>NC_132946.1:10117777-10424166 GCF_034638445.1 Ciconia boyciana | reverse complement strand
GTTTTAACTCAATCACCTAAATGCTATTGTCTTAACCCTCCCCCCCTCTTTTTTTAAATAAGCAGACTAAGTCTGAAAGTGGAAGTATGACATTAATGCCTGAAGTGATACAGTTATTGCAATAAAGATTTCTTATTTTACTCAAATCATAACTGGCCATGGTTTGCATACTGGGCATAAATTAAGCTCTGTGGACAGTGCTGTGTTACATCCCTGAGATAAAAGGGTATGTCAGGCAGAAATATTTACGTACACCCTGCAAAAATCCCAAACAAGTCCTCTCCTGCTAAGTACTCTGTGTAGGTTGGCTTAAGTTATTAATAAAATTGCTTGTCCTTGTTATTTACTGATACGTAGGCAGGCAATTGGTATAATTTTGTGAGCTACGCAGTCCAAATTGTTCTTGGCCACAATTTTTAATGGCAGTGTATAAAAGTTTTTACAGAGCATCTGTATGACCTTGAGCTGGCTTCCTGGTTAAGATGACCATGGTATGCCGAGTCATCGGTGACAAGTGGTACCACTGGCTTCCAGCTGTTGGCTGTTGTTGGGAGGATATGAATAAGAACATGTTAATTGATAGCCTATGAGTAATCAGCTTAGCCCTGTTATTTTTGTACAAAGCAGACTAAAGAGCTTTTGCATTACATATTGAAGTGTAGGAGGGCTTTGCTTCTTTTTAGCTGGAGATGCTTTTTATCAGTTTTTACTTTCAGACTACTCCATGGTGTCATGCCTCAGACTTCCACTCTTTCTGATATTCACACCTGACAGTTAAAAAGACTTGTAAATTATGTTGCATGCCTAATATCACTATTTTCTCTTTCGCATCTGATTAACTGTTTTAAGCACTAGACCAGGCAGGATGGGGTAACTCTTGGTCTGCTGACTAGACTGGGTTTGCCCTCGGTCCCTTTGCGAGCTGATCAGCAGGGCAGTGCAGAGCGTCTCTCCTTTGCCCCACTGCCCCACGTGCCTCCGGCATCAGTGCAGATCGCTTCCACTTGTGTCCATCTCCCTGCACCACTCAGGAGCTGCTGTGGCTGCTTCGTGAATATGGTTCTAGTTGCCTTCCACTGCTCTTTGCAACTTGTTCTTGTTGCAAAGCTTGTCCAGAGCTTTGAGCAGCTGTGAGGTTGTTTGGTTTGTTTTTTTGCAAGACGGTCCTGTTTCTGGGCTCATCTGCAATCATATTCATCTTGGCTTGTATCAGGAATAGTGTGTCCAGCAGGAGTAGGGAAGTGATCGTGCCCCTGTGCTCGTGTTGTGGTTTAGCCCCAGTCGGCAATTAAGCACCACACAGCTGCTCGCTTGCCTTCCCCCCGCGGTGGGATGGGGGAGAGAATCAGAAGAGCAAAAGTAAGAAAACGTGTGGGTTGAGATAAGAACAGTTTAATAATTGGAACAAAAAAATAATAATACTAATAAATTGTAATGAGAAGGAAAACAACAAGAGAGTGAGAGAAGAACAAAACCCAGGAAAAAAAACAAGTGATACAACTGCTCACCACTTGCCTACCGATGCCCAGCCCATCCCCCAGCAGTGATCGCTGCCCCCTGGCCAACTCCCCCCCAGTTTCTATACTGAGCATGAGGCCATATGGTATGGAATAGCCCTTTGGCCAGTTGGGGTCAGCTGTCCTGGCTGTGCCCCCTCCCAGCTTCTTGTGCGCCTGGCAGAGTAGGGGAAGCTGAAAAGTCCTTGACCAGTGTAAACACCACTTAGCAACAACCAAAACATCAGCGTGTTATCAACATTATTCTCATACTAAATCCAAAACACAGCACTATAGCAGCTACTAGGGAGAAACTTAACTCTATCCCAGCCGAAACCAGGACACTCAGCACTGGTGAGGCCGCACCTCGAATAGTGTGTTCAGTTCTGGGACCCTCCCTACAAGAGAGACATTGAGGGGCTGGAGCGTGTCCAGAGAAGGGCAACGAAGCTGGTGAAGGGTCTGGAGCACAAGTGTGATGAGGAGCGGCTGAGGGACCTGGGGTTGTTCAGCCTGGAGAAGCGGAGGCTGAGGGGAGACCTTATCGCTCTCTGCAACTCCCTGAAAGGAGGTTGTAGCCAGGTGGGGGTCAGTCTCTTCTCCCAGGTAACAAGTGATAGGATGAGAGGAAATGGCCTCAAGTTGTGTCAGGAGAGGTTTAGATTGGATATTAGGAAAATTTTTTTCACTGAAAGGGTTGTCAGGCATTGGAACAGGCTGCCCAGGGAAGTGGTGGAATCACCATCCCTGGAGGAATTAGAAAAAAATGTGTGGATGTGGCACTTCAGGACATGGTTTAGTAGTCATGGAGGTGTTAGGTTGACGGTTAGACTAGATGATCCTAGAGGTCTTTTCCAACACTTATGATTCTATGATATGCTGGAAGTACATTTTTACTTTGTGGCTGCATGTAAGAATATAAAACCAAATGTCAGGATATGTGGCTGTGAGAGAGGCCACCAGTGAGAATGAGGCAGGTTCCTGTGCTGTGGGGAGGGAAGCAGCAAAAGTGTTGCCCACTTGAACTACTTTTTCCCCGGGAAAATCTCTTTTCCCCACCAGTCTTGGAAGTGGCGTCCTCTAGCAAGTGTAGTGTTATCCAGATGATGGACCTTTGTTCAGTTTGCAGCACGAACAGGGATTTATGGCTCCTTTACCTAGAAATTAAATAGTACTGCCTCTGAACTTTCTGCAAACAGAATATTTATTACAGGAGATCTTGAAACTTGCACTTAAATGTTTACACTTACAAACTTTGAACTTAGCTTGGTATCTAGGCAAGATACTTTGAGATATAACCATGCTATTTGCTGGCAATTGAGAAGGTCAGTTATGTAAATAATTAGCAGAATAAAAAAGCCAAACCAACAAAACAAGTTTGTCAAATTTATTTGCTACTATGAATCCATTATCTGGATGAAGCTGTAGCACCGTCTGATGTCAGCTCACAAATATTTAAATATACTGTCCTGCAAAATTTTAGGTCTGGTATATGTTGAATATGTGTCTATTTCATATTGTGAACTTGAGTGGGCTTGGCTGTTTGTGCCTGTGTGCCCTTTAGAAAGTACTTGGAAAACACCATGCAGCATCTTATGGTTACACTAAAACTGTTTGTGGCCTCCTAAAAATTGAAAAGCAAACACCTTGGTTGTTTAATGAAGCATAGCCAAAAGAGAAAAGTTTTGGCTAGTATTTTGCAAGAACTGTAGACGTAGTGGTGTGTAAGCATAGTGAGACAACGTGGCAGATCTTCAGCTGGTGTCTCAGGTGTAGCTCTGTCTCAGCTGCATTTTGAGCAGCTGAAGATTGGATCTCTGTATAACTGGTAATTTCAAGAGTCAGTCCCAGCTTTCTTTGCCCAACAGGCGTTACTGCATGGGGTTCGGTGAAGTAATTTTTTGTCCAAGAAAAAGAAGAGCGAGGCCCTGCAACTTTCATAACTGCTTTATTTAAAACCTCATAATCATTATTCATTTCATTTGGCCAACACACTTTTTAATAATCCCAAGTGTTAACATGTCACTCTAGGCTCTTGCAGGTGAGTGCAGTTTGACAAGGAGCCCTCTCTCTCTGCCCCTGCTTCCCTGGGATGCTGCCTGAGCGCGGTCTGCGTGTTGGCAGGCACGCTCAATAGGCTTCTTTCACTGAAGTGTAAAACTTGGCTGTAAGGCGGGTTTGGAAAGACACACTGCCTTGCTGTTGCACAAAGAAAATTGTTGCTCCTTGGGGAAATCACAAAGTTAGAGCTCTGGTGCCAAATGTTATAGGATGCCGGCACAGCGAGTGTTTGCATTCTGAGAGATCTCTGCCTTGCCATTAACAAGGACTGATTGTGCAGGAGGAAAGCATTTGCTTTGCCTTCAAGACCTGTGCGGCAGTGAGCAGAATTGCCATTAGAGTTTATTCATTGCCTGATACTTTTTTTTTTCTTAGACACCATCAGCTGGCATACTTGGCTTTAAATTGGAAGGAATTAGTTTGTAATAGATTGCTGTAAAGTGATATAATGATCTCCCTGTTCAGTAAAAGTCTGATTTATATGGCATTGTTTTCATCCCAGGATGTACATGTGAAAGGAAAGAGCATTGTAATTGCTCCTACATCCCATGCAGTAAGAAAGTGGATTTTGGAGAAGTTAGTGCTAAAAGCAAAGTTGCTGAGTAGTTAAAGGTATTTATAAAGTGTTAAGCATTTTACAAAATACCCTTTTTGGGCTCCTGAGTAAGTGATCAACTCATGTTGTTGCATGTAGAGCTTTCTGTTAAAATTGCATTTTTATTTTTTCGTCAGAAATCAAGCTCAAGTCTTTCTTACTGCCTTAACAGAGTTTTTGAAGGCACAAAGGACCTGTTCTGGTGAATTCAGAGAAAGGTTTTCAAAGCTGTTGTGATGCAAAATAGGAAGGAAAATAATCCAGTCCATCAGAAGTTTTGTGAGAGCATTGGTTGGAAAAGCATCACAGTGTATCTCCAGGTAGAAAGGGTGTGGACACCTTGAATGATCAGTTACTACAGAGTAACGTTCTGAAATGAGACTTCCATACCTGTGGATATAGATGGAGCAAAGGATTGGAACTTCCTGATGGCAAAAAGGCATTTTGGGCTTACTGGGAGTAGAGAATCATAGAATTGTTTAGGTTGGAAAAGACCTTTAAGATCATCAGGTCCAACCAGTAACCTAGCACTGCCAAGTCGAAGTAGTGCTGCAGCACATCAGCGTTTGAATGTATGCGTTCAACTGTTCAGGAAGAATAATAATGCTTCCTTTCTCCTGCAGTGCCTTTCTCCCCCTACTCTTGCTGAAGCACATTTCAGTGAAGTACTCATCAATTACATGTTTCAAACTTTACTTTATGGTTTTTTTTTTTTTCTCCTCATCAGTGATGTTTTCTCATCCTGCCCAGTTCTGTGCAGATCTGTTCTGTAATTGGCAAGTAAAACTTTGTGAGTTCTATAATAACTTATATTATCAGCTTAGATAGGAACCTGTGATCAAATTACTGGTAGGTGTTAGTTTCTAGAATTGTACCCAGGATTAATGGAGATCATTAATTTAGCAGATCTTACAACTGCAGTGTCTGTTTTAGAAAAAGTATAGGAATTGGAGAATAGAGGTACTTAACATTTTCTAGCAGCACCTGAGAGAACCAGACATTAAATCCAGATATAAAATGGAGCAACTTCATTGTCTGAGTAGAACTACATCTGCTCATACCACCTTTCACCAAAATATTTTACGATAAATCAGTGTTACAAACTATAGCAGAGAGTTTATAGACTGTAGTGTCCAGCACTCCACTCAAATGTCTTTTGTTGTGTTTAATGACTCAGTTTGACTCTTCTATAGATCATGTTTTGCATTAGTAGATTTAGCATATGTGTATCCCAGCCTGCAAACAAAAAGGGCTATACGTCCATATCCTAGCAGAGAATTTTCCAGGATCATGTGGGAGTGTTTTCCATTGTTTCCCCCCCCTCTTTTTTTTTTTTTTGACTCTCATGATATAATTCACACTTTTTCCCCCCATTTCCAAGGTTTAACAGTTTATATGTACTTTGCTTTGAAATCTCCCTCCCTCTTTCGCAAACAATCTGCCTGCTATGGGTGAATAAACCCTAAGAAAAGGACTTACCCCCTTGTAAACCACTGCAACATCTATTTGTTTATGGAGTGGGAATAACCCAGTGACTTTTCAGGTATACGCACACACCCTTTCCATCTCCTATCCTTAAATCCAGCTCTGGATGTTTCATTACTTCTGGAAAACTGTGGCCAGGATTAATGTGAGCCAGACCACCCTGACCTCTGCTTCTGCCCCCCTGAGGTCTGTCTGCAGGTTTTACCTTTTAATTATAGTACTAGGAGTCATCTCACTTTAACATTGTAACTCCTTCGTTTTAGGGTTTTATATATTACTTTTCCTTAGCTAGCAATCAAAAACTCAGAGGCTCATTTCCTTGCTTCTTTTTTCAGAAATGAGTTGTCTTTTTTAGCTGAACTTGAGGATAAGGCCCATGCATTACTTTTTAAAGATCCTACTTACCACATGTGAAGGAAAGTCATGGAGTTTCTTAACCTTCAGTCCATTAAAACAGCTCTAAAGGGCTGTGCATTAATTACATTTCTGCTTAGCTTAGTACAATGGTACTTCTTGCTTACTGAGAAAGCCCTGACTTCAGATAGCATGAGCCTCATTTCAGGTGCCCGGGACAGGTTTCTTCTGGTCATTAAGGAAAGAATGAACTCAGAGTATGTGTTTGGTTGCTTTCAAAGACATCTGTTCAAAAAAACCGATGGCTGCTATTCTGATGATCCTTTGTTTACACCCCCACTCCCCCCAACGTCAGATTTGGTGACTTGCTCTATTTTCTCCAAATTAAAAACATACTCAACTCACCCAGTCAAATTATTGGCTGATCTGGCATGAGCAGTGTTAGCTCATATTAAAGTAGACTTATGGTTTATTTCCCCTGAAATTTTAATCTTCTTTCCAATCAAAATAGTAAGAATACATTAAATGTTTTCTTAAAAAAAAAAAAAAAAAAGGTGTATTAGTAGTCTCTTCAAAACAAAAAAAGCCATCACCTTAGAACTGAACACCCTTGATTTGATTAACAGATTTTGCTGTGGAAATTTTGTATTTTAAGTCTTTCAGTAGAAAAAACTTTCTTGTTATCTCTCTAAAAATATAATTACTCTAGGTGCGAGATAATAGGAAAAACTGCATTCTTTTTCAAATATAGGAATCTTGTAATTTATAGTTTGAGAGGTGCTTGATACACATTGCCTTTACGTAAAGGAACTGTTGCTCACGGAAGCTACTAACAGAGTGAGTTGAGGTATGTTTCCTCTTAGATAAAACTGATTTTCCTATCTGCAGCCTGGCAGTAACCTGTCTGTAGCAGAATCGTTAGAATGAGAAACACCTTCCTTTTGATTTTTATTATTTTTTTTTCTGAAATGCTTCTTGGGCAATATTGCCATTACCAATGTAAAGTTCAGTAAATTATCTGCCTCTGACAGAGCAACAGTGTTTATTTATGCTTTAGATCAGTGATGGTATCTTCAAGAAAAGAGATGTTCTATGTGTAGCAATTTTGACACACACCCCCCCCCCCCCCTCCAAGCCTGGATAATCCGTTTGCACTCATCTCCAAAAGTGCTGGCTTTGTAGGAAACTCATCCTTATGCTTGGGTGAGAACCTGCCTGCAGCATCCCATTAGTTTACAGTTTCCATGTTGGTTTACTTTAATGTATCATGTAAGAAACTGAAGTACATACTCCTCAGTTTTATTTAGAAAAGAAAAAAAAGTGATAACTTTCTCCTGATACAGGCTGCCAGGAGAAGATGTCAGACTTGTGTTCAGACTCCTCCCAGTTAGCTTCAGTTGTGTTTTAAAGGCAATTCATGATTCCCAGGACAATAAAAAAACCCGCATTTTTCTCTGTGAGCATCTCGCAACATTTATGTGCAGTGCTTGGACAGTGAAAATTTTGCATGATAGCTGAAAATAAATGGTTGTGCATGTAGGTGTAGAGCAGCCCCTGAGACAGGACTCATCATCATCATAACTCACCTAGTCCTTTTAATCCTTACTTTCTGGTAGCTCCTAGCCTTTCAAAAACAAAAAATCAAACTATAGGAATAACCCCAATGACACTGAAATTCAGCCCAGAAAAGGGAGAAATGGTAGATATACAGCATGAAACCCACTGAGAAATTTGCACTTGCTTGCTTGTTCTGTGGAAGGTGCTCAAATACAGATGAGTGTCAGTAGAAATCTTCTTTGATAGCCTTATGTGATGATTTCCTGCTTCCAGGAAATAAAACATAAGAGTTTGCTTTTTTCTTTGTGTTTTGTCCAAAGGGATGGCAGTCCAAGTAGCACAGTCAGTTATTTCTTTTCACCTGTTATGTGTCAGAAAGAAGGGCATGCTTGTGTATTAGCCTCTTCTCCCATTAAAAATAACACTCAGTCTGGAGTTTGTGGAATATCAGTCTATGAAATTTTGTCCTCTGGGAGTTTGGGATGAACTGGCTTCATCCATCCTGCCTTTAGTTCTAGTCTGAGTTTTGCAGCTAAGATGGGAACTCGGGATGTTGGGAAACACTCTTGAAATTTGTGTGAGTTGTTCTTGCTGTACTGTCATATTTTTCATTTCCACTCTAGTAATTCACTGTCCCAGATATCAGCATTGACTTGCTGGCAGAACGTGTGCAGGGCCCACTTTTGTGGCCACAAGGCGTACTGAGTGCCAGAGAAGCGAGGGCTCTGTGCCTTAATGGTCAGTGATATCATCTCAGCGGATTTCTTGGCTATGAAGGAGTTCCTCTCTGAAACAATGATGTGCTGTCTGCATCCCCTCCATCTGTATGCTGTTATGAATGCCATGTGTTTTCTTCCACAAATTGAAAGGAAGTTGTAGCTTCACAAGGACCTACTTGCCTTTCATTCCATAGGGAAGAAGATGGAATTTGTTTTGTTTTGTTTTTTTCTTTCCTGGGTCAGCAATTATATCATAAAAAGGAAACGGCTGTGGTGATTAAGATGAATTAGCCAAAATGTTTATCAAGCTACTAAAGCCATGAAATCATACAATTAGTGGTGAAGTGGTAACAGCAAGTTGGCCTTTCATCTCAATACTGTACAGATTTTTTCATTCAGAGAAGTAGAATAGAGAGTCAAATTCTTGAACATAGGTATAACTCTACAACAAAAAACCTTGGGTGACCAGTGTATTTGTGAAGGTATATATTTGCACAAGCAAATTTTCAAAACTGAGAAATGCTGTGGGTAGTGGAATACTACTGTTCACTTTCAGAGGTTATTATGGAAACTGTTAGCCTGCATGCTGCACAGTTATAATTGTATATGCAAACAAGCACTGTCCAGGCTTGGTAACTTACTGCTAGAGTGCTCAGCCCAAAACAGACTTATAAAGGAGCTTTTTCCTATGGGGATGTTCTGCTTACATTGTGTTTGTATTATCCTGCCAAGATACAGCCCTTGAAAATGCAGTCAAGTCAGTAGGAGACCAAAGAGAAATGGGTTCCATTTCAAATAGAAATCTAAAGCCAGTTTTAAATGCTTCTGCTCCAGCGATGTCCAGCTATCTCTTGTAACATGTATCTTATGCAAGAGCTTTGCATCTTAAAGCAGGGTACTATGAGGTTTGATTACTGTAGTTTCAGGCCAAAGGCTGAGCTCCTATAGCTAAATTAAATGCCTGGTTTTGTGTCAGACATGACTCTGTTACATGGAGGTAATCTGCCTCTGTATCAAAATATGTTGATATCCTCATGGCATGTCTTCTGCTCTCAGCATAACCGGAGAATATTGTAGCTCTGATCTACTTAAACAGGTATTATATTTATTTAGATGTGCTATTATGGGATTTATAGAGAGCCTGTATTAGCCATAAATTCAGCCTTCAGCCTGCTTCAAACAAGATATTATGGAGGAAAACTTTTCAGCACTGGATCCTGGATGCAACGATAACATACTTGTTTATATGGTTTTTCAGGCTGCATTCAGAGATGCTAAAAGTGTAGACAGATTTCAAATGATGATTTAATTGTTTACAAGTGAGTGTTTTCTGCAGCATACAAAAGAGATGAACTAATCCCAAAAGGCTTTTTGATATAACTTGAACAGATGATTTCCTGACATTGTTATATATCCTGGTTTAAGGCGATGAATAATTAGCTATTTAAGTTTAAAAAAAAAAAAAAAAAAGAAATACCTTGAGAACTAGATGTCAGCTGAAAAGCTGTCAGTAAATTTGGAACAGCTTTGCATGTCAAGTTGATTATAGCAATGAATAAAAGGAATTACCAGGAAAATGAACCATGCAGTGTGCAGTTTTTAACTTCAGTCTCCCCACAGTTTCTCCCATCTCATTCTCCAGATTCCTAGGGTGCTTGTGATATTATCAAGCTGTGGAGTTCCCTTTCACAAAATCCTTTACTGTGGGCAACTCTTTCTTGCTATGTACTCCACTTCATCAACGTGCAGTCACTTGAAACTTCACATTCACGGATTTCCCCCCTCCAGACCCAAGTGCCATTAATAGCATCTTTTGTCTGACTTCCTGAAATATGGAAAGCCACTTACTGCACAGCTTCAATTCCAGGCGACTGCCCAGGACCAAGCAGCTCAGCTGAGGGCAGCGGGTTCTCCTCTCCTGCAAGTCCAGCAAGCTGCCATGTTTATCCTCTAGTAACAGAGGTTATTTTGTGTTTTCCAGAGTGGATCAGATGGGCATATTCTCTGTGCAGTTAAGGGTCTTAAAAAATCTGGTTCATTTAAGCAGGGGGGACTGAATTAATGTTCTTTGAATTATTCAGCTTGAAAGTAGAATTGTGCATCTGAATTAAAGTTAAGAATTCAGATGGGCTGAATCTCCTGACACCTACATGTGTGGAAGCAGTACTGACTGCAGTGCGGTGAATGGAGATGCTTTGGCAGGAATTGTGAGACCCTGTGTTCGTGTTCTTACATGAGCAGTCACCACCGTGGCATCTGAAGGCCAGTGCAAAATGGAGATGCTATAGGGCCATCTCGTGTCTAGATGGCAATTGCTGTTTACCGACACACAATAACTGTCTTGATATGCTAAAGTGGCAGACTTTGCCTTTCTCCCATCGTCAGGACTGTGGTGAGCCAAAGCAGTGCTGGAAACCTGTTCCAGAAGAGAGAGGGAGGTTCTCCTGGCAGAGGCAGCTGTGCTGTTTATGAAGAGGCAACTTAGGGAAAATAGATTGTAGATGGTCTGACAGCAGTGATGCACAGAAAAAGGGGGGTGGGGGGGGGAGGAAAAGAAGGAAACTCTGGAAATAAAGGATGTGGATGAGAGGTTCCTCGCTGACTGCTTCCCCGTTCAGACAGTGAGCAGCAGTGAAGTTGCTTTGCACTGGGTATTACTGCAACCCTTTCTCTTGCCTGTGCCCATTTCTTGCCGTACCATTTAAATGCATGATGTGGAGCAAGGCTTGTTCAGGGATGCTTTAAAATCATTGGAACTGGGCATTAATAAACCATGTGTCCCACTTTAGTACAACCATGTTGGCTTCAGCTGGTCAGTTGGTCACATGGGTATGTTTCAGGTATGTTGAGAAAAAATGATCATTTTGGGCTGCAGTAATTTTCACACTGATGCAGCATAAATACAGTAGCAGTGTATACTAGTATAGTGATAATCAGTGTGGTGTATACTAGTATAGTGATACAAAACCAAACTCCTACCGTGTATTACTAAGTATTTGGCTGTTTATGAGGGGCTTAATGGCATCACATGAATGGATTGGTAGCTAAATGAAGGATTGACTACGCTAATCTCTGTGAGAATCCTCTTTAATGAGTTAATGAGGTGTTCTTATGGGCTCCCTGCACACACAGATGCTAATGAGAGTTTTTCCAACTTACCAAGTGATGAAACTTGGATCTGCATCCAGGCTGATAATAAAAATGATGGATAGGTTCTGTTATTTGGGAAAAATATGTTTTAGTTCTGGCATGAAAACTGCAGAAGGGAGCCAAAACTGCTGTTCTACCTGCGTATTCTTTATCTTTTCCTGTAGCATATTGATTAAACTCAAAGCCTGGTGCTAAACCCTCAGCACTTCCAAAGTCTGAAAATCAGCAGCTATACTTAAAAAAATTAGGTATCTATTTCATCCTTTAAAGATCAGCATTACCAAATTCTGTGTTCAAAAATTTCCCAGTAGGACCCAGTTTAGGTTTTTTGTTGTTTTTCTTTTGTGGGTTTTGTTGTTGTGGGTTGTTTTTTTTTTTTTGTGGTGTGTGTGTTTTGGGTTTGTTTTGTTTTGTTTTCCCCTCTCCTCTCTTAAAGATTGGAATGTAGTAAGTTTATGCAGAGGAAGTGTCTGGTCCTAAATTGGTTTATCAGGGACATTGTTCCATAAACCCACAATTTTTTAAGCTATACTAGGGAAATGGGGAAAACAGATCTTAGTGGGATTTAGGGCATTGTGGTGTTTGTAGTGATGGGATTGTTTGCTTTCTGGCTGTGCCTGAACGGGCGGTCTCACCCTTCCTCCTGTCAGTGGACTCCTGCATACCTGACATCTGTCAAGGACTGAATTTTCTGCCATGCGTCTCATTTGACTCTCAGGAAACAGAGAAAGAGTTTATTTGGTCACCCTGTTTATTTACAGGGTGACCAGTGGAGGGGGAGGAGATGTTGTACAGCTATGGGGCTGTGTGAGAGGGGCGAGGGGGTTGGGTGATGAGCGGCTGTGGCCGGAGCACGTCTGATCTGCCTGCCAGGGATCTGGGGACAGTATCCTGATACTGGACATGTCCCCTTCACCGTTCAGCAGGCTCGTGTCCATCAGACACAATCTGGCTTTAACACAATCTTCAGATTTTGTTAGCGTGCTCTTTAATCCTTGTTCCAGGTCATTAATGAATTTGTTCAGTATGACCTCCCCTCAGCTTAGTACAGTGCCATTTATCATTATCATTTGTTTACAGTCCTGCAGCCAGTTCTCAATTCCAGTGCTGTGCACTGGTCCTTCCCAAGTCTTTTTGAATTAATTTTTCAATTAGGATTTTGTGAGACACAGTATCAGATGCTGTCCTAAAATCCAAAAAATATGACCTCCGCTGTGTTCCTTTAATCCACTCTGTCTGTAACTCTATCAAAGAACAAATAAAGCAATTAAATTTGTCTGGCAGGCTTTATTCTGCATAAAGCTATATAAGCTGCTTCTCATTATATTACCTTCAAGATTTTTAACTGGATTTTCTTAACGAAGCTAACTTCCCCATGTCCTTTTCTTTTCCGTTTTCCTCCTGAAAGACCTAGGGCTGTGTTCCCAGCCACTTGCTGCCTCAGTTTATTCTTTCAAAAGATCCTGCGCATGAGAATAGCAGGATGGGAACGCTCAGGGCATGATCCAGGCTCTGTGCCAGGCTGCGCCCCGCTCCCGAGGGGCCCCGAGCGATTGCAGAAGGGTGCAAGGCGGTGAGGAGCTGAACCGAGTGCTAACAGCGTGAAACGACTCCGCAGCGCGGCTGTCACCGAATAGCCATGCTTTACTCTGCTTTGAGACCAGGGATTGTGTGGGTCTTTTTCTCTGTGCAGTGCAAAATCTGGTGAAAATGTGCTTGCTTTCTGTTGTTGTTGTTATTGGGGTTATGCAGACACCACTTAAGCTGGCCTACCACCGTATCTCTTTCCAAGTGCTTTGATACGGATTTCCAGCTCGATTACCTGTGATAGCTACAAGTGAAACGTGCAACTCTTCTGCCGACTGGCTGACTTCTGTTCACACTGTAGCAGTGCCTGACTCAGCTTTGAAGGTTGTCATGCCTGAAGTCTTTGGTTGTTCATTTAAGTTTTGAACATGTTCCTTAGTGCAGGCTTTAATTTCCTTCTGGTAACTTATTTGTCTTTAACAGATTTGTCTGTCACAACTTTAAATGATCCTGCTCTTTGAATTCGGTCACAGCCTTCCTGCTGATTTTCTGCACTGTGTCCTGTTTCAGGTAATATTCAAGCAAAGCGGTTTGTGATTGTTCTCGTAAGAGATGACGACTGGAGTGGTTGTCAGCCAGGACAGTTCTTTTTTCCTTTAAATGCTATGCTTATACACTGAACTGCATTAGTGTCTCCCTCCATGTGCTTTTTTTATGTAGCTTTTTATAACACTTGGTTACTCTATAAATATAGACTCCTCTAACTATATTAAAGTTGTGAAAATGTTGCATAAAGACATGTATCTTTTTTCTTTTTTTTCTTTTGCCTTTCCATCACTAGAACTACAAATAACCCACATCTATGTGCCTGAATATAATTATACTCAAAATCATACCCAGGCTGTACCTCCTGGGGTGCCCTCTCAGAGGCTTCCATGGCAGCATCTGCTGGAGAAGTGGGCATGAAACTGCGTTTCACAGCAGCGAGGAGCTGCGGGGCTTTTGGAGATGAGCTGTGGCATGTGGGGAGAAACAGCTTTTTCAGTGTCATCTGGTGCACTTTGCCATCTCTAAACAACCCAGTTATATTGATCTGTTAGATTAGTATTCCTCGTCTTTTTACACGTTTGCATTTCATGCTGAAATTTGTTTGCTGCCTGAAACAAACAGTCCAGTTTGTTAGGACAACTGAACAACACAGCAAAGCCACTGCTCCTGCTAGCTCTTAATAAATTATTAAAGAAAGCAGGACAGTTGACCCTTGCTCTGAATTGGTCAGCTGTATCATTCTTAAGCACAGATTCGAAAAGGTGGTGTCGGAGCACCTATACTGTATTAAAGTGTCAAGGCTGAAAGATAAGCCTGCCTGGACTTAATAAGTTAAAACAGTAACTGTCTTTCAGCTCGTACCTGTGAGACAGCATGTCTGGCCTGGGTAGCTGACATATTCAAAATGTCAAAGCAGTACTTGGGCAGCAGCATCTCTGTGGCCAGACATGTTTTATAGACATCTGGGAAACCTTCCTACTGCTATCTGCATACTGCTGCAGCTGGCCCTGCCTGAGTTCAGGGGGCTGTGCTGAGCTGGTAATAGCAGATATTTTCCAGGTGGTAAAAGACACCAAGGATAGGGATAGTACCAGCTTCATTTGTAACTGGAATTTCAGGGTTTAACAGATAGCAGATTCAGTCTGTGGCTTAAGTGTTTGGTAAGATGGTACAGATTTATTTTGAGTAATGGTTTTTATGGAGGCATTTGAGAGTTCTGGGCTATTTCTGGGCACTGACTATTATTGCAGGCTAAGCAATAGTAGGTCTTGCTGCAGTTCAGGTTCTGTAAATGACTGTAGTCTTCTGTAAAGCTCCTGCAGACAAGAAAACAGTTTTATCTTTGTGGAAAAGCAGGGAACCAGCAGGTCTTAGATTTAACTGAGCTGCCCTTCAACTGCTGGATAAGTATGCAATTGTTCGTTTGGCAGAAGAGGCATATGCCATGCTAAAGTCCTGGGCAGACCTTCTGCTTTTTGGCTTTGAAGGAGCTACACCAATTTGCTTTACTAGCCGAGGATTAGAGCAGTTTTTACCAAAGCCATTGGCTATTAAAGAGACTGCAGTTGTTTCTGGCGGTAAAATATCCAGAGTTGGTGTGCAGAGGCATTGGGACCAGAACATTATGTTCTACCAGTCGTACCTCAGCACAGAGGGGGTAATCTTCACCAAACTAGATCAAGCTAGTCAAGGACTAAGTAGCTGTGAACTGATGTCTCTGTTATGTCTCAAGTCCTGCTGACTTGTTTCAAGTTAAGAAAACAGGAAGGTACTGCCTTTTCCTACAGCTGCCCTGTGGCTGAGTAGAAATGACCTGGCAGCTTGGGCCTCTTCACATGTCTAATACTGTTATCACAGGCTTAATATCCAAATGCTTTCTAATGTCCTTTCTTTCACGTGGAAGAGGTATCCTGGTGTGGCAGAGGGTGGTAAGCCTTTGCCACACTCAAGTATGTGTTAATAAAGTTATTCACTATATTTTTATTCTCTGTAACTTGGGTTATCTTAACCCCTCCGTAATCCAGATAGAACCCCCCAATGCACTTGGAAATGAAGTGGGGACGAAAGCTGTAAGCATTTGGGGTCTCAATCTCAGATTTTGATGTTTTGTCTTGCATTTTTGTATTGCAAATGGTGTCTCTGTAGAGTTCATCTTCTCCATGTTTTTGCTGCATGTGCTGCTTTCCCCTTTTAGTAGGTGTCTTTCTATGGTTTGTTTCTTCCTGCCTGCGCACCAGCCTTACTTGACCAATACCCTCTTCTAAAGGTTTACAGGTGGTTTCAATGTATTTCTATTCTCGTTTTTGTTTCTTCCTGATATTTTTCTACCTGGGACTCTCTCCTAGGTGTGCTACAACTGAGGGCAGTAAGAATAGCTGAAAGCATGCAGAGTAAGAATACAAATTAAGTGCCTGTATTGTGTACTTAAGGGTGTTGACCAAGATAGTACTTTTATGGAGCCGATCATGAAATTCTGTGTCTTAACTTTTAGTGGATGTCCTGGCTTAAGCTGCCCTCCCGCTCTTTGCAGTTTCTCAGCAAACTAGATGAGGAAATGATCTTGCTTAAATATATTTTCCCCCAATGGTTTGTTTTTAGTTAGGATCAGTTCTCCTATTTGGCCACACAAACACTTCATTTGTCAAAATTAAGGGCTGGCAGAGGCCACGTAGCTGATGTTGCTACTGAAGAACGGGTTCGTTAAGCTGTGTACCAGTGAGGCTATTAGCAGTGACCGCACTAATTGCAACTCGGTGGTTTGGAGCAGCCTCTGCGCGTTCCGGCGTCCTGAGAGCTCGCGGGAGCTGCAGGACCGCCTGGCACATTTGGCTGGGGTTGCTCCACCTCCATTATGGCCACATCTTGTCACTGGCACTAGTTGAGAGAGGAGCCCCTGGAAGGTGTCTGCATCTTCCTCGTGCTGGCTTTGCTGCAGGAGTTCTCCCCTCTCCTGGGGCTTCAGTGTCTGTCAGTGTCACGCATGGGACTGAGAGCAGGGCCGAGACCTGAGCTCTGGTCTGTGCAACGTAGTGGGTGGTGGCTGTCAGGCAGTTGAGAAGCAGCTGTTGTCCTGCCCCGACATTGCATGACCAGCAATGGGGCTGTGCTGTTACTGGGTGACATGAGTTCCTGCTGCTGGAGGAAGGGAACCAGCAAGCGGGGCTCAGCTTGGCCCTGCTGGTTGTCCCGGGGGTTGCTTCATGCTAACTACATCCTTCAGTGTTTCTGCTTCTCGGAAGCTGTTGTCATTGCTTGCACGCTCCATCTCCCCTCTGCTCCATTCTGCCTCTTCAAAGGCCGTGATAAGTGTCTGTGGCTCTCGCTCATACTGAAATTTGGGTATGTGGCTTGCAGAGCAAACAGGTTGGCTGCCCCTTGTCTGCACCGTTAGTTCATGTAATGGGAAGTTGTACATGCTTCAGGCTTGGCTTTGCCACTGCTTGCCTAGAGCCTACTGCACTGGCTCAAATCCTGTCTTACTAAACATTTGTTTCCAGACCTTTGCAGCTGTAGTAAGTGGTGGAAAGATTGGTATATTGATAACACAGTAACTTCTTCCTGAGAACCACTATTCATTCAAACAGTGTTGGGGCGGGGGAGGGGAAATGGTGCAAATGTGCTAATTTCCAGTCTTGGCATTTCAAGATCAGTCTTTCATTGAATAATTGTTCTTAATGCATAATAGGAAACATTCTCTATAGTCTTTTTCCTTTCTCCTAGCTGCCTTTTGGAGGAGGAAAAAAGAAGTCAAATAATAGCTTTTACACCTATCTACTAGAGCCTCCTGGATGTGTGTTAAGATGTCCAGCAGAAATAATAAAATTATGATTTATGTGGCTGAGATTTTTATGGAATTGGTGTATTTGCTTGAAAGGATCCTTTGCAGAGCAGTTACACTGAAGCTCTGGGTACATTAGCACTAGTGAGTCCTTCCCATCTTTTCCTCTTTATGCAAACACTCTTATGAGGCCTGTGAAGTGATGCTAAGACCAAAAAAAAAATAAAAAAAAAATCAGGCTAGTGCCACAGTTAGTGCTTGCAGACGTTGGTGCAGCTTGTGATGGTGGGCAGCGTGATAAAAAGCAGATCTGCAAGAGCATTTTTGGGTTTTATTTTCTTGATATCTAAATGACATCCTGTTGTGCAAGCCCTGCCCCTTAGAAAGTGCCTAAGCACGTTGGAGACGTTGCTGCCGTGACCCCTCTGCCTTGCAGTACGAGGATGTGAGCTGGGTGACTTGAGGATTGCCTGTACCACTGCCTGGCAGCTCCTGTCCAGGCTAGTGGTACTGGTGCTGCCAGGAAGTCTCCCTTCCGCAAATAAGTCAGCATGTGTGAGCTAGCTGGTGGTGTAGAGGCGGCTGTTAATGTGACTTATATCTAAGGCTTACAATTAAGGTTACTGAACACTTCCTGTAATAAGATGCTGGGTTTCGTTGCAGGGACATGCCGCACCCGCTCCGTCTGCAGGGAAACTCCATGCATTGGTGCCCAGGGTGCTGCTCCCGGGCGCTCGTGCCACTGCTGTCCTTGCCATGCGTGGGAGGTTACCTGACTTGTGTTCCTCCTTACTAGTGGAGAGATGGGCAGAAACGTGGGGAAGTGGCAGTCCAGGAGGTCCCTTCCAATCCTGTTTTTTTGTTTTGGTTTGGTTTTTTTTGTCTCTGTGAATATACAAAGGTTTTGAGGCAAATTTGAGCGTAGGATAAAAACCACAGGCTGGCAGGCTAACAAACCCCTGGGTCACGAAATGAGTCAGCAGAAGAGATGAAGCTGCAGTGCCCTGGGATAGCTGTAGCCCTCAACTGCAATTTGTAAAAACAGCACTGCCCACACAGGGAGCTGCTGTTATGTGGTCCTGCCTTGCAGGCAACAGAGCTGTTGGAGAGGACGTGTGAAATGTCACTTTTAGGTAAATGTTTTGTGTCTTCGTCTGAAACTGTGGTTTCATGGGAAGAAGTATTTGGTGGTGATGCTGGCATTTTTTACTACTACTTGCCTCCTTACCCTGTCCCCAGCTGCTGGTTCTTCCTTCATATCCTCTTCCTCCTGGCTTTGCTGGCCACCTCTCTGCTGTGCCAGCACAGCTCTCCTTGCTTTGTGTCATGAGCTGGGTGAAGGAACTGATTCAGCTGTAAAATGACACTGAACAAATAAAAAGAATTTAAAAAGAACTTTTCAAGAAGGTTCCATTCCCCTGTGCAGGTCAGGGCCTGGCTGCACAAAACGTGGGTGCAAAAGCTGCTGCGTTGCGAGTGCTGTGATTCTGGGGCGAGGGCACCTGCAACTGGCACTGCTGCTGGGGAGCCACTGCCCCGTGCCAAGCCACTCATAGATTCGTGCTGCCTCCAGGGATGGAGAGGAGTGACTAGAAACCGAGGGAAAATCAGCCCATCAAGTAACAAAAAAGCTTTTCAAGTGCCTGCCATGCTTGTCAAAGCTGAACAGAGCTGTGCAGGAACCAAAAACACGCAGTCCAGAAGTGATGGAGGGGTCAGCGAGCGGAAGGCATGTCTGCAGGATTGGGTCCAGTGCAGCCAACAGCACTTTCCTGAATCTAAGCATTGGGCTTTCCTGCAGTCAGTCTTGGACCGTCACCAAAATAGGTCTGATTAGATTGAGGCGTAGATTGAGTTACCATATTCAAACCTGATGTCTCTTGAAACAGTGCTAGAAAAACGTTTTTTGTGGCATGGGACAGAGATGTGTCTTGTGGCCAAGGTCCTAGACAGTGACTTAGGGATTTCTCTCATATTTCCTATGTGACTTCGGAATAGTCGGTTTATTAATCTGTACCTCAGTTCCTCTGAGTCTTCCCATCCTTTAGTTTTGTTTTGGGAAGGTTGCAACGTTTGTGAAAACAGCTGTCTCTCTCCTGTATGTGAGTGAGGCATTAATGGTCGGGCAGTGAGTGAAAGAAGTAGCCCCTGTGCGAGGCAAAGGTGGCATCCAGAAACAAACTGGCAAAGTTTCTTCATCTTTGTTTCGCAGTCGGTGGATGCTGAGAGGCAGTGATGTTGCACCGCGTGAACCGCTGTTGGGAGAAAGGGAAAAAACACCTGAACCTGCACCATCTCTAGCAATTGTGCTGGTGCAGAAAGTGTGAGACGGGGAAGGAGAAATTTACCTGTGTTTTTCCTACTTTTGCCCATAAAAGCCAAGCTTCATTTTTTCCTCAGATAATTTAGAAGCGAACACCATGTCACGTGTATGAATGATATGTGTTCCTAATGATGGGGGGAAACAGGTCCCCCCACAATGCTACAGTACAGGTTCCCTGCACAATGGCTACAGTACAAGTTAATACAAGTAACCATAGCCAAAATCAGGAGGAGGAAAATAAACAGGAAAAACTGTAGCATCACAGTTTAATAGGCCCATGGTGATGCACCATGTTCCACACGGTAAAATAATGCTATTCAAAATCTGGTTTATATTTACAATTTTCTTTAGTCAAGAAAGCTTTTGAAATTAGTAATTACCATAAGAAATCTGTTCTGTTCAGCAAGCATTGGACTTAATTTGTCTGGCTTTTAAATAGTCTGAAGCCTTATCTATTACAGGAATCCCCTGATCTTTCCAGGATGTTTTATACATACAGTAGCTGCTTCCTCTTATAGAAATAATGTCATTTGGAAGTGAACAGTACATGCTGAAAAAGCTTTTGTCTGCAATCAAATTGGCAGCAACTGAGAAAATCCAGATGATCTCCCACAGGGGAGTCTGTGCAGCTGGGCCGTTCTTTGTTACAGTAGTATTTTGCTCTATTTAAACACATTTTGTATTCTATCTGCCACACACACCTGCCAGTATTGTGATCTTCCTGCTACGATATAAATGTGAGTGGGACAATGTAGGACAATGTTGTGACCAAACTAGCATTGCTTAGAGTCCAGCTGCAAAACAGATGAGTTTATCCCTGCTAAGTCTATAAGAAAAGAGCTGTGAATGCTGACATGATTTGTCTTTAGAAATGTAAAGCCATCCAAGGACAAGATTCCTCTCAACTCTCACCTTCAGATGAATTTTTTTTTTTCCCCTAGCTTAGCCTATGACATGATATTTGGATTTAACTGAGGTTTCTCAGTTTCCTTCCAGTCTTGATATCATTTGGCCAGTTGTCAGATAATATCTACTATGTGCGTATAATAATGGTACTCTGGCGTTGGAATACGTTGATGAAAGATTACATTTAAGTTAGCAGTGTGACAGAGGTGATCATGGACTTTTTCACCTGAGCACAGCATGCTGCCTGGGCCATGACTTGCTGAGTGGAGGAAAGATGTATCGAGGGTTTCAAGGCCAGTTTCCTCCTTGACTTTATTTTCCTGGGTTGATAGCTTGTTTCTTCATTAGTATATTTACAGTGAACATTAAACTAAAAGGTGCTTTGTAGGTGTTGTGGTTTAACCCCAGCTGGCAACTAAGCCCCACCCAGCCGCTCACTCGCTTCCCTCCCGGTGGGATGGGGGAGAGAATCGGAAGAGTAAAAGTGAGAAAATTCATGGGTTGAGATAAAGACCGATTAATAGGTAAAGCAAAAGCCACACACACAAGCAAAGCAAAACAAGGAATTCATTCACTCCTTCCCATGGGCAGGCAGGTGTTCAGCCATCTCCAGGAAAGCAGGGCTCCATCAAGCGTAGTGGTTACCTGGGAAGACAAATGCCATCACTCTGAACATCTCCCCCTTCCTGAACATCTTCCCCTTCCTCTTTCTTCCCCCAGCTTTATATGCTGAGCATGAGGCCATATGGTGTGGGATATCCCTTTGGTCAGTTGGGGTCAGCTGTCCCAGCCGTGTCCCCTCCCAACTCCTTGTGCCCCCCCAGCCTCCTCGCTGGTGGGGTGGGGTGAGGAGCAGAAAAGGCCTTGACTCTGTGTAAGCACTGCCCAGCAGGGACTAAAACATCCCTGTGTTACCAACACTGTTTTCAGCACAGATCCAAAACATAGCCCCATACTAGCTACTATTAAGGAAATTAACTCTATCCCAGCCAAAACCAGAACAATAGGCATAATTAAAAGTAAAAGGAATATATAGTTTCTGGAGGAAAGCCAGATTTCTTTTCATTCTGTTCTGTGGTTTAGCCAAAGTGAGAATCGCAATGACCTGAGTATCTGGGGATATCAAAACTCAAAATTAGTCTCAGGAGCCTGATAATCTGACAGACAAGAATTTACTCTACTAAACTAAAGCTGTCTAATTTTGACAGATGTGATGGATTAAAGAGAAAGCATCATTGACCTGGTTCCACTCTGTTAGGTTTTCCAATTAAACAGGATGTTGTAGAAAGCGAGACCTTGCAGAGTAATACCTGGACCAGCAGGACTGAGGCTTTAAACGTCCCTTATACTTTAAAAGATGTTCCTTTAAAGATTTTGCTTGAGCGCTAATCCCAGAACACTAATGATGGAGTCTCCTGTAGGGATGTGATCTCTTTCTAGCCTCTTAATTAACTGGCTAAATAGACATTTTTTGTGCTTTTGTGTTTAGAAGCTCTTTAATGAGGTTTGAATCCTCTGGCCAAGGCAAGTTAAGAGTTCAGATTTTGACACCAAGGAAGATGCCAGACTGCAAAAAATGCATGGTGCACTTGGACATATAATGTGCAGAGCTGGAGAGAGACATTCATCAGGATGAAATTTTAATGGAAAACAAAACAACCACAGCGTTAACTGCAGCTGTTGGGAGGAAGAATTTTGCCAAGGCTGTGGCCAACCTTATCAAGTCCTGATCAACTTTCTGAAAACGTTCTAATGCCTTGAAATTACAGGAGCACCAGTCAATTGTAATCTAAGAAAGAAACGTAACAGGATTAAATCAAAGATGCAGAGGCCTGCGTGTGGCCTTGAGTTGTTCTGTAGCTAACCTGTCCCTGATATACACCGGTTACTGCAACTTCCTTCACTCATCCAAATATTGTAGAGATCCAGTAATTTCTGTGTGATGGTAGGATGTCTAGAAAAGGAGGATCTCTTCAAACAAACAAACAATAACCAACAACAACAAACCCCTGTCATCCTTGTTCAAGCAGGTGTGTTTGTTCCTAACATCACTACTTTGGACCAATTAATGGCTCAAAACACCTTCTTTTCCACTATTGCAGAGTAATGGCTGTTTCTGTCTGCTCTTTTTGTAGATTGAACCTCCTAGTCCCTACACCAGCTTGGAGACTCAGGTTAGTACCACCCCCCTCCCACTTCTTTCTTCAAGAGATTCTCTGAAAGAGAGGGCTGGTCTGCTGTTGCCCACCATATTTATGATATTTAGCCGTGTTGGTGGCCCTGGAGAAGGTGCAACTGTAACAGCAGTAGCAGTAGCTCCCAACATGACTGACTGGGCAAGAAGAGAACCAGACTCTTTACAGGAAACAGTAGGTGCAGATGGTGAGGAAGGGACCTGGCGTTCAGTTTAACAGCAGCAGAAGTGACTTGTATTTGTTAAAAGAGAGGATGCAGTCCTCAAGGCAGTGCAAGCATCCATTCATGGGATTCTCATTTCTTTTTGTATACTCAGCTTCCTAGCTTTTGTTATGATCCCTGCTGCTAGTGTGTTACTCTAAAATACTGTTGCACTCCCGATTTCCTCTTTAGACATTACAATGAATGGTAATGAATCTGGGGGGATGCCTGCACCAGAAGGTCAAAGTGATAGAAGGGATTTTACAAAGTCACTGATGCTTTGATTTGTGTTTTCTAACAAGGCAGCATCATTGATTTCCATTCTCACTGATCTTTGGGAGACAGCAAAAGCAATGGTACTTGCATACCTAAGATGAGTGTTTATTCACAATACATTCCAATGCCCCTTAGTGACTGCATAAATATTTCTACCTTTGTCTTCTGCTGGCCTTTCTCTGGGGAAAGCTTTTGACTGTTTTGTTATTTGTTTCAACAATCCTACTACATCTTTTTTATGGATGTCACTTTGAAGCCGAGCCTTTGTGAGTCGAAACTGGCAAGGAAGGATCACACAAAGATTACACAATGGCATTATAAAGTGGTATCAAAACACAGAGTACATAATAAAGTACTAATCTGTGCATGATGTAGAACTAGAAATATATAGTAATAATGAAGACTTACTTTATCACTGACTTAAAATAGTGTAAGAACATCAGTTTGTGTCAGTGAAGGTAGTAGGGGAGAATGCACATGTGAATATGAGCCAGGGAATTTCACGCTTGGAGGAGGAAGTGAAAGGGAGATCATCAGCTCCAGCTGGTATATGCCTCCAGCCCCAGCATACCACTTCCTTGTCCTGCCCTGCCAGTCTGCATCTTCCCTGACCCGCATGTCATTTGCTCTTCCAGCCCATTACCTCCTTGCTAAGACTGCCAACAGGAGTGCCAGGTGACTTCAAGGGTGCTGTGCTTTCAAGGGGCCTTAATATTTTTGGGGTCAGGGAGGGTATAAACACATTGTTTAATGAATGATTAAGGTAGAAATTAATTGTATGTGTTGATATTTCTTTCAGTGTTACTGAAAGCCGTGTCCACTTCTGAATCCATTTTCTGTAGAAAGCTGCTTGCTTCTGGTCTTGAAATAGATGAGGAGAGCCAAAACCAGCTTCTTATGGGCAACACACTTACGTCCCAAAGTGTTCTAGACTGCTGGGGGCTGCTCAAATGTAGGAGCTGAGACCAGGCAGGTATCCTGGGGTGAGGAGGGAAGGGACTGCCTCTCTCTGAGAGGCGGAATTAAATCCGGGTATCACAGCTGAAGGTCAGGGCATTACTTTGGTATCTAGGGACATATTTCTCTTTAGGTGAAGTGGTCAAAAGCATTTGCATTAGCAATGGAAGTTGTTGTTTTATAACCAGACTAAGAAGTTAGCAATTTGAGACTGGGCCACAGTCTTAGCTGGCAAGTGTCTCCGTTTTCTTTGCTGTGAAAAAGCACTGTGAGAAAAATAACATCAGCAGCTTTAATGTTTTGCTGACTCGAACAGGATGTTAGCTAATATGGTTAGTAAAGAATCCCCAAATTTGCGGAAGTCTCCCCACATGGTTTA
The DNA here is from genome assembly GCF_034638445.1 of Ciconia boyciana. Classification (NCBI taxonomy): domain Eukaryota; kingdom Metazoa; phylum Chordata; class Aves; order Ciconiiformes; family Ciconiidae; genus Ciconia; species Ciconia boyciana. The sequence goes on along the minus strand of NC_132946.1, from coordinate 10,399,657 downwards.
TTCTCTTTCTTTGGGGACAGGTGGGAGTGGAGAGTAGCACTGCATTCATCTGAGACATGTTAAGTAGACTAGTGAGCAGCTTCTCTGCTTTGGTGGTTTCCTGTACAATCTTGGGATGAATTGGCTCATTCGAGAGTTTCTCTCCACTGCCCTCTGGTTTCCTGTCTCGGCTCTGGTTTGGTTGGTATTTTGAATGCTGACATTTCAAACCCATGCTGTGCGTTGAAAGGGGACCATATTCTGGAGGCCTTCTCATGAATTTTTCATGTAATTTCCCCTCCATTCCCTAGTCTCCCAATCAGCTGTACAGCTGTTGAAAGTGACCCTCTAAAGAGAGAATGGGTACTCTCCCAACCAGCTCAGCTTCAGCACATCTCTTTGAATTCCCCTGTAAAGATATATTTTGGGTTGTGTGTAAGTGAACACAGGGAAAGCATTTACTTGAGAGCTAAGCAAGTGTTTTCGGCTGATGTTTTTCCAAGGAAAAGACAGTTTCTACAAACAAAATAATTTTTGCACAATTCCCTCGTGTTCTTCTCTCTTTTAGAGGCATATCAAAATACTTTGTTCAAATTGGACCTGCCAAATCACACTACTTGTGTTAATCAAATAGGAGTATATTGGGGATCGGTCTGATTCGTTTATACCTACCTGTGCTGGAACAGTGTGTCAAAAGATGATGCAGTCAGGCAGTTCCTGTTCTCCCTGTTCTTTTTTTGTAAGTGGGATTATATAGCTTACAAATAACTATTCTTTAGCTTTTCTCATGTTAAATGGTGTGTAACAAGTGTGAATCATGTAACGTATAAATTTGGTGCAGCAGATTAACAACTATTTAATCAGCTGTGTTCGAGGGAGTGGGATGTGGCAAATTTATTTGCACTGTGTTGCAAAATGATACTCATCTAGGGTGAAACCCAGAAACTTTGTCTTTACCGTATTGGAAAAAATATTTTGAAAACAAACCTCCCATTTCCTATCTCTAAATCTTACTATGCACTATTGTCAAAACCAGATACCCCTGAGCATCCTTGAGGTGTTTGATAAGGTCACGTCAGTATTCTTTTGGAGGGTTCAGGCATGTTTGTCTTTACTATCATGCAAAGAGAAGCTGAGTGTGATTTGGAGAGAATGAAGAAAATGGGGAGAACGAAAGCTGTTTTCAGCAGCTGAGGTGGTTGTACATTACATCTGAAATAGCTGTGACTCTGTTTGTGACTACTTTTCTCACGATTTCAGAAGTTATCTGTATCAATGAGATTGTGGCTGTTTGCATTTCACACTTCCCATCCTTCATTTCACAAAAATACCAGGAACCAAATGTAATGGCTTCAGCAGCAGTTAGCCCAGAGATAAATTTTGGCCCAGTTTTTCACTCCCTTGGAGCAATGAAGTTTACTATCGTCTTTGAGGTAGAGAGATTGTTATCAGTCTCCTTCCAAAACTGTAGCTTTGTGACTGTTAAAAGTTGTGTGATCGGATGCTAGGGAGCCCTCTAAGGCTTACTGATAAGGGACCATGGAGTATTGCAGCTGGCGGAGGGAATGGAGCTCTGGCTAGCAGGTAACGGGACAGAGTAATCGGTGCAGCAGTTGCAGTCCTTACCTCTTCCTTCACCTGTGAGAGGTAAACCTTGCTATGTGTTTTCCTTTTGCCAGTGCCATCCCCAGCATGAGCGCGCTGCAGTGCTTGCCCTGAGTGTCACTGTCTGAGGGGTGCTGGGCTAAGCGTGCCACTGGTAGATGTGCACCCTCGTGTCTATGTGGTAAGCGGTTGGTTTTCCACCACTTGGAGGTCAGCAGCATCTCTTCTAAGCTTGTGGCAATAGTAATAATTAAAAAATGACAATTCTTCTTGCTAGAATATAGAATACCAATTTTTCCTGTGGTGTTAGAAGTCAAAATAGGAACTGATTTTTGCTGTGCAGTTTCCACAAGATGCTCTTGTTGGGGTAGCTTGTTGTGGGAGAGTAGCTGGTGGCTTGCAGCCTCCCTTTAAGCGATGGGTGCTACTGATGCTACTGAAGTGTGAAACTTGGAGATTGCTGAAATAACACGCGCCCTCAGAATCCAAACACGAGACCTGCATGTAATGCATACACCACGCCAGGAGGATTTCAGCTGGAAAGTGACCTTAGCCAAGGGGGGACGCCAGTCTAGAGGGGATTACGTTGGCAAAGAGCCAGCGTAAAAGATGCTCTGAAGGCCTCTTCCCATGGAACGCAAGTGCTCTCCCACGTTGGTGAAGTAAATATTGATGCTTGAGTAGGGGCAGCAGTGTGCTTGTCATAATACAGCAAGACCAGACTGCTTTTTCACACCCTTCTGTAATTAGGGTGTACCCTGCCTGCAGCGTAGCAGCTTAGTACCTCTTACCCATGTCAGCCTCTTGTCTCTGAGAACAGCTCAGACGCCGATCGCTCCCAGACAAAATTTGTGTATTAACAGTAGTGCCTTTAAAGAGACCAGGGGAGAAGACTGCTTGTTATTGTCCTCTCTGCCATTTAATTTAATTTTTTTTAAGAGCTAGCTCTTTGTAGAATGAAAATGTCCTACCCTGGAGAGCATCGTGTAAGGAACAAAAATAGTCATATTAAAATGTATTTATTATCCTGTAATTCCTTTCTCTGAAATTGATTTCTGGTTTAATTCAATAAAAGACTCAGAACTGAAGGTTCGCGGTGTGCCACTCTGTTGTGGGTGTTGCATTTCACGATTAAGTGGCTGCTTTGAACAGCAAAAACATACTCTTGGTGCGTTCCTTGCGAGCGCCTGGCAAGATGCCTTTGTCATCATGCACAAATCAAATAACTTAATTGCCTCTAGGATTCTCTAAATAATCGTATGCTTCGTTGTTTGACCTTTAATCATTTCTTCTGTTCGACCCAGAAATTTAAAACCATAACGCTCAGCTGTGGGTGCCAAGAGGGACTCAGGTCTGTGATCTGCCCTTATAGCCTGCAGGCAGGAGAGGGGCTGTCCGGAGGCACGCTGCTGCCTGGAAGGTTAACGCACCTTTTACCGGTTATTGTGTGGGAGCGGTGGGGTGCTGTCAGCCCTGCTTGGATCCCGAGCACAAGTATGGCAGCAGCAGCAGCCGTACAAGTTGCCTAATCGTGCATCTTAAAACGGAGATGAGTGCCTTTGCAGATAAGTGAGCGTTTTGCCCTTTGGGCATGGACTAGGCCAGTGTCTGCTTCACTGGGGGCTGCACAACTGATTTCACCCGAGTGCCATGTAATCAGCATTTCCCAGCAAGACTAGATAAGAAATGCAAACTTAAAGGTACTATGTCCACTACTAAAAACAAGAATAGAAACACTCCCTGTATTATTTGTTAGAATATCATATGGAAAAGAAACATTAAATAATTGGGAAACTGTTTTTTAAAAGATTATGACTAAAAATGGTACTCTGAATCTTTTGTGTCTCTGGTTTTGGGTGTGTTTGGGATTACTTTGAGTCTTATGGTTACCTCACAAGTTAGAAACTTGGGGATTTTTCCAGTTTTAGTCAATATTCATGAAAAAACCATGAATCCAGGAATCTTGGAGCCTGTAGAAAAAGAGTGTCTTGCAGTTCTTTTAAGATGATTGTGATTGGTAACACCATAAATATGGAGCCTTTCATAAAATCTTGTTGTGAAGATAAACTTCCAGGGTACTTGCTTTGCAAAATGCAGATAAATAGTTTTCTCCTAACTCATTAGTTTGGGGGGTGAGGAGGGGCATGTGCCATTTCATAAGGTGCTGAAGTGAGTAAAGAGCTGAAATGCCTATGGGATATACGGCCACTTGGGAAAATTCTGCAATTTCTTGTGGTGACTGTACTCACTTTAATTGAGGATTTTACATTCTGCTGTCAAAGTGAAGAGGAAACAGCATGTTTTCCTTCCCACTGAGAAACATGAAAATACAAGTAGAATTCATGGGCTTACCTCTGAAATCTTTGTGATGCAGTCCCCATAGAAACATCCAATGCAATCAAATTGCTGAGCTGTTATTGTCTAATAATCAGATACACTGATTTTGGCAAAGATAAGCCCAGAAATACAGCGGCTAGGAATGTCTGCATTGTTAAATCACACAAGAAGGAGAATTTAGGTCTTTTTAGGAGAGTGCGTCTTTCAAATGTATCTGCTGAGTGGGTCCTTCTTGGATATAGATGGGATATGCTCTGCAGCATTAACCAGATATTATTTGCATTGAAGATACCTAGGTACAATCTCATGCAGCATTTTGGGAAGTTTTAACTTTTGTTACGCACACAATCATTGTATGCAATTCAGCCATGTACATAGAGAGAGAGAAAGCAAGGAAGAGCATATGGCTTTGAACTTGCATCTCTAGCCCTTGTTTTCTGCATTATTTCCATGAACAAACTGTGAGACGTTTGGCGTTGAAGGCCAATGGCATCCTTTGCAATAGTCTGTTGCATGAAGAGGGTACACAACATGTGTCACTTCGATTCCTTTCTACCAATGCTGTGAAACTTGCATTTTATATGAAACTCCTAAAAAAAAAAAAAAAAAAAAAAAAAAAAAAGCCTATGTAAAGCTTTCTAACTTATGTAGAAGGGGGGAAAAAAAAGCACCTAGCCATTAGCTCACGGTGGCTTGGGTGCTGTGTAATAATGTAATTCCTTTCTCTTGTTCTTTGGAGGACGCTTGATATTTTCAGCATATTTTCAGTCCACTTGGTGCTTGTAAAAGCTGTCCCATGGACAGCACTGAGAATGAAATCTCTTCTTAGAGAGGTATAGCTTGGGCAAACTTCCCAGACCCAGCACATGTGGAAGGGAACTTCTGTGATGGACGGGATGGTATTCTCGACTCTTCTCTGAACTCTGCATCCAGAGGTCGCTACGCATCCTTGCTCTCATTTAGTTGAGCCTGAACTCATATTCTCTGGATGTCAGCTGTGGGTTGGGTGTTTTTTTTGTTCCCAGAAGTATATGTGGCCTGTCCAGTGAGTTGTCTGTCCTTGTTAATACTCATTTGAGAAAATATTCTTGTCCTTTCTAGAAATGGGGAAGTTTCTAATTGTCTGTAAGTCCATTCACACGTTATGCAGCTTCAGGAATATAAGGTGCTCTTATCTTTGATTATGAATATTTTTAACAGTACACCTACCAAAGCCTTATGCTTCCAAGCTAAGATCTTAAAAAGGTATGAGAATTGTGATATTTCCCAGCAGAAGCTGATTTGCCAGTACCCTTTTAATTTGCACAGCATTCAAAATGCTTACCAGCAGTAGCTAATGGTTGTGAAGTGTTTAGCCTCTGATGGAAAGACAATTGTAAAATTGAGTTCTGTGCTTGCCCGTTTTTATTGTATAGGGCAAATTGGCAGAAGGGAAGATACATAAATTATGTTAATTATAATCAATTACCATCAGAACCAAACAGTTCATTATGACCCTGTGTCTGCTGTACAGTAAAGCTATTGTATGCTGTCATGCTCTGCACTTCAAATAACATCACAGAACACGAAAATTCTTGATTATTCCAGAATAACGGTAACTGGGCTAAAGGATAAAAGATTAATATTTGATAGTATGAGGTCTGGCTGATTGCTTAAATAAAGCTCTAATGCAGAACTGTTCTGATAGCAAATAGAGAATTGTGCCAACAAACAGAAATATTCTGAGACTAATTGAATCCCTGAGTATCTGTTGCCATTCTTTAAGTGAAATATATCGAGAAGTTGTTCTGATAAATATATCTAGAAATAAATAAGTACTTCATATCTCATAGATTGCAAATGCAATATATATTTGTGGCAGTTGCAATATTGCAGTGAGGGGCTGTTAAGAGTTTTACAGCTGTTTCCTTTCTCCTGTGGTGTCAGAACAGCAAGATAGGAGGAATTCACACATTATTTTCCAGTTAAATGTTAGGTAGCTTCCCACTGAACACCTCCTAGGCTAACATTGGAGAGCATGCTTAATTACAAGCACCCACTTAAGTGCAGCTGGCTTAAGGGAGACTTTTCCTTGAAGTCCCACTGTGTATCATGCCTTCATTTCTTACCTAAAACCAAATTTCTGTTGCAGTAGTTTAAAATACATTTTTATCTCTGGAGCCCTTTTACATACAGCGGACTGCATCCTCTGGTGAGTAATTCACTGTGCCTCTCCTGACTGAAGTGGAGCAGTGTTGGTTTATCCCAGCCGAGGAGGTGAGTTACTGTATTAATGTGGGCAGCGGGTAAAATGCAGGTCGGCTTGCCAGCCTGGCAAGTTGCCAGCGTGACTGATGCATCGTGGTGGAAGGTTGTGCGGCAGGTAGGATGAAAAGCTGCATGCAGGTGACCGGTGTCTGATGTTACTGCTTGTGCAGCGTTCTCTGTGCAGCGTTTCTTGGGAGACATCTGGGATGCATTTTGTTTTGGGATTGGTTTGAAATGATTCTGAAATGTGGGATCTGTTTTCTGTTTGATTACATTTTCTATAACAGCTTCAACTGTTATAATGTTATAAGGTAAATGCAACCGAAAAGGCCTTTGTGATGCTGCTCCCCCCCCCCCAGAATTTTCTCTTCCTCTGGTTATGCTGGCATGCTGGGATTAGACCTCAATGGCATAAATAGCTCTTCTGTAGCAAAGTGGTTTAAAGTGATAATTCCATTTTTTTTGGCGGTGAAGCATAGCACAGAAAATAAAAACACACAAAGAATTTTTTAAAAACAATCAGATAATAATTGGATAAATATAGACATGCACAACTGTGCTTTGCATGCAGCGTTTTCCAGATCTAGTTACAATAATTTTGTAGCCAGGGCAACTTTGAAGTGGCTACATCCACTTTCATGTACACACTGAGAATTTTTTCTGTTTTTGTAATTACCTAGTCCTTCAAGTACTGGAGACCACAGTAGAAGGAGAACCTACTTCTAAAACTGTTGTCCTGTTTCTGTAAGTCGAGAACAAATTATCAGAAGGTTCTTTTGCTCGCATGCCTGGGCTGCTGCACAGATCGCATGTGTACTTTTTCATGTTAACCTTCCTCCTCCTCAGAGTGCCTTGTTTTACAGACTTGTTGATGTAGCTTTGCAGTCCCTGTAGTTTTGCCTCATTGTCAGAGTTCACTGGTATCACTAGAAGAGGAATTAACTGGGCCGTAGGCTGGCAATAAAAGCATATTAGTAGCTGGTAAATCCAATGGAGATATGGAGCTAACATCTGTATTACATACTCCTGTGTTTTGTGTTTTGTGTTCTGATTGGGAAAATGACTGCAACTGGATAGATTGCAGTGCTGAAGCTAAAGCAAGATTTAAAAGAAAAAGATGCAAATGTTTTATTGTCTTGACTTACAACAATGTTTATTGTCGCAGTTGACGATGACACTGAGGCAGTGGGCTAGTGAGTTACAGTTGGTTGTCGCTCCCGAGGGTGCTAGCTGGACATCCGCAGAAGTGATAAAATTTGTCTGAAAACACTGTTCCATGGGAAATTAGGAAGTAAGCTGATAATCTTTGATTACTTGAAACATTCCCTATATTTGCTCTTCAGGAAAAAGAAACAAAATTGTGACTTGCTGGTCTGGACCCTTGTTAATACTGGTGGGAACTGTGTGGTTCAGTGTCATTTCCATGACTGAAAATCTTGCTCTGGCTCAGGCCAAACAGGGCGTTTTGGCCATGGAAACGGCACGTCCCATGCGCACCAGCTGCTCTCCCTCCCCTTCAGCACTTCTTTGTGGCGTCCCAGTCACGATGACAGGGGTGGCCCTGCCCATCAAGCATTGCATCCAGTCACACAGACAGCCCTGCGCTCCTCTATCAGGTATGTTTCAACTGCATCCAGCCTCAGCAAGCTATGCATTAGATAAGGCTCTCTGAAGAGTGTGAGCATTTGGAGGCTGCGTCCAGTAATTGGCAAAGCATCTGAATTTGAGGCTTGCCTTTCAAAGCTAAAGCCAGACCCTGTATTATTGCCTAAGCTCTGTTTATTGTGTGTGTGTAGAGAGCTGACAGCCTCAGAACAGGATTAGCAATATCTGTCATGCAGTGAAAACGTCCGAGGATGTGAGATTTCTGAATCTCACACCACCGCAGCCCTCGGGCAGAGCCGTAATGTGCTCTCTCTGGCTGTTTGGCATTCACAGCCTGTCACCCCAAAGCATTGCTTTTATCCATTCTCAGAGAAAAACAAAACCAAAGACAACACGCTGCCAAGGCTTGCTTCTTTCTCTGAAAGGTGTGGGATTTTCCCCCACGGGGAGTGCTTGCCCGAGAGGTGGGAGCCCCAGAGGGACCCTCTCCTGGCCTGGGAGGGCATATTTCCCCTGTGCCGGCGTCCTGGGGCGCCCTGGCCAAGCTGCCCTGCGCCGCCCAGGCGGGGCAGTGGGATTTGGAGAGTGTGAGCTGTGCTGTCCCTCACGGGAAGGGTCCATTCCCTGCTCCTTGTTGCAGGACTGTTTCTCTATTTTATGTGTGATGCTAAACTGGAGAAAAAATCTGCAGTTTTAAGATTCAAATTGAGGTGAAAATAGCGGTGGGGGAGCCTGTGGTGCTGGCTTCTGTTAGGTAGCAAGTACCAGCTGCTGACATTCGTAATGGGTTTATAATTTGTATGCATTACAGCAAAGCTTGAAGAGGAACTTCCAAGAAGGGTCGTGCTACAAGCAGGTTTGATAAGCTCCTGGCTCTGCTTGGAGAGTCAGCTTTAAAACAATTGAAGCCCTGAAATAGTTTTCTTCTTGCTGTTTATGTGTAATATAATTTATTATGCATATTATTCTGTGACTTCACAGGAATCAGAAAGAATTTTTATTATTATTTCTTTCTTCCTGTGTCTTTTGGCATTTCTCCTATGTAGTAAATGTTACCTAATGTTTGTAATTGCTTATAATATGATTGTCTTCTAACGTTTGAGTTTACATACAGAAAACAAAATATTTTAAATAAACGCTGATAATAAAATCATGATATTAGGAGAGCAAGCACTTAATGCCTATAAAATGGCACTAAGTTCATTGTTTGCAAATTATCTAGATGCTAATTTGGTTGTGGCCTTCAACAGTGTTTGGTTTCTGAGCAGGCAGGAAACATGCAACGTTTGATCGCTGCTTCCAGAGCACCTTTCTGGCAGCTCAGCTTTGAACTTTTGTTGGCACCTATCACGATGCTTGGTAGCTGGACAAAGTGTCTTACAAAGGTCAAAAAGTTAGTCTTGACTAATAGTTTAAAAAAAAAAAAGGGGGCAAAAAAGCAAAAGCCAATTTAAATAACAAATCAATAAAGCTTTATCAGTAAGTGCCAGATCAGGCTCATGGTAACCTTTCTCCAGGCCTGCTGCCTTTTCTTTTGCCTGTGGAAACATAGCACTGTAGTGTAAATGGAGTAAATAGAGGTTGTTGCCTTTTTATTTTAGACATCAGACTGATGACTGACATACTTTTCTCATTCATTGTTTTTTCTCCAGTCAGATAGCTTTGTATTCTTTATAGCCCAGCCTTTCAAAACTGACACAAAGACATAAAGCTGTTGGTGTTTTTTATCTTATTTTTGAATTTTGATGCGGAGCCTAAGTTAAAACACACCCAGGTCTCTGCTCCAGATTTCTTGTGTCACCCTGGGCAGGAGTCCATTTCTGCCAAGCATAAGATGTGGCTGGCGGTGTTTTACTCTCCTGGTTGTATGGCAGTGTGGTAGCCTGGGCCAGAAAGTGCTGGTGATGTGCAAGTGCTGTTGCTGTCAGTGATTTGGTCATTTGTGTGGAAGATTTAGCACGCGTATAACTTGGCCATTCATAAGGCAATTACATAGTTCAGCATGGTGGGGTTTGTTTAAAAACCGGATGGGTTGCATGTTGTGCTGCACAGGAGGAGCTGCCCCAGTTGCAGCTGGGGAGGTCTGTGGGTTTTCGGTGGGTGGATGTTTGCTGCGCCGGGCTCCTCCGGGCTTCCTGCGGGAGGGCTGCGAATCCCGGCGCAGCTCCAGCTCACCTGAGGCAAACCGACGGGCTTGGAAAGTACAAAAGCTTCACGGAAAGTACAAAAGCTTCACAGAAACTAAAACTCAAATGAAACTCTTGTTCAGGGTCCTACTCTGCAGTAGTGGCTGCGAGGAGCTCTTCTACAGGAGATGTGTATGAGTAGCCTACGTATTTGACTAAGGGCTGGCCCCTCTCTCCGTGGAAAGCAGATGTTTCTGGTGTGTAGCTGTTTCTTGTGACACCAGAAGGTGGAAGTCCAGGTTGTGTCCATTGCCTGTAGGTCACTTCAAGTGACAGCAGAACGCTGAGTAACTTTTGTGGAATTAGTGGAGCCTGTGTGGTGCTTTTGAGTCTGGGGGTATGCAGACCTCGTTCACATTACAGACATTTATAGATTGTGTCTGGATATGTACTACATACAGAAATATTTTTAATATAAATTTCCCACTGTTTTGTCTTGTACTACCATTGATATTTTTGGTAAATTCTGGTTACAGCTTAGAAGCAACAATTTTTCGCTGTACATCATACACCACGATACACGCACTGGTTTGGAAGCTGTTCCTTTACCGTGCGGTGAAAGAAGTTAGTAAAGACCTGTTTTGTTTTATTTTTACATAGAGTGTCAGTATCATGACTGATCCATGGGTCTATGCCACTTTGGACCATTACCTGAAAATTCACTCTGAAGGCCATGCCGTTAAAATATGAGAGCACTATTTCATATTACATTTACTCCAGAGTGAATTGGGAGGCTTTGGCATAGCGCCTAGTTTACACTAAGCCTGCCAGCAGAGGAAGTTAATCAAGAATTGTTGGTCCAAGGTGAATTCTTGCTCTGTTTTAGCTTGAATGATTTTCCACGGTAGATAGTCCTACATCTTGAGCTAATCTGTTCAACTCCAGGATTAGGTTGTGTGTTTTCAAAAGCATGATTCCCTTGAAGATGCTCCTGAAACAGCCAGATGAGCCTGTCTGCTCCCTCATTCCCAGTGGTGTTGCAATTCCAACACCAAATATTGGCATCATTGGGAAAATGTCATCCATTTGCTGTGCTGAAGTTGTTCCACGTGAGGGAGCATGAGTCTGAGGCTCCCCAGTGGGAGAGCAGGCATTGCAAAGAGTGGGTCAAGGACCTGGGGTGTCCCTGCTGGCAGTTTTCATTTTTTATTGGGATCATCAACACCCTTCCCCTCACCAAGGTTGTAGCTGGTCATGAAAATACAGTGTTAGCAAGCTGTGGAAGGTCATCCTGGGAGATTCCAGCTGTAGAGGGTCAACAGGGCTTGTCGCATGGCTGAGAGGGAGGTTTGCTGTCTGGCAGAGATGCTCTTTTCCCAAAAGAATATTTATTATTTCTTTAAGCATCCGTGTCACTCTTCAGTTCTTCCTGCCCTCCCTTGTCACCTCCTGACGTAACTGTTGTGGCTCTGACAACATCAGCTTTTTCTCCTAGGTTTCCTGTTCTTAATTAGGTTTTAATTTTTAGTTTGATGTTTTCCATTATCTGAATATTTTTCAAACTGAGATTTCTTTTGCTTAATGTCTGTCTTCCCTCTGTGGCAGTGTATTTTGTTCCCTATAGGTAAACATGCTAGCTGGAGTAGAACACCTTCTTGATGTCCTTATTTCCATTATTGTCTGTCTTTGTATGTATCTGAATAACTAAGTATTTTGACATCTGAAACAATACAGTGGGGACTAAACTCTGTCAGTGCTACTTGCTTGGAAAATGCAGTGTTTTTCTATTCAGATTCAAAATTACAGAATTTAGGCTGAAATTAGACTTGTAGCTTGTCTTTCTAGTTATGAAACTGTTGTTTTCCCTAGATATTTTGAAGTCCTGAATAACGGTATGTTTCTGCAAGGGGAAAATAATTTACAGAGCTGGGTAATAGCCCTTACGCAGTAAAACACAATAAGACTTGCAAGTTAGGCAGTTGTGTCAATGTGAACACTTGCATGCTTTGAATTGAAGATGTTGTTTAAGTGTTTCCCTGATTCTGGCCCTTGATGCAAAAAGATTTGCTTATAATTTCAGTGAATTGGCTTTTGCTGTCTTAATAGGCTTTTTAATTATTTATTGGCAGTAATGCTGAAAGGGAGTGAATTTCAAAGGTGCATGCACTTTAAGTCAACACATGCAAACAACTGCATTTAAAATGCCTGCTTCAGCATTCAGTAGGGAAGAAGGATCCATTAGGCCGGTCACAATCACAGGAGTGCTAATGCTGTGCAAAGATGTACAGTGAAATTCCTAAAAATGCTGAAGGGTGTTTGCCAGAGTGCTCTAAAGGCATCCAGCTCTCATTGCCTTTGAGAGAGAGACGTGTAGAGGTGAGTAAGAAAAACTTTTCTTAGCAGTTACAAGTTTTAGAGATTTGAAATGGTTTTTCACTTCACTTCAAAACAAAACCAGATCTTCTGATATTTTCATAAAAGGTGAGCAGAAGATACTCCTTAAACACAATGCTGTGTTATGCACGTATGTACCAGAGCAGTCCTAGAGGTTCAGGCATTCTCCCTGCTGACCTGCTGCGGAGCAGGAGGCTGCATGAATAACGGCAGTCACCAGGTAATACAAATTTCAGAGAGGTCTTTTCTTTACCAGCCTTTGGAGCATAGTGGAAATGCATCCTATTGATGGAGAGAAGTAGCATGTGTGCTGCAAACCTCTGGCCTTAAGCATCCATATACCCCCAGAAATTCTTCAGGGAAAAAAGGAAAGGTTAGAGCAGGAATTTTATTTTCTCAGTCTTCTAGTTGTCATGTTTTTGCCATAAACCTCAGCCATGCAATAGCAAAGATTGAATGTCTGCCCAAAGGACCAGTCTGCCTCAGCCTGAGAAATATCAGTAGTGCATATTTCACTGAGGCTCAGAGCTCTGACCCAGAGGCTGGCCAGTAGAACAGAAGTGGTAGGTGGTACCTCTGTAAATGCAAGTGCCAGGTAGTGTGACCAGTAGCCAGAGGCAGAGTCTTACATTACAGGTTTAATTAAAGAGTCTCAGGGAATATGCATCATCTGAACATTATAACGCTCAGCAGGAACTCTGAGTCAAAGCCAAAGGATAATAAGAATTAAACCACATTTTAACCGTGTACATTACAAGGATTTATATTCTTTGCTGGAGCTGAATAATATATTACTGTAGTGCCATAACTGGTGTTATATATGACCTTAAAATGTTGTGATCCTTTCAAGTGTTTATTATTAAGTAAAAACAAAAGTATTTTTTCCACTTTCATAGTTTTTCCAAGTTTAAAATTGGTTTTGGAACATAGCCTGGAAAGAACGATTACATTAGCATCATTATTTTTAGGAAAATCTGCATAGCTTACTTCTACACAGGTATATAAAGATGTAATGGTACTACATGTAGAAGGATAGCTGTGAAATGCTTTGCTTTTTTTTGCCAAAATTTCATTTAAGCATGAGATGTCATCTCAGCGATTGAGAACAAACTTCTGATTTCAGAGCAGAATATGAAAGCTGCTTCTTTAGTTTAAACTTCTATTATGTGTAAGCAGAAACTAACAAAAGTAATAGAAAACAACAAAAAGCTTAAATAAAGAGTATCTCGTGTCCATGTAGTAAAGCATGTGTGCATCTCAGCAAGAAAGTGGACAAAAAGGAATCTTCACGGTCATTATCAGTCACCATTTGATCAGGTGGAGGAGAAACGGAGTCACAAAGCACTTGCAGTACCTTCTTCAAGATCACACCGCGAATCACTAGCCAGTCACTAAGTTTGTTGTTTAGGCTTTTTGGTTCTCTTCTCGTGTTACTGTTATTTGACAGCCACTTCTCCTTGGAGCCCTTCATAAGGGCGATGTCTGCTTCTTTTACTGATTGCTGCTGTTGACTTCTAGGCAGTGCAGGGTGCTAAAATAATTTTTGAAGTTTGTCTTGGGTAAATGCAGTTAAAGAAATGGAGCTAAATGCAAAAAATGATTCTAGCTCTAGCAATGAAGAGAATAAAAGGTGACAGTTCAGGATGACTCCCAGCAAAATAGATGGTGAACCCTCAGTTGAGTCTCTGGAGTTCAGAGTCTGAAAATCCTCTGCGAGCTTTGAAAACTTCACCAAATTCATATACTAAGCTGAGGTAGGGCTGTGATTGTTCACGTGCGTACCTGTCTATCTCTGTAAAAAGAATTGACACTTGGATAATAGAGAGCTGTACTGGCAGACGATATAGCTGCACTGTCCTGGGCTTGTCCCCTGGTGGCAGAGGGTAAGGGAGGGTTCTCAGGAGATGTTCCCCGCCTGTCACTGTGGTGATATTTTCAGAACAAAAGTCAACACAATGTTTGTAACACCTATGTGCCCAGGCTGGTTGTTTCTTGAGCACCTGGGCATTTCCTCCCAGGTATGACTGTGCTAGCTGGGCTTTTTGCACAAGGACCTTTATTACAATTTTACTTTTCTTCTAATTAACTTTGAGCCAGCCTTCCAAACTCTTTCCGTGACATTTGTCTAAAGCAGGACTGCTGTGTAATCTGTAGGACCATGTGTAGGTAGAAAGCACGTCTATTTCTTTGGTGTCTCTAATGATTTTTCCTAGCAGATTTTCTGCCCTGTAGGCCAAACTTTCAAATGTTTTCCAAAAACTTGGAAAGGATTTGTCTTAGAAAACTTCCCCTTTGTTATATGCCTTCCTCTGGATCATCTGGCAACAGCACTCTGTTCCTTAAGCACTTTCCTGTTACATAAGTATTGCTGGTGCTGAGTGCAGTCTCCCTGCTTTTTATTATTATTTGTTGTTGTTTATTAAATATATTTACTTCATATATAATGCTAAAAATAGTTTTCCTTCAGAAGGAATGTGGTACTCTTTCTGGTTTACAGTCTTGGCATAGCTGTGTTATACCAATATCAACTTTGTATGAGGTATGCCCAGTTAGTGGGATCAGTGAAAATGAGTTAATACCGATGTTTCTTCACAAAGCTACATAAACACAAAATTTCTTGGCATTAGTTTCAAAATTTTAACAGGATCCCCTTGTTATTTAACAAAGCATTAAGTACTTGTCCAGAGAGCACAGTAACAACCTTCAGGCAGATTTCTAAACACTAAAACAAGCTTAAGACAAGTAATTTGGTATTTCTGCATCACCCTTCATGCCTTATTCTTTGGGTTTGTTTGTTTTCTTACTGTTCTTGTGTGACTCAAAAGTATCTAGGCAAATGCTAGCCAAGAATAAATATTATTTTTATTATCATCATTATAAAGTAAAGCTGTGTAAGCCTGGGTAACTGCACTTGTACCGTAGGTGATGCTGTGGTCTGAGCATGAGAAAGGGGTGCATTGATTGCTCTTCTGTAACTGGTGTTGTATAGCGGACAGAGTACCAGATAATCTCGGACAAGGCTTGATTCTGCTTACATTTTTGCCCTAACTGGGCAGCTGGAAATTCATCTTGAACTTCTGGCTGTCATAAAATAGCTGCTATTTGTGCCAACTCTTCAGCGCTCCAGAGTCTTGCTGAAAGGGGTTTGAGCCCTGTCTTACTCTTTAGTAATGATCTGAGGTGTCAGTGGGTGCAATTCTGTGTTTTCCACGAGGGACTTCCAAATTTTTATGCCGGCGTTTAAATATGAGCTCAGTTGCTTCCAGTGTTTACCTGACATCTTGAACAATGATGCCTTTGGAAGGGATGTTAATGATTGAGTGGCTCATCAGGCCCTCCAGTAACTAGTGTCCCACGCTCTACGCAAAAGATAGTAAGCTGTGAAGCAACTGCAGTGAAGACTGTGTATCCAGCTTCAGCTAAATAATTTGCTGTGTGCTGTTTCTCTGTTTATGATTCAGTTTTAAAGGCCCTTTTAAGTGAAATTGGATACGCTACAAAGTGTTGGGTTTATGTGTTTTATTTGCAGTTTAATCAGCGTGATCCAGCTGCCAGTGCAGGGGAAACCAGAGCTCGATTTTTAATTATCCCTGCTTTGCCTGAGTTAGGAATTCCCAATAGTGCTCTCTGAGAAAAGATGCCAAAAACCGCATTGTTCTTTAATTAGCTGTTGTAATTGTTTCAGTCTAATCTCCATGATTAGCAGCAGCATTAAATATAGCAGTAAGAATAGGCCTGCCCTCTTTGTGCTGCCCTAGTAAACACAATATTCTTACTTCCGGTACGGGACATAATATAAAATCAATTAGAAGCCAACTAGTGTGGATTGGAAAATTATAAAGAGCAGCTACCATGAAGTGCAGATTGCTTTGTAAAGTTGGTTTATAACCATACTTCTGGGATGGGTTTATTGCCCAGTTTTGGGAGAAAACACCAGGATAACAACCTCTGTTGCAGGGAAGCCTTTGGGGATCTTGCAGACTTCATCCTGCGTAAAGCCCTAATACAAGTTTCAAAATAATCTTTGCCGTCACTAAGATTAGTGCCAGTCCAGTTTTTAGGAGGTGGTAATTCTTACCACCTTGCAAAGCAGGTGCATTGTCAAATATGAACAATTGCAAAATATTCCCCAAAGAGACAAGTTTTTATTGTGCATTTATCTGAGTTTTATTCTGAGGCTCAAAGATTCTCTGCAGTGGTACATTTGTAGTGGGGAATTCTGCTTTGCAAGGAACATTTCTGCACAAGCATATGTTAGATCTGTTTCAGAATGGATTATGATATTTAGACATGTAAAGATACAGGGAAACTACTTCATGAAATAGAAGTACAACACCCATGCTTGCTTTGATGGTGTTGAGGTGCCTGCTAATGTACCTGTTGTTATCTTTAAGTCCCGAAATACCTTTGTAAATTTGGCTTTAAGTATCATTGCATGTGGGAAAAGTAGGAATAATACTCTTGGAAAATGCAGGCTTAAGGTAGGTCATGTGGTTTGAAGTGAGTGTTTGTAAGTGTAAAATGAGCACTTCTAGAGAAGCGTAATTGCTGTAGTAATGGCTGTAGTCACAGACTGTGGAAATGTGAATATTTTGGCTGGTGCGATGTTTTTGTAAAGTAATTGATACAACTTCTTATGTCTTTTGATGACATCTGTCAGAGCCACTATGCTCAAGTGTCACTAGAAGAATTGGCAGCATAAGTTCAAGTTTCATATGTCAGAGTGCAGGTGTGGCACAGACCTGGAGAATGCTTCATCTGGGCATACACCCAGGAAAGCTCAGGGGCTTGAAGGCTTTATTCTTGCTTAAGCCATATGAAATAAGATGATCTTACCCTCATTAGGAGACTGGAGAAATCAGGTTTTGTTGCACCTGAAAAACAGATTTCCTGAGTCTAAAACCAGTGCTTTGGACAAAAAAAAAAAAAAAAAAAATCCAACTAAACTTCCAGAAAAGCAACTGTAATTATGGGTGAGCTAATGAAAGAACGGAAGTGAGCTTACATCTGTATCAGATTACTCTAGTTTACAAATGTAAAAAATGGTCGTTTTCTTGTCAATGAATTGGAAAGAAATTGCACAAATTTTTGTTCAATGCTTTTAGTTACCTGAAGAGTTCTCCCTAATTTTTAGAAGGGTCGGATTAATACCTCTGAGCCAGTGTCTGATGCCTTGGTTGAATAGCACTGCAGAGGAGTTGATCCAGGTTTACAGCAGAAATCCCGTTCAGTTAAACCACTAAAAAATCAGACTTTAAATCAGTGTAAATGAGCTGAGCTAGTTTTAGTGCTTCCACAGTTAAAACCAGAGGATTTCAGAATAGAGGAGTTCTGAGGTGGCAGTAAATGTGTGACCTGCTGCAGAAGCTGGGTTTCTGGATGTGATTTCTGCCAATATTTAGGAACCAGTGACTGATGGGCATTGTGGAGTCAGGATGTGTTCCTACCAGCTCTGTAATCACAATAAATGGAACCAACTTGTTTTATTTTACTGCTTCTGAGACAGTATGTTCATACCATTTTGAATTCCCATAAGAGAAAATACAGACTTAGCAGACTACATGCTAAATATATGAAGTTCTCTGCACAAAAGCTGAAGGGAGCTGTCTTAATTATTATGTTGCCTTCCTCCACTGCCAAAAATCGCTGATTTTGCTGTAAGTTGAAATGGTTGCAGCATTTCCTTAACTTCTTATTTCAGGAAATATCTTGAAAACAAGAAGAAAAGTTGGGGCAGTTAGTAAGCTCAATACCGCTCGCACCACTGGGATGAACTGAAAAGGGCAGAGAATTTGAAGGTACAGAAAACACAGCAGTATCAGATTTTTACATTAGTCCTTTTACCTCAGAGGTAAACCAAAACACTTTCTCTTGATGGAAGCTACTATTATTCCTTCTAAAGAGAAAAGATTTTTAACTATCATGGCTTTCAGTTTGGCACACTTTACAGAACTTCTTTCATAAATCAGCCCCTGAAACTTCTGGTTGGAATGAATAGAGCAGAAGAGTACCGTCGTACAGTTAAGGGTTCGTTAGCTTTTATAAATACTTAACGTATCAGACATAGATACGTTGTATGGTAAGCATAAATGCTCTCATTGTTATAAATGTACATTGATTCTGTACATTCATATTCTGCAGAGCACTGCTAGAAACTGAAGCCAAAGTTGCCCAAAAGAAACGAAATGGAAGAGACCAGCAGGCAGGTTTGTTGCTGGCAGGAATGGCCTGTGCTCAAGTGGGTTTGAGGGAATTGCACAGATTTGGGGCAGCGGGAAGCAAATGCTGCCACACATCCCTTCTGCCAGTAAGTGCTCTCTGGCGTTTGTCTGACCCCCCTCTGAGAGACACCTTGGAATACCTTGGAGGAGTGGACTGATACTACTTAGGGATTTTTAATATGTATATATAAAGTTAAGTGATTCTAATCTCTCTCAGGCTCACCAGGAGCGCGTCTAAACAGCAGGATTGTAAAACCTGCTTTGTTTGGTGTAAAATCACCTGCAACGTCACTGCACTTGCATAGTCCTGTCTTGTGGCTGTTAAAGCAAATGTGTTTCTGAACATGAATGCAAATAACTAATTACCATGCAAGCACTGATTGCATAAATGCTGCAGAGGTCCTCCTGCTGCTTTCAGCAGTGGCCGATCTGTTCTTGGGCTGAGGGGAGGAGGTACTGTCCTCGCAGCGGCTATAGCAGCCTTGGCAGCCACAGCTCTAGCAGCCTTGGCAGCTGCGTGAGGAGATTCTCATTGCCTAATCTTGCATCTAGAAACAAGTGATATGCAGAAAATGCCTCCTAAACTTTTTGCAACTGTTATTTTAAGATTTCTAGTTAGCAACAAAGAACATGAAACTTTCTGTTCTTTGCTTCTTGGGTTGCGGTGCAATTATGCCGCTGATGTGCTCATTATAATTTGTCTCCAGTAATCCTTAGGGACTCCAGAGAGCTGCTTCCATTAGACTATTCAGTTCAGGCTGTACCGACTATATCAACCAGCAGAATTTCTCTTCAGAGATAAAACTGCATTAGAATCAGAGTACATTTATTTTGAATCTCACACATGCATATCTTGCTGTGGGACTTTCTGTGGAGCTGGTTAAAAAGGTAATACTCTGTTTTCCATTTAAACAGGCATCACTTTGCTTGTTGTTCAGTTGTGGGCTGCCATGAGCTGAGGGTGTGGAAGAGATGATTTCATCAACCTCAGAGCCAGGTCCTTTCCCAGCCAGAGCACACCCCACCCCTTCCAGGACAGAGAGCTCCTGCAGCTCTGAAATGCACAAGAGTCTTCCCAAATAAATATAATTTGGCCTTAAATTATAGGAATGTCTGTGGGGTTCTTGCTGGCAAAGTGCTCTATAGTGCTTTGTTTCATAAAGTACCCCAAAAAGTTTGGTGCATGATTGACAAAAGCCACCGCCTTTGGGAGCAAGCTTGTAATCTAAAGTGACCGAGGTCCCCGAGGCTCCCAGGTAGTGCCACTGCCACGTGAAGTGGTGCGAGAGCCTGTCAGGCCACTCAGCAGGACCAGGAAAATTTTGACTGGCTTCTCTTTCTGTCACCATCACTGCCTACAAAACAATTGGATGAAATAAATGGAAATCAATTGACTCCGTCTGAGCATTTTTCTGGTTTAAACTCAATTCTTTACTGAGCAGTAGAGCTTCTCTGATTAACCAGCTGAATATCTGCCCTGACAGGGGAGGCTTTGTTTGGGTTCTTGTCTTTGGATTTTTGTTCTGTACTTTTTTTTTATTTTTTAAACATGACTGCTGAGTGTTGTGTGAATTTCTGAATTGTTGCAGGAGCAATCAAGGGATGCCGAAGGCTTCTATGGGAAGCAGCTAACAAGCTGCTCTTTAGAGAATTACATTGAGAATTACCCTGAAAGGGTTCATGGCAAGATTGTTTTCCTGCAGTTACAGGGGATGGTAACAAAACCAGTGGTTCTGAGACCTGCGCTGGCTCCTCAGAGCTGGCCTGGCGCTTTGGACTTGTTCCCCTCTCAACAACGTGCCATCTGTGTGGAGGTGCTGGGTGGGCAGCAGAGCGGGTGCTTCCTGCGGCCGCAGCCGGGCTCTGCCCTCCGCCAGCCGTGGCTGGGTGCTGAAAGCACCTCTGTGCTCCTGCACAGGCCCTTTTTGTCTAGAGATCGTCCTGAGACGCCCAAGGCTTGCTCAGGGATCACTTTGCAAGGCTACGCGGGGAGGATAACGATTGCACCACGCAGCTACTGCCACGGGGCTGCAGCTGCAGACAGGGCACTCTTTCAGCAGCTGTGTGACAGTCATGTTATTCTTTCAGCAAATGCAGGACTCTGAACAAAATCTCCAAGGTAGATCTGTGGAAGAATTCCTTTTCTGTACTCAAAAAAAAAAAAAAAAAAAATTAGCAGTGAACATCATCTTTTAGTTCAGTTGAAAAGTATACTGTACCAAAGGAAACCTTTTTAGTCTCTGGGCTGCTGCTAGCACTCGGAGATGTTTCTTTTAACTCTGAAAATATTTGCATTGATCTGTTCCATGCTTGTACTTCAGCCACTTAATGACTTATCAGATCTTAAAATCATAAAATCCTGATTGCCCTCTTGCCTCCTTTGCTATCATATCATGGTGCTTACAGTTCTGCCTCCATCTCAGGTGGCAGACAGTTTCAGGTCTGTCTGCTCAAAATATCAACTACAAAGAGTATTTTGAAACAAATGAGAAAGAAGGGGTGAGGTAAAATTGGTTAACTGGAAGATACAGCAATGAGTTCATATTTTATAGCCTGCATGGCCTCAGTATAAAAGTTAAGATCTTTAACTAGGGGTATAAACCTGTCATTACTCACCATATTATTATCCTTTGAATGTATCACTTCACAGTGTCTTTTCTGGCCTTCTAGTAAGGGTGAAAGGCAAATACAGAAAATCCCAGATCTTTAGAAAAAAATACTAATCTTCATTTTCCTGGTCATCTCTACTTTGCATACAGTAAGGCTGGAAGAAAATATTATTTTTTTATTAGAATTTTATTGATGTCTTTCTGCTAATCATAGTGGGGTTTTTTAAAATATTAAATGTATTTCTCATTTATCTTATTGTTTGAAAAAGCCATTAAATTAGATGCTGAGAAATCATGTAATAGTTTAGTCTTTATAGCTTGTGTATAAGCTGTAGATGTGCTCAGGAGCTAGAACATGAGCAGAGCCCATGGAAGTGTGCCGGTGCTGAGCCACTGGGTCGTGTCCAGCTCCTGGGCTCCTCCTGGCACCACAGAAACAGCTGGCTTTTTGGCTATTGCTCTGTAGAGGCTGTTAAGAGTAACAGTAGCACACAAGTATAATTTTGATTAGTCAAACATAGTAACCAGGAGAAATAGCACATGAGCAATCATTTCTCCTCCAGGTTTTCCCACGTCCCTCCTACTTAAGGGATAATTTGTAGTGCTGTGATACATCTATCTCCTCCTCAGTTTTGCAGGTAATGTCATAGCCTTGACCATCATCCTTTGTGTATATATTTACGTGAGCAAATAAGGTAGAGAGGGTTTAGGAGGTACATATCTCACAGGCTGTTTAAAACTTCAGTATGTATTGGGACCTACTTGGGTCCCTGATTTGATTAATTGTTTTTCTATATTAGGGAACTCTTTCACGTGGAAAAACTCCCTGTGTGGAGTTAAAAAGCATTCTTGTAATAGCTGATTTGTTAAAAACCTAGGACCTGCAAAGCAAAAAACTGTCATTCATTAGCTCTAAGTGAGCCCTTATGCTCCTTCAAATGGCAACAGGAATTCCGAGCCATGTGTGCATATCATTTTACAGCTTGTCTCAGTTATTTCTCAATTTGTATTATTCTTCTTGCATAGCAGACTACACATTTTAAATGATTCTCATTCCCATCATTTCCAAAAGAAAATCTAAACAAAGAAAAAGAATTTCCCAACTGACTCAATCTCACTGTGTATTGCCATGCAGTTAGGTTCTCCAGGATGGCAAACTGCTGCATTTTCCTATGCTAGTCCACGCCAGGAGTTTCGTTGGCTTGTACGGCCAGGTCATTCAATATGAGGCTCTGAAAGCCTATGGAAATTTCTGTGGGAAACTTAAAATCAACTACAAAGACATGATACTTCACAAAAAGAAAGTCTCTAGAGTTGATGTCCACTGTCAGCAATGACTGTCATGTCCTCAGAGGCCTCTGCTCAGAGCTGTCCGGCATGGGAGGGACGTGCACATGTGGGAGGTAGTTCCTTCCTCAAAGAGCTTGTAAGACAACTGGACAAGGGTTATGGTTGGAGATAGGAATGGAGAAGTTAGTATCTTCCTGTCCATATGGTTGTTGTAATAGCTACTAGGAGGTTATCAGGTGAAGATAATCATCTTGATGAGGTGTGTAAATAATTCCCAGACAATACCTCATTTTGATACTATTTTCTATTTAACCCGTCTTAACCATGTGGGGAAAATAATGTGAGTTCCTTGTGCTTTACATCTGAGAAATACGGCATCGCATGTTTTCTGTTGTACTCCGGAAAGGTAAAACTACTGAAATGTGCAGGCAGTTTCTCTGGGAGGCACGTGGGTGGGCTCCTGCCATGGCCAAGGAGGTGGCCAGCAGGTTCAGGCAGGTGGCTGCCATAGCTGCCAGTGCTTGCTGGCTAGATAAATCACAAAAGGCAGTGAGGAAACTGGGAGTGCAGGTTGCTTGAGCTAATGAGGGACTGACTGTGAAGGAAGTAGCAGCTGAGAATGACGATCGGCAGCAATTACCAGGTTTAGCTCAGGTATGCAGAGAGCATGCAGGCGATGTCAGTGGCTGGACTGCCCAGTTGCAGTAACACATATATGTTACATGATATCAGTAGACACCCTCTCAACAGTTGCTAAGCCGAACAGTCAGTGTTTGTATCACATTTGTTGTCTGCATAACTTTTCTGCATGTGCTGTGACAGTTGCAGCTTTCTGATCTCCAGTGCTCTTTGGGACCAAGCAATGTTGGCAGCTAGGTAATTAAACAATCTCCAATGTAGTGTGACAGTTACCATTTACTTGATGTCAGTTAGCTATAGTCACTTCAAAGTCATTTGAAATTGTCTTCTTGAGGCCCTGACATACAGAAAAACATGTGATCTCCCTGCTTTCCTTTTCTTTCCTCTTATGTTTCTACCTTCTGTGACTTCTTTACATGCATGTGTGGTTTTCCGTTTCTTCACATCGCATTGAGCATTAGTACAGACCGCAGTAATTCAGTGATGGCCATGAGCTATTGAAAAGCTGCTTGGTCCTGATTTGTATGTCATTGAGTAACCAGTGTGGATCACTTGACAAATCATTCCTTGCTGCAGACGAACAGTCAGGATAGCAGGGACTGCTAGCTTCTGCTCAGTAGCTTCCAAATTAATGGTGTCATCTGAGTACAGCAGTTGTATCTCTTATTATAGCAACGTACATTTGCTTTACTGGTGGCTAAAATCCACTGTGAACCATATGGGTAGCTTCTAAGCTCTTTTGGATTTGCTAAAGTATTGCTTAATGATCATGTACTCAAATGTCTGGCATCACAATGTCTATTATTTGACCTATAAAATCAGTGAAACATAAACTGTCAGCTGCCAGAACTCTGTCAGAAAGACTTCATGACTTATCTAATGTTGGTTCACATTCTCATTTCTCTTTATATGGACTTCACGAGTTGCTAGTGAAGCCTCTCATATGGAAAATGAACTATAAGCCCAAATGAGATTTTGTTTAGATTTTCTAGAAAGGGAATGTTGGTTATAGGAGTCCTGTTTTGATTTTTGTATAGGATGTCTTAATTGGGAAGTCTTTTGCCCGCAGCTTTCCAAACCAGTTCAGGAAGATATTTTGTTTTATTTTTTGGTGGAAATTATTTATTGCTTGTGCTGATATTGAAATGTCCAATATTTCAGTGGAGATGCGTGTTGTGGAGTGTTTGGGATGAAAGATGCTGTATAAGCATTAGACACTTACTGCATTTTAGTGAAAGCTGGCCACAGACTGCAGCAAGAATTCAGAGATAAATCATCCTTGTTTTCTGCTGTTGAATTTGCTGAATCTGCAAATTGAATTTGCTGCCTCCTATTTTGCTTTCAATGAGCTGTAGTTTTCCCGTGGAAAATGCCTTCTGTTTCTCTTACAGGCCTGGACAACTCTCTCACCTGTCTCTTATCATTGATTTTTGAATTCTCACAATACAGTAGGTCAGTCCTATTTAGTTAGGCACGTACTACTTCATGATTGTTCTACTTACATGGTGCTGTGCTACAAAATTCATATGCCTCAGACCTCATTCTGGATTGACTTGTGTCTGTGTCCAGTGCAGTTTGCTGCTGCCTGAAGGAAATGCCTTCTGGCTGGAAGTGAGCTGCTGGAAAACCAGTGTGAACTGGTAGCCTCCCAGACCTGCTGTTGGTCTGTGCAGGCTGCATAGAGCTGGTCCCATAACCAGCTCTCATCTAGCTCTAATATATTTGTTTTATTTGCTATTTTATGCACATACTAGTTTTAGTGGGATGAGTGTCAGCTGCATGATAATTACAGCTATCCTCACTTCAAAATTAAAAAAATGACACCAAAAAGCCCTAGGCTTCCTTGGGAGCCCAGGCTTCGTCAGCAGCCATGAGTCACCATGAATTGTGTGAATGTGTGAGAATGAAGCAAACGTGATGATTTTTTCCTTTGTTCCCTAACTTTTTCTGAATAAGCAGCAGGAATTGCCTCTCTGCGCCTTAGAACCTAAAATTTCATTGGGGCATGAAAAGCTTCCAATCACAAATGTTGTAATTCTTGGACATCGTGTTCAAATACTGGGAAAGTGCCACATCAGCAGCTTTATCTGTTGCCATTGTAAAACAGAATAATTTTTTACATTTTAACTACTTGTTTGAATATCCAGTTTCCTTTAACTGGATCAGCAAAGAGGATGACTGTCAAAAAAGGTTTTTTCCTTCCACCTACTGCTTTGCTTATTTTGTTGTAAACTGGATTCTTCATAAGTGAGATTGCAAATTTATGAGGTTGCAGTGAAGACAAACAGGCTTTTCCCAAGCTTTGTTTAAAAAGCTATTTGATACATAAGTCTGTTGATATTTGGAAAAAAAAAATCAGGAAATGAGTAATATGTAAATTATATGTAAAATGTAAATATATAATAAGTATGCATAATAATGGCATCTGCTGTTTTTACTTCTGGTCTTCAGCATATGTAGTGTATTTCAGTTTCACAGTTTTATAAATATTTCTGTTTTGTGTGCATCTTCATAAGGACTGTAATGGTACTTGAAAAGTAGGAGGAAGATCTCTGGTGTCAATATGAGCCTGTTTGAGGGAGTGATAATTCAAGAGAGACTGGGACTGTGGTGTTGGAGATGGCGAATTAAAGGAAGGCAGAAAGTTGTGAAAAGACTGTGTGCTCTTCCATGTCCAGTCTCCTGGCTGAAGGTCATTACTAGCAGAACAGGCAGAGACTTGCAGGGAGTCAAAAATTTGATTGAAATGTCTGGGAAAGGAACAGGGAATCAATTTTTACTTGTTTTCTGTGATAACATAAACCAGATTTTAGAGGGACAGAAAGTTTTTTGGATTGGAGTAGCTTTATCCTGACTTTGAATTGCTTGGTTAACTCTTTTACACATATGAAAATATTTCTGTTAAATAATATATACAGTCTGCATGCATTTTTGAATGCTTCTTTCTTGTCTTTCCAAGACCACCATCATATATGTAGGAGTGAGATTGATTAATGCAACTTTAATAAAGATGATCTACATAAACATTGAGATAGTGTTACCATGCAAGGAGTGTAACCTCAAAGCATTTTCCCTATAATAGGAAAAAATACATATTTCTTTGAACATTATGAACTGCCATATCCTTCTGCTGTGGGAGTTATAAATGCCTGCTAGATCTGGCAAATCCTTTGTTGCTGTAGTTATCTGGCTTTGCAGGGCCATGACATACAAGACTTACTGATTAACTTTGGTTTAGGACACTGTTAGCCTTTCCAGTAACTTACATTTGATTTAGCCCCCACTACCTTCATTGCAGCTGCAATACCACGCTCTTCCTGTCAACTGGGGGAAGTCTGTGTCCTGCAGACCAACACAGCCTACAAATTCATTTGATGTGGCCCGTAGCCTGGTGGACGGAGGCTGTATTTTTCCAGTGAGTGTCTCTGAGGTGTACTGCAGCATGTGGCCTGTGTATTTGGAAAGCCGTAGGAGCCCTCAGCAAAGCCAGCACTCCCACACTCGTTTCAGCTTTGCATGGTGCAGTCTTGAAGCTAGCTCCAGCACTTTGACAACAATGGAAATACAACAATGTCCTGGGGAGTTAACTGCTGGCAATGTCTAATCCATGTTTTCATTTATACTCAAATCACTTATGGTTTGACTAATAAGCCTTTAGATCTAAACTGCTAAACTCATTGTGAAAATGTTATTTTATCTAGAATGTTGGAAAGAGTAGTAAGAGAAGAAGAAAGCAAAGTGTTGATGCCAATGTGTTGGGTCACTCTGAGAAAGAAGAGGTAAGATTTTGAGCTCAAGGGTTATTAGAGAGAAACCGAGAAGTTTTGTTTGACGACTTTCATTGCTGATAAAGAACTGAAAAAAATACTGATGCTTTTTTGACCCCAGGTTGCCTCTGGGTGGTTTTGTTCAGTCAGTCTTGCAGGGCAGGGGTGTCAAGTCCTGATGAGCTCCTGAGCCATGCCAGCACCTAGGCCTTTGTGTTGATGCAACTCTGCTGGTGCAGACCAGCAACCAGCAGTGCAAGAGGCAGCTTCATGGAGGTGGATATAGTGTAAGGGCGGATGGGGTGGGGAACGAGTACAGTTGTCCTTTGCTTTGGTGTTCTGGTCCTTACCTGAAGGTGTGTTACAGCTTTAAGGCTGAAAAGTTTTTGGAGATTTCATCTGCTTTCACCAGCGAGCCAGCAGATGAGGAAGCCTGACTCATCTTGACAGCGCTTCACGGAAATCCGGCTGCTGTCATAACTGCAGGCGGAACCTGACCCATGGCTATTTTTATGTTCCCTTATCTATTTAGAAAAGTCTTTTGTTCCTCATCTGATAAGTCTGCAGATCTGCTAAGGTTGGAACCCAAGCAAGGGCAGCACTCAGACAAAAGGTGAACTATTGAACACCAAAGCAGAAGCCAAGAGATGTGACAAGATTAAAAGACAAACACAAAGGGCATTGTATCAGCCGTAGATGGCATCTGACAGGAAGGGATGCCCAACAGCAAGGTTCAAGATTGGGTCAGAAATTATAATCTGAAGGAGACTGAGGGCTAAATAAGTGTTAAATAGACTTAATCCAGAATTAATTTCTTTTAAACTGTCCATATTTTCTAGAGAATAATCCTAATATTTATGGAACTCCTCATTCTTTCTCATTGTTTATACCATGTACATTCTGATGAACGTATATAAATTTTGTTACATATACAATTATGTGTATTATATTTTAGAAAGCTGTTTGCTTTATATTTTCATTCCTTCTTGCCTGATTTTGTAAAATGCTCAGGATCTTGGAGGTCTGGGCCCTTTGCTCAACATTTCTGAAAGCTGACTTGTCTACCTTCATATCCATATGTGCTGATGTCAGAGTCTGCACTTGATTGACATAAGTTATTATTGAAGATTTTTTTTCCTCCTGTAATTCCCTTTTCTGAGTCATACATTACTTTTGCTTTTATACATTTTGCCATTAAATCTGCTTGACCTTTTTTGTATTATCAAGAACTAAAATCTTTAGCCTCTGGCAATTGCACTGATCTTCAGTCAGTTTTTCTTAAATAAATAGATAAATAAAATCTGCCAGATGCTTGAGATTGTACCATCATCTGCATGAGAGGTAGGCTGAATAGTCTATTGTTGGTTTACTTGCCGACTCAGAATTGAACCCTGAACAAAGGGACATTACACCTTGTTTTCAGAATTCCTGGGAAAATTTAGCCCTTGAAAGAAGTACTCCTAGACAAAGTGTGGCACAGGATTTTTGAAATCTGGAAAATTGTTTTTTCAGCCTTGTTATTTCAGTGTTCCTTTTGTTTCATATTCTTTATAATGAAAAGTGACAGTTGTTTTACATACCAGAAAATCTTGCATGATTGGTCTCAGCTCAATATCTGCAGGAAGAAATTAAGATTACACTACCCACACATTAATGATGAAGTTCCTATGGCTTTTTAATGACATTTTACTTTAAATACAAAGACACTGTGTTGGTGAACAAGATCGCTACAGTAAATCCTAATGATCATGATCAGATCGTATTTGTATTAATATGGTCTGTAATTAAAAACTACTGCTTTGTAATAGCAATTAAAACATTCTGTGAGTAATTAAATGCTGCTTTCTTTTTTTTTGCACTTAATGAATGTCAATGGCAGTCAAGAGGACTGGTGTTACATAAATTCCTGCAAATACTTGTCAATTAATTTTTTCATGTCATATAGTTGCCTTGCAGTTGGCATGCTCGGCTCTGCCCTTTCCCTGCTTGTTGAGCTGTGTATCTGCATATTTACTCCTATATGCAATGGGTACGCCATTTCCTTGCTCAGACTCCATTTTTATCAGACTTTGTGCAAGGTTTTTGTCTGGTGTTGGATATTCTTCATTTCACCATTCTCCCCTGCTCTGCCTCCCCAGATGCCTAGAAGAGCAGTGGAAGTAAATATACTTTTCTGCTTTTGTTATGACTACTTCATTTCAACTACTGCCCTGTTAATACAGCCTTGTTCCTGCAGTGACGGGCCCGTGAGAGATCTCTGCTCTTGTGGTGGATCCCATGTTCTTGGGAAGTGCTCCAGCTGAGGTGCCGCCTCCTTCACTGAACTGAATCCTGTAAAACTTCGTTGAGATACTAAATGGAGAGGTAGTGAGGAGATGAACTGCAGCATGGATACATCTCCTACTGTTTTATTAGCTTCTTTGAGTTCCACCATTTTGCCTAATCCCCACTACGTGCACTGTTCTCCACATGGCTTGCACGAATGTAATGGTAGAGAAACTGGTGCACAGTTTGTGGTAAAAGTGGTTTTGTGTAATAAAAGCAGTGGTGTAAGGAACAGGGGAAGGAGAAAGCTCAATCCTTGACCAGTTTCTCATGCAATGTCAACCTGTTTTGTTAGTGGTTCCTTGCTAAGAAGTGTGTTATTTTGGACATACTTGGAGGCAATTTCCATTTGGTAGATGTGTGTAGAGCTTCAGAAATTTCTATGCCAGCCAATTCACCAAACATCTTTTAAAATATCTGGAAATATGTAGTAAAAATGTACTTTTTACTTATAGGAGAAGGAACCTATATAAGGTTCCTTATAGGAGATTGCATTAAAATACGGGCATTGCATAGAATAATTAGCATTGCAATTATTCCATTATAGCATTGCATTAATCCAACTGCTCAGTACAGTTAAAAACATGTACTTAATTCACTTCTTTGCTTTTTGCCTATGCATTTTTGTTGGCGATAAGGAATATTCTAGCTTTAAATTAAAAAAGAAAAAAACAACAACAACAAAACTATTTTACCACAGCAGTTGCTGTTTATGATTTAAAAAACAGTCCATGATTGGCATCTTTGAAGGGACCAAGGGCTGAATGGTATTGCTGGATCAGCTGTAGAAGTGTGGTTTGTCCAGGTGAGAGACAGGCCGCCGACGTGGTGTATTGGGCTGTATCCGCTGCTTGGCACTGTGCACGTACAGCCAGGCTGCATGCTGGCCGTTGGAGCTTTGATGGCTGTGGATTGTAGCTCATGATCTAGATTTGCTCTAAGTTCAGTCACTGACCCACCGATGAAGACTATTATGTGTTTTCTGAGCAGGACCATGCTCTAACATGCTGGATCTGTGTGAGGACGATGTGGCTTGCCAGCAGTAAAAAGTCGACTTTCTCCTTTCTGTTGACTTCTGGGTGGGGTCTGCCAGAGTTTCACCTTGACCTGTAAAACCAGCACTGAAGAAAGACATGTTTGAACAGTCTTGTTGACTGTACAGAAAGAGGAATTTGTATTTATAGCTGTTGTGTAATGTTGTAATTGTCGTTCCCTCTCTCCATGGACAATTGACAGCAGATAAGATGAATAGAGGATTTTTCAGCCACTACTCCTGTCTTGCTGCAGTATTCTGTGTCAGCGGGGACTTTTGGCTAACTAGCACACATTTATTCACAAACAGGGAAGGAAAAAATAATTCAAGTGACTCTTTACTTATTTAATCACTTCTATAAAATCATCACAAACCACTTGTTTACTGGAAGCAGCCCAGCTCATGTGTTGAGTCAAAGAGTTAAGGATGATAATAATCTTGTTGCTTTTTCCAGTGCATTCATTATCTTAGAGATTTCAACGCAAAGAGAAAATATTGCCTAATAGATTCCTACGTCTGCTCTTTTTGAATTTCCTTGAACAACTCTAGGAGCCGTGTACATTTTAACAGTCATTCGAAGTCTTTACTTTCAGAGGAATGTAAAATTTATTTGGGCATAAACTGAGAATCTGGGCCATAGAAAGAGCCTAATGTTGTTTCTTCTTGATAAAGGCTTTTGCTATTATAAAGGACAACACATGAATTAAACTAAGTAAAGTCGACAGCTCATTCTCAGCTTTCATCGCATGCAAAGTGCATCTTTTCACATCAGTATTTACGGCAGGCTTCTGCTTGCATCAGATTTCTTCAAATCTGCTTGGCTAACATAATTTGATGCTAATAAAGAGTAATAAACGGCAACAATTTCACATCTGCCAACAATAATCAGTGGTCCTTCCTTTATAAGTGATAGGAACCTAGAGCTTGTTTTCCTAGAGGAGCCTCCTGTATCACAAGTGCTGATCTCCGACACTGCCACACTCTGAATTGCGATGTGGTACCTGCTGGGAAAAGCTCATCTCCGGCTATTTGTTTCTTTCGTGGCAGAGGTTTTTTTTTCCTCCTTCCTGTTTGCTGTTAAGCTCATTGCTGGGCTGCATTGGTATTCCAGCCAGCACTGTCGTGAACAAACAGTTCTGTGCCATCCTTCTTGTGCAGCGGGGCTTGCCTGGCATGGGGGCAGTGGGGAGGGAAGCGGGGGAAGCAAGAGCGGAGGAGCTGGTAAAACCCTGCGTTTCGGCATCTTTCCCATGCTTTTTCTCCTTAAACTCCCTGGAGTTCAAAAAAGGAATTATGTGCAACCTGTCACCACAAGGGGCTCTTCCAGGAAAGTGTTGAGGCATCTGTGGGTTTTACAGGCTGCTTCCATGGGAAGTGATCTGCTGCCTGGCAGATGTGCGCAAGGACCCGAAGTCTGGAAACCTGCCGAATGGCTTCTCTAATAGCAGCATTGTGTCACTGAGAGGCAGTAGGTAATTGGACAAAGTAGGATAATAATAGTCTTTTTTATTGGATATAGGGAAAGCACCAACCAAACGGCCAAAGCCTGCAAACTGACAGTACTTTATCTGCACCTATCACAGAAGGTACACGGTGTGTGTATGTCTCTCGTTGGTATTGCTTCATGTAGAGCTGTTGATATATCCATCCTTACAAAGCATGGATTAGAAACTGTTAGCTTCAAATCTGTAATACCAATAGTTCCCTTAGGCTGATTTCTGGCAGTGCTCTCATTGTTGCAGTTTATGCATCCTAGATAAGATTTTAGAGATTTTCTTAATTTCAAACCCTTGAAAATATTACTCTGCTGAAGCATTATTGTTATTATGGTAGATATAGAGCATTATACTTGCCAGGTGTCACTTTGATATTTGGATTGGTTGGCATAGTAAAAATACTAATGGGAATGGTTGGCATAGTAAAAATACTAATGGGAAATACACATTTTGGAAGATATACATAGCATGATGTGTGCTCTATCATCGTACTGTCTCTGCAAATGAAACTGGGTTCCAGCAATCAGAAAATTCTCAAAACAAAGGTTTTTTTCTGAAAAGTATATTACAGTAGTATGTACACTAAGGTCTCTGTAGGTTATTAAATATGCTTGTAAAAGAGAACTCTCCTGTGTATAATAGATCAAATCCTGTCCTGCACACCAGGCTTGCGATATAAAAACAGAGGGGAAGCTGTGAATGAGTTTCCCATTGGCCCCATGAGAGAAAGCACCGCTGAAAGCGTGGAGTCACTAACAGCTTGTCGCTGTAAACAGAGTACTGACTGAAAGGTGTCTTTGCCTTTCACCATATCACAATGCTTGTTGGGAGTTGATGAGTGCTGCAAAATCAAGGAAAAAGTCTAAATGACCAAAGAGCACCTGGTTAGAAAGCCAAAGGTAGTAACTTCATCCTGCAAGTTCCACTGCCCATTTAATTCCAGTTAAGTGGAAATAATGCCACTGTCGTGTGTTGGTAGCATTATATTCCCACACAGCTTGTTTTGGACCAGTGCTGGTGCTGTAGAAGATGAGTTATCAAAATCTCAGGTAAATTTGATAAAATTCACAGAATATCTATTTGTAGGCCCAAATTTAAAGTTTTCAGTCTCAGTTTACATTATTTTGCTGCTTTAGAATAGGGAGATATGAGGAAGATACAAACAAGAATTTCTTGACAAACAAGAATTTCTTGACAGACAAGACCTGCTTTTCATTGCTATTTCTCTGCATGGCAGTAAATCTTTTTATTTTTTACAAAGGAAATTCTGGCTACTGTAGAAGAGGCTGGTCTGTTGAAGCTTTAGGTATGCAAGTTAGGGGTTGCTCAGGTTTGTGCTGCTGAAGTTAGTTGTGTGATTTTTCACATACTGCTCATGGATAAGGTCTGAGCGAGCACGTTGTGCAGAGCTCCTAACACCCGCACGCACTCCTCTGCTGATGATTGAGCAAGCAAATGACTTTGTAATACAGCCCAAAGCTTCTATTTTGATCAAATATTTTACTAGCACTTATTTATGGTTTCCTCAGTGGCAGGTAGATGACTGGGAGAATAAGAAGGGATATTCTGGGAAAAGTGCTGAGGGATGCAAGTTGTTCACAGCCTGCATGGGGCAGGGATTCATGGTAGACATCCAAACCATAACTTTAGTTCATTGAATATTTAGGGAGTTGGGGAGTTAGAATGGCAGATATATGTAAGTGCATATTAATATAACTGTGTGAGTGAGCATGTGTTATAATACTAGAAATGGAAGAAACCCAAACATTTAACCCTCAATCAAGAATACATCTCAACAGTAATGCCATGGACTCTGTTGGGCTTATGTGGAAGACAATTTTGACCCTGTAAGACATACCAGGATCATAGGCTGGCGGACAGCATAAACTCTAAAGCTTGCCCAAGAGCTAGGGAAGGCTCCAAAAGAGGGACTGGAGAGCGTTCAGAGCCAGGGCCTGAAGGAGGGTATTGCTTATGCTGATGTGTTCTGACATTATACAGCATTGCATAGCTGAGCCTGTCCCTGCAAAGACTTTGGGCTTGCCGTCAGTAAAGTGTGAATGGCCACGTTGCAAAGGAATACATTACAAATTTGTGGCATGCAAGAATTCATTGAATTGCCTGTCCATCAAGAATATAAAAGCATAACAGGACTTGAATTTCCCTGTGCTTTCAGAAGAAGCTGGTATACTTCCTTAAGGTCCCTGGGGTAAAGTTTATTTTGGATCACATGATAAACTGCTGATTGTAAATAAACCTTTGGCGTAGTTGCAAGGCCAGTGGTTGACCTTAGAAAGAAGTATTTTTGTGATGTGCTAACATAATGATGTTAGTTAAAACAATGGAGTATATTGTGATTTGAGTTTTCTGCATAGCATAGTCTATCAACAGTGACTAGCTAAGTTAACATTATGCTGTGCTGTTGATCTAGTTCTGTCAGTTGAGGATGTGTATATGCTGGGATATGATCATTGACTGTGCGTGGAGTGATTCCTTGTTTCTGACATAACTGTAAGTGGGGAGTTACGGAAATATGACCATTGTTAAATGCAGTGTAATTACAAATTGCTGTTTTGACAGCACTGTGCTTACAGCATGAGTGAAAGGCTGTTATGTGGCTAAAGAAAACAGAGCACTATACAATCTGGTGTTTGGCTCAAATGTAGTCAGCGTGTGTAGTGCGGTACAGAAAAAGGTTTGGCCTGCAAAATGAATATCCATTCAAGTAAGGGTGGAGGGCAGTTTCCTGGAAAACTTTTTGATGGCTTCTACTAATGCATATATTCTTCCTGATCTTTATTTGGAGCCAATAGAATGACAAGGTTTTGAACTTAAGGTGCATCTTTTTTGGTGTCAGAAATCTGTATTCTACATCTTTTAACCCTAAATCTCTGTTATATTTCATCATGCTGTTAGAACTGCTTATTTTGTATAGCTCTTAATGAACGTATTTGCAGTATGTGTACTGAGACTTGCAGTACCACATAAGCAACCCTTGCTGAGGCCAGGTCCTGGGCTGAGTTTTCAGGAGGGCTGAACTGCTGACAGGGGAGCTAAGGAGGCAGGTGGCAGAGACCATAATAATATCCTCTGGCCTTTTCCATCTTTATTTTATTAATGTAACTTATTGATCTTGCAGAAGAACCTTCTGTGAAGATACAAACCAGTATCTAAAAACCTCTTTTCCTAAGTTGCTTTCTCGTGGGTCTGGAAGTCTGCCCTGTGACCAAGAGGACAGGACACCTTCCAGGATTAACATCTGCACCTAAGCTTTCAATTTATAGAGAAAAGGTAATTTTTAAAATCATCTCCTAGCACTGGCTGGCACACATCCATGAACCTATAGGAATCATGCCAGTTTATATGGGCAGAAAACTTGGCTATTGGATGCAAACCATATGTGGTTTTGATGGGAGAGAGAATTTCCCTGTTGCCCAGTGCAGGGCTGCTGTGAGAAATGCGCCTGCCTGCACCTGGTTACTGCTTTACCAGCACAGCAGGGACGGCCGAGACAGAGTTGCACAGAAGGCTGTGGAGTGGCTCTGGAACAACTCGTGAGGACAGTGACCTTGAGGCAGTCCTTGGAGAAAGAAGAATTAAAGAGACAGTCTTTCCACCCTGCCATCTCTCTCTGTTCAGGGGAATGGGCAGGGGAGAGAAGAGTTGGTTAGAAGTAGCCTGGCCTCCATGGGTAGAAATGAAACGGTAGAAGCAGAGTTTGTCTTTCACCAGCAAGAAGTGGTGCCAGCTTCACTGGGTCTGTACTACAAGCAAGTGTTGCAAATGTCCACCCATGCCTCCCAGTCCTTTGGGTCCAGGAGCAATGCTCTACACTTGCATGAAAGGGTCCATTTGGCTCGTTTTGATTAGTAGATACAGGATAATATATTGGGCTCCATTGTGTTGCCACATATCCAGCACTGGATAACTATTGCTCATCTGCAGTCACCCTGCAGTAAGCAGGCATATTGAAGTGTTCATATTTCAGTCTCACCCGCAACAAGAGGAAACGTGGAGGCCTTTCATTCCTGCGTGCTTGGCTCAAAGACTTCTTGTGGTGCTGGGCAGGTGGAAAAAAATGTGAATGAATATTTCTTTTAGTGCTGCTCGTATTAATAGGCTTTGCTCTCCATGCTTGTCGTATTGTAATTCTGATTTAACAACATTTATCAGTAGAAGATCACTGCAGGGTCTTTAATGATTATAGTTGTTCAAGCTGATAGTCTGAGACTATTAAATAAGCTCCAATTACTTCCCATTTATTTGTGTTGTTTTTTCCCTCCAAGTAACAAAATGTAATCCTGAAGTTCATTATTATTCTTTGCATTGTATTCATCTAAATAGATTTTCTACCTAATTAAGGCTGAATACGTTTGTGCTAAACTGACTGTATTTTACAAGGATGTTTTCATTTGTATGTGAGGGTGTATTTGGTTTCTACCATCCATATTTTAATTACGTTTAATTTCTATAGCTGCCAGAGATCCTATTGTGTGTCTCAGCAATTCACCCTGGGCTGCTCAAGATTGTTTAGATTGGAATTGGAATAGGCCTCCAGATGAATTTAGTTGGAAGCTAGTTAATAACAAGTCACCAGGAAGCAATTTCAAGTGTTTACTACTGCTTTGAAAGATATAAAGTGTACATTGGCTGAATTTTGGATGAAAGAAATAGAGATGAAAGCAGAGGAATTCTGTTCAGATTAGCCATGTTATTTTTATGGGGTGGGTCACTGAGAGGGGGAGGTAGGAAAAAAAAACTGATGAACAGGTTGGCTGGTAATGGGTATTCAGTGTGGTTATCATGTCCACATTCTGAACATTCAGATGATAGAGCTTTACTCCTATACTTATTTTGTGTTACTTACACGATCTCTTTGGGGCACCTTTGTCAAATAATGAAGCAGTACAATTTGGTGATAATTAAAAACACAGAACATCACATTTTCATTTCAGTATTAGAATAACTATCAGGAAAACCAAGTATGTAGACATACCCCGCTTGACCTTACCTGCTGAACTCCTCTCCCACACCCCAGAAGATGTCATTGTGCAAGCCCAAGGCCCAGCTCCGTGCGGACACGGGTGCCGTGCCGTGCCATCCCCTGGGTGAAGCCTCAGGAAGGAGTGGGAATAGGACAAGTAGCCCTACGCCTGTTAAAAAGCTGTGGGACATTAGTGTCTGCTGCTACTCTACAAAACTGCGTGTCTTTTCAAATGCTGTTTGAGGGTCCTGTTCAAGGACCACAAAGTAGTAGACATTAATATAAAAAGTCACTTAAATTACCTTTCCCTTGAGAAAGCGCTGACTTCTTTGTAAGCTCCTTCATGTCTGAACTCTTTGTTGGAAGGATGATGAGATCCACCTTCTCTTGGGAAGAAGCTGTAGGAAAATAAACCTCCAGGGTTTTCCTGAGCTTCCTCAGAAGCCGCGTTTTGCACTGTCAGGCCAGTCCTCCTTCATCTCTTTCCTAGTTTAGCGGTAAATTCTGTTTAAAGATGTGGTTAAGCTGAAATGAATTCAGGAGGCTTAATAACACTGGTAAATGTTCCAGGACAGTTGCTCAAAGTGAATGATCTTTTGAGGGTTTGTTCGCCTGGGAATGGAGCAATGTGTCATGTCATGCAAGGGTAGGTTCCCTTGCCCGCACCGAGGCAGAGCTAACTGCACTGCAAAGCAGAGGCGGGAACCATTAAAATATGTGTGTGTGAATATGTATGCGTATGCAGGCAAAAAAGCCTGCCCGAACTCAGTTAGTGTTGATGTTACTGTTGGTGGATTTGACTGGGAGGGACCTTTGCCAAGAGAAGGGCTGTGTGCATTAGTCTGGAGTCTGTTAATGAG
The DNA here is from genome assembly GCF_034638445.1 of Ciconia boyciana. Taxonomy (NCBI): domain Eukaryota; kingdom Metazoa; phylum Chordata; class Aves; order Ciconiiformes; family Ciconiidae; genus Ciconia; species Ciconia boyciana. The sequence continues at coordinate 10,362,140 of NC_132946.1, read as the reverse complement.
ATCAAGCATCATTTGAAAGGGAACAATATGCATAAAGTGGGGGCAGTTACTGGTTATAAATCAAGTTCTGTTACAGATTGAATAAATTTAACTAGTTTGCCTTCCAGTCCTCCTGTGTAAGTACATATTTTCCTGAGAAGTTTAAATTAGCAGAAAACAAAGTTGTCAATTTTTTAAATACTATGGATATGTGCTTTCACAGCTCCCTCTAGCAGTATTCTGAACTTTTTAATAACCAGATGAACATTTGAAATTACCGTTAATACGATATGGCTGTTCACACAGTTACTGTGCTAAGTTGGAGCAAATGTGAAAATCTGTTTGGACTTTTGAGGGATGCAATATTGTTTTACTCCCTAATCTGAATCACTCTGAAAGTAAGTCACATGTTAGCAAGAAACAGAAAAACTCTTTTGAGGAAAGCAGCCAAAGTTTTGAAGCTGTTTTCATTCTATTTCAAACCAGAACATCTTTCCTTAATGTACAAATGTTAATGTGTGCAAAAAGGAAAAAAAGCAACTTCTATTAATGATATTTTTACAATGTTGTTTCTAGTGTTTTGGAACACACTGCTAAAGTTGATGTTAAGAAAAAATAAAAATCAATGGTAAGATTTTTGGAAAGGAAGGGAAAAATAATCCTCCAAGCAATCACTTACCAATGCAGATGTTCCAGTGCGGGGTCCCCTGTATCTGTGCACTTTGTGGTGGTCCATCTGTTACTCTGCAGCCTTGAAATGCAAGTGTAACAATAGTTTTGGGCTAGCAGTGCCTGTAAGTATGTTAGCACTGAATCCTGAAGGATTCATGCTTTTTCAAGTATCAGAATCCCGCTTTTAACCCAAATGATCGCTTTTTCTCATAATCTTTTTACATTACAGAAAGGACTGTATTTGAAACAATTACATCTTTCATCTTTACCAGCTTGCAAGTTCAAAGTCAATAAATTTGTTTTCACCTTTTGTATCTCCCTCTTTAATGTCAGGCATAAAGTAACTTAATGTATTTCTCACATAATGTTTCTCACAAGTCTTCAGCCACTGACAATTAAAGTACAATGTACTTATTACAGCAAAATGGAAAAACATATGGAGAAATCTAACTACATTAACATCTGCTGTCTTTTCTCCATCTGTTCTCTTTGGCCGTGCTTTTGTCCAAACCTGCCAAAAGTACTAGTTTTCCAAGGGTCTCATGGCACATCAACCACATCTTCGATAAAAGTTCACAATTTCTTGTTGGTTTTGATGGCACGGCAGGATGTCTGCATCCCTGCGACTACACGACAACTTCAAGCAGAGCAATGGTTGTTTTGTAGTTTGAAAGATGTAGCTGTGGTAGGACAGGCAGCAATAGGGTGAGCGCTGTATCCAGAGCGGATTTTGTATCGGCAGGGTCCTACCCTAACTGGGAAAACACCCTCCTTGACTCCGTGGCCTTCTGAGCCACTGAAATGAGCTGAAGGATGTCGAAATCTGTGCCGTTGAGCACAGGAGATGATACCTGCCGTGATGCTCAGCCTCTGGTGGGCTGCGGCACACAGTTGAGGTGCCCGAAGCTCCTGCAGAGCCAGCAGTGCGTCAGCCCTGCGTGCTCAATCGTCCTGGGGAATGGGCTCACTTGGTCTGACAGTGGGAAGGGAGAGAAGTTCTAACCCATTCTCCTGCCTGGCTCAGCAATTCTTTGCTGTGACTTTTTTTTTTTTTAATTATTATTTATTATCATTCTGATGGTGACCATCCTTCTGTATGCATCTAGCAGAAGGATAAGTGTTTGGACAATTCCAGGCAAATGCCCTGTAATTTTACTTTACAGTGATGGAGAAAGATGGTTTTTCTTGGACTCTTGCAGAAAAGGAGAATGGAGCGAAGCTGCTTCCCACGATGGCCTCGGTAATCCACTGTGGGGCTGAAGTTGCCATGCTCCTTACTTTGGCAGCCTGCAGCTGCCCGTGGAATGGGTGGTCTGAAGAAGTTTCTTTGGCCATGTGCCAAGGGAGATGGGTGCCCAGCTGTTTCAAAAAAAGAGGATGAAATTGGATTTTTGAGCCCACTGGAGCATGAGGAGTATTTATAATTTCTGCTCTTGTTCTGAAGACCATAGTATAATGTTTGTAGTTCTGCTGCGGGAAAAGGTTTTAACTTCAGCTAAGAAACAGCACTCAAATACACAAAGGTTAGAGCAGAAAAAAAAAGATTTAATCCAGGAGCAGCCCTTGCTTGTAGAGATGCCATCCTCTGACTCCTCTGGCAATTGGAAGGCATCATTATTGAATAATTACAAGCATTACAAAATAATATGTCACAGAGCTGTAATTAATATTGAACAGAAACTTGTTTTAATTATCTTCTCATACTGCTCTTTAAATTCTCCTTGGGCAGAGGACAGGTAAAATAGATGGTCCTGTAAAAACTGACCAGGTCTCTTCAAGGCTTTGACACGTGATGCAGATTTTGAAGCTGTTCACCACCTCCTTGAGCTGCGAGCTGGTTTGGAGCCTGCAGCAGCACAGCTTGCCCCAGCAAAGTGACAAGTATCTGCACCAGCTCTGGGCGCTTGTTTTGTCTCAGACGTCCATGATCCTGCATGACTGCCCAATGATTGCATATTTTCACATGTGATCAATAATTGTTGTGTATTTTATTATGTGACAGGAGAAAAGAAAAAAAAAAATCTTTTTTTTTTTTAATAGTATAAGGGTTTGATTTATAACTGGTCCTCAAGGCCAGCATGTCCAATACTTTGTATTTAGAGGAAGATCTGTGTGTTTTGTTGCTGCTCAGTGTGTGCATATGCGTATTTCTCGTCTGTTTTGCTGTGTCTTTAAGGTAGCAAGCTTTGCCAGAGGAAGAACATGAGAATATGTTCTCAGTACAAAAAGACAGCAAATCCCTCCTTGCTGCGGAGATAAACTGAAACTGTGAACATTTGCCATTCAGGGCTTGATTGCACATGGTCCATCCATCTGTGTAGTATTTATAGGACTTTCTTGATACAGAAATCATACAATGAATAACTTTTCCTGAGAAGGGAGCATTTTCTTATTGTCGGGAGGACATGCTCTGCACGATGCAATGAACAACTTTTGCAGATAAATGCAAGCTCTTATTGTGTGCCTTTGTGAACTGATTAGGGTTTTCTTTAACTTTATAAAGCCTCTACAAAAGGAGCCATCTAGCAGCACTGTATTTCCGCAGGTGCACAGCAGGTGATGCTTGAGCGGTGCCTGCCTGCCACGGTATGGGCTCTTCCCTTGGGTTTGGTGTCTCGAGTTGGATCCCTCAGCCACGTGAAGTCTGCATGCCCTTGCTGTCTGCAGAGCTGGTGCGCATCAGGCCGCTGATGTTTGTGTCTCTGCTGATTTATATGCACATTAGGTTATCTCTCTGAAAGCAGATTTGAAATTGGTCTGGTATTGGCTTTTTGCATATTGCAAAAATTAAGTCATACTGCCTAATCCTGGCTGCTGGTGGTGGCACCCCTTCCAGGGTTGGTCTGAAACTATGTGAGTTGGTTCCTAATGGCTTTGTTGTGTACTCTAGTCTTACAGCAGGATACCCCAAAGAGAACATGCTGGTTTATTGGAGTTTTCCTTGGTCAATATTGCAGCCATATTCTTTCACCTCCTGCCTTTAGCACGCAGGATACAGAACCGTACCTGAAAGATTACCTGAGAATTTGTGACCTAGGTTTTCTAAAATGGGCAAACCCAAATGCACATTTATGCTTGAACGTACTTAACTTAGAGGCAAATATATATGACAGATGCAAGTGAAAAACATGTAGAGAGAGGCAGTCTGCAAGTATGTAAACTACCTGGGGTCTGGCTGAGCGTGTGTGTGTTGTACTTGCAAAAGCCTTTGAGAGTGTTAACAGGCTGTCATTAAAATCCATTCGTCGTTACAGACGGCTGTAAAGTTCTTAGAAATTCTCTGTCTTTGTGCTAGGTACAGCGAGCGGCAGCTGCTGTTGGGTCTGTAGTAGATGACAGCATCAATTTATTCCATAGCCTTCTCAGTAGATCGCAAAGGCTCTGCCTCCGTCTCCACAGAAACCCGGGCTTTCTCTCCTGAGATAGATGGGACTTTGAATTCAAGCAAGCTCACAGTACCTGAGCCCCAGACCCTCAATCACCATAGATATAGTGGCTAATATACCAAAGAGCACACATTTGGTGTGACAGATTTTAATAAAACACACTAAAGGTGGAGTTTGGAGAATTAAAACCTGTGCGTTCAACAAGGAGCAGAATTTGGACCAAAATTCAAACTTTCTCATTACATGCAATGTCTCTGAGCTTAAAATGTTATTTTTGCATTAATGTTGTTATTTTTAGCATCAATGGCAATCAGTATGTAATTGGCAATGATCTCATGCACACTCCTGGGTACAGACTGTTCTTTCCCAGTTTGGGAGTATTTGCTTGTTGTTGCTGAATTGCAGCATGCGCACATGCAGAAGAGGCCCCACAGTCATTAAAACCCTGCCTGCCAGGGCTCTTACCATGAGTACTCAGCAGTTAACCTCTCTGTGTATCTTCTGAGAACCAGATAAAGTTAGGACAGAAAATTTCTGTTTGTGGAAATCCTTCTCTTAGGCCTGTGTTCTGTGACAGACATCCACAGTGTCACGCTTGATCTTTGAAATATGGTGCTACAAAGTGATGAAAACCTTCCAAAGGTTTCTTTATAAAGGCTGTAAACTGAGTTGGCTTTTAAAATGTGGGAAAAAATACTTTGACCTGATCCTGCATTTCTCTGCAAAGAGTGGAATGGCTTTCATTGGCTTTGGGAGCAGGAGTGGGTCATTACTGAGCTACAAGCACAACCTCCCGCAGGAAGGGTGCACAGTTTTCGCTATTAGTCCCCAAAGGGAGGCTGTGTCACTCTGGGGCTGCTGGAGAAGTGTGCGTAGAACCACACAGAAAGGGAGTGTTTTCCCAGGACTGTAGTGGAAGCACAGTTGAAATACATGCTCTTGGGTGGCATGTGTTGTGTTTGACACCTGTAATACTGGGTAATTTTAATAGGGTAGCCTCTCAAATAAGTTGGCTTTGGATAGAGCCTCTTCTGATCTATGTCTATTCTAGAGAGAATTACGCTATTGCAAAGACCAAAATGGTACTTTCCACAGTAACTTTTTTGTGCATTCTGTGGATGAGATTAAGTCTATATGACAGCAAAAAATAGCAGTGTTAGGTGTTGGTTTGAAAATACTGCTTTCATCTTTGACTGTGGATACATACAGGCTATCTTAATAGGCTCTCTGCTTCTAATTTGATCCTGGTATAACCTTCAATTTTTTCAGTGTATTTAATGTGATTTGCAAGCACAAAGAGAGATAAGAAGGTGCTACTAACGAATAGCTAGACAAAAGTTGAAAAAGGTGATGATTCAAACAACGAACCCACTGACATATGCCCCATGGTACTGTCAGAACCAGGAATGCCTGGTTTCAGTATCATCTTTCTCCAGGATGACTTTGTCCTGACTTGAATGTCTTAGACATCCATGGAAAATAAAGTCTGCAGTTAATCCAGCACTGTAAAAATTAAATATTGCAGAGCAAGTAAAACCCATCCTCCTGTAGCCAGCTGAAAACCAGATGTGCTGCTTTTGTTTGTACCCCTGAACTTCACAAATGAACACAATTTATTGTCAGCAGCTGCTGCTGTTTTGAGCTCAGAGTGCTGAGCTTCATTTCCCCTGCACTGCAAACATGTGTATGTTCTGCTGTCACGTATGGATCCTATCTTGAAATCGTTATGCTGTAAAAATCACGCTTGGCTTTCGTGAAAGTTATTGTGAGATAGAAATGCAGATTAAAGGATTGCAGGATGGAGATTTCTGGTTTTGTGGCATTTAACACTTGCGTCAACAGGTGTGGGACTGCGTGAGGCTGGATTTGACTGTCCAACTGTGGTATTTGTAACACGTCCTTATTTTTCAATGTATATCTATAGCTCTTGGTTGGTACAGTTGTTCTACAGACTGTGCTTTATTTTTAGTCCTTGCTCCTCCCAAAGAGACGTCTCTGCAGACACTGGGTGTCATCTGTGGCGGGGTGGTTTTGTGGTGTTCGCTGTCCCTGCTGGCAGGGAAGAGCTACAGCTGAGCTTAGTTTTGTGTCTGCCTTTGAAGCATTTAAAATTCATTTGTCTTTTCAAATTCCAGCATGTAGACTTGGAAAAGCATTTCCCAGAGGGGAACAAAGCACTTGAAGGAGGAAAACCATTTAAAGAGGTGAACCGTACACCAGTAAATCTGCTGTTTACTTTGCTTTTTTCTCCTGAGGTTTCATCACAGCTTTCTCCCGCCCTGTGCGAGCGCAGTGCATCAGCCGGGTGGGAACGCCCTGCTTAAACACCCGGAGCTGCAGCCTCCACCAGTGCCGGGGGAGCTGCGCAGCTGGACCAGCCGCTCGTGGGCACAGGGGTGGTGATATGGAGAGCGAAGATCCCGACGGAAACATCACATAGGGATCATGTCAGATACTGTTTGAAATGGGAACGGGCCCGCACCTCATCCTTTGACACTTTGTCAAGCTACAGAGAGGTTTGGATGGGGCAGGTGGGGAGAGTGTGGGGCAGGGCCGTGCACTCCTCGGGACACGGGAGGGTGTGTGCCTGTCGCTCTGGTTCAGGCCAATGTCTCATTTGTGGGTAATAAGAATTACCATGAAAAACCAACAACAGTGAACATCTCCTCTCCCTTCCTTTCCCCTTTATCAACATGACATTTGCTGTACAGATTAGGATTTAAATTTTTTTTTTTTTTTTTAGCTTAAAGACAAAAATTGTTTAGCAAGAGTCAGACTGTGAGAGGGAATGTTGCCAAGATACACAGAAATATCCTATCGCAGCATCGCGATAGGAGATTTAGAGACCTTGGAAAGAGTTTAAGACGACGGCAGTTTTTTGTGTTTTTTTTTTTTTTTTTCCCCCTATTATTGCAGCTTGGTGGAATGCTCCAGTTACCGATAAAAAGTGCTTTAAACTGTATTAACAATGAAAACTAATGATAGGGATGCTTTGCATTACTGTGGAGTGGTGTCCCTGTAGCTCTCTGCACACTGCTGCTGTTGAAACACAACAAATAGACTTCACATTTGCTGTTTCATAGTTTCCTTCGTATTTCACATACTTAACCTGTTGAAGTTTAAGGACTACTTATAAAGAATAGCTCAGGCTGTATTTGGGATATAAAATTTATATTGATAGAATTAATAGCATCTTGGATGCCTCTTGTATTTAAGTTTCATGTAACTTAGGGACAAAACAGTTGAAAGAGACAAGGGAGAGCCCTGGGTGACTCGCTGTGGTTATGGATTGCACCATCCACACAGATTTACCTCAACCCTTTTGTGTCTCATTTATTTATTCTCATTTATACATCCAGATGTCTGCCACTCCAGATAGCTCTGTGTGTTCCTGCCTGCATTGGAGGGCTGGTACAATGTCCCGCTGTCAAAAAGGGAACAGTATATATGTGTTAAAGGGTAATTGCAGTGTGTTTGTTCTGATTCTTTGTGGTCAGTGTAATTTAAATTGGGTATATAGCTATATATACACACACACACACGGCCATATATACATATATATATATACATATATATATATATGCACAAGAGTGCAAGGCATCTTGCATTTAATTATTAGATGAGGAAAAAAGGTGAATTCTGCCACCAGCTTTGAGGAAATGTGACAGGACAACAATTAAAGTTTCTGAGCTATGTCATGTATACAAATCCAAGATCCAAGTGCATTAAAATAAAGCAAGTCAAAATATACTGTCCAAAGAAGGGCAACGAAGCTGGTGAAGGGTCTGGAGCACAAGTGTGATGAGGAGTGGCTGAGGGACCTGGGGCTGTTCAGCCTGGAGAAGCGGAGGCTGAGGGGAGACCTTATCGCTCTCTGCAACTCCCTGAAAGGAGGTTGTAGCCAGGTGGGGGTCGGTCTCTTCTCCCAGGTAACAAGTGATAGGACGAAAGGAAGTGGCCTCAAGTTGTGTCAGGGGAGGTTTAGACTGGATATTAGGAAAAATTTCTTCACCGAAGGGTTGTCAAGCATTGGAACAGGGTGCCCAGGGAAGTGGTGGAGTCACCATCCCTGGAGGTATTTAAAAGCCATGTAGATGTGGTGCTTAGGGACATGGGGTAGTGGTGGACTTGGTAGTGTTAGGTTAATGGTTGGACTCAATGATCTTAAGGGTCTTTTTCAACATAAATAATTCTATGATTCTATAAAAAATGCTATTCTTTTTTCTCCTTAAAGAAATAAGACAGAAAAAAGAATTTGTTTCATGTATGCCCTTAAAAATTAGATAATTTTTTTTAAAAGATATGTTCTCTCCAAACTAGAAATATTTTGTTTTTAAAAGTTTGGTTTTTGTTGTGTGTGGTGGGTTTTTTTTGTTGTTTTTTTTTAAAAAAAACTTCTCTGCATTCCTCTGTATTTGATAGCTAAAGCTACTTGTGAGCTGGAGATATTAATGGAGAGAGAATCACTTCAGTCACTCACAGAACCACATCTTCTAATGAATAAACTATTCAAACATTTCTTATTGCTGAGCTGCAGAGGTCAAAGTGATGCTGACTCCCTGCATGGCCTTGGATAAGTCATTATCTCCCTTTCCTTCCTCTGCAGAACCTGACTGTTAAATAGTTCCTCGCAGAAGAGGTGTGAGAAAGAATTAGCTAATGCTGGTAAAATGTTTTGAATACAAAATGTGGTTCATAGGTGTTAAGAGTGGCTCCCATCAGTCATCGTTAGCAGATGCTGTCATTTACCAGCTTCTGATTTTTTATTAGGTCTTTCACCAGTAGAAAGAAAACAGGACAGACTCAAAAAGTCTATCAATATTTATACTCCTGTCTTCAGATGTTTTAGTAACAATTCCCCATTGATTTCATCTGCTACTGATCACTTTAGTAAATTGAGATATTTCCTGTTCCACGGGTCTAAAAATTGTGTGTCCCCCTAGTCTGAGGACTAGTTTCTGCGGTTGGAGCAAAGGTAGCTCAACCTCCCCCACCCCTGGCTATCAGACAGGTTCCCATTTGATAGTAATATACACATATAAGTGCCTCTCAGTTTTGTTCTAGTCTGTCGCATCTTTTTTAGAGCAGATTGCCATGTTCTCTGTTGTCTGGGATCCCTGGGATAATCCTCCTTTTTCTTTTGGTGTTGTAAACTTGCTCTGCTGTTGATGGGCTAGGACGAGTTCCCATGGTAATAGGTGGATGCGGGGGTGAAATCGTGAAGCAAAGCATTACTCTGCATCAGACAAATATTTTACATGGTCTGTTCCTTTTCCTTTACATGATATATTTTAAATGTTGCAACGTTATGGTCTGTGTATTGCCCAGCGTGGGGAAGAGGAACATGGTGGTTGAGAGCTGACATGGGCCTGGCTCTGATGCTCCTGGGGAGCCCGAGCGCCTGCAGCTGCTCACCCAGCCTCTCACGCACGGCTTGTGCAGCCACAGCTTCCCACCTGCCGCAAGGCTGCAATGCACCCCCTGGGAAACACCTCTCCAAAGTTTTATGATGTCGAAACTCAAAAAAAACCAAACCAAAGTTAGGAAGGGTTTGGTTTGTAGCAAGGTTACTTCAGTGAAAGAAAGCTCGGGCTATAAAGTCACATGGTGCTTTCTGCAGAGGAATGGGGCAGTTCCTGGGGTGCCAACCTGCAGTCATTAACACAAGGGGTGAAGGAAAGCATTGAAGGACCTGCTCTTCACTCCATTGAAACCTGTGTCGGTTTTGCCATTGATTTTTAATGGTGTCAGGGTGAAGTCTCTGGTTAATAATTGCTCACAAACCTGAGTAAAACCTCCCTGCTCCATCTGAGATGGGGGCTGGACTCTGGATTGGTGATGAAGGGAGTGCAGGCGGTGGTTGCACTGGCTTGGGCAGCTCAGAGGCCTCTCTCAGCTCTGTCTTTCTGTTAATGTACCCTAACATGGGGATTTTTTGCAGTATGTTGGATTGTAATTGATTTATGTTTTCATGTAAGAAATGCTTGTAATGTATGGGATGTCACTATTTTTAGTAAGATGAGTATAATTTTTCTCCCCATTTATAGGATGGCTATTTTTCCCACCGACCGAAAGAGAAAATGCGAACAGACAGCAATAATGAAAATTCAGTCCCCAAGGACTTTGAAAATATTGATAACAGTAACTTTGCTCCCAGGACTCAGAGGCAAAAACACCAGTCTGAGCTGGTGAAAAAACCCCTTAGCAAGCAAAAGGAGCACTTGAGAAAGAAACTGGAAGAGGAGAAGATGAAGGAGAACTTGCTGCTGGGGAAGAACTCCAATGAGGTGGTGCAATTCAGTGATCACCCCGGAAAAAACAGTAGCAGCAGCAACAACAATTTGAAGGAGATTCACAGGTCTCCCAGACAGCATCATTTAAAAAAAAGTGGAAACAGCTCCCCTGAACTGAGATACGACCAACCACCAAAGTGTGAGGTAACGGGCAAAGAGGCAATCTCAGCCATGTCCCGGTCTAAATCTAAGCAGTGTCGGCAGGAGATCGCAGAGGTGTATTGTCAGCACAAGCATGGAACGCTGATGCCGGAGAAGGTGACGCGTTTCTGTACGCTGGAGGGTAAGTTGGTAGATGGTGAAGGAGAAATAACACGGTATCTCGGGGGAAGGATTCTATATAATTGAAATGGCCTTTTGATGACAAAAAATGGCTTTATTGCAGGAATATATAATGTACTTAGTCTGTGAAAATGAGGGAGGGTTTGAGGATGTTTTAAACAGATATGGATGTCACAAGATCCTTCGTAGATTCCTATAGAATTTCTTTTCACTTTACTTCCACCAGATTTTATTACACTATGTGATCTAGGTATTCAGCTGCTACTCCTGTTTCTTTAAGTTCTTAATCTACAGACACAGAGAAGCGTAATTGAAATCTTGTTATTCTGTACAGGAGTTGTGTGCTTTTTGGGGATCAGGGAACAGCCATGGTGAATTTTGGTGCCTTTTGCTAATCGATAAATGAGTGGCATTGCTGTTATGGCCATATGGCCTTTTTTCTGGCACATTGGAGTCCTAGTTAATAACCAGGACTGCTAAGCATTTTGATAACCCAGATTATTATCAGAAATACGATAAAAAAAAATTCCAAAAGCATGGGGAAAAAAATCCAATTTTGTGGCTCACTTCTATTTTTAATGTTCTTCAATCAGCAAAAGTAATTTTCAAAATCACTGTTGTAGAGAATCAGTTACCTCTGCTAGCCTAAGCCAAGCTTTGATTTGTTGCTTTTGGTTTCTCCATGCAGTCAGATACATGAGGTATCTCTCAGCTCGCTGTCGGTTTGCATGTGTGAGCTGACCTTTTCCTACTTTTCAAGAAGAGTGCTTCATGTGCCACCATTCATTTAGCTGTAAGCTTCCCATACAATAAAGTGTCTTTAAAAAAAAAAAAGCATTGATCAGTTGATCAAAGTAGGTATTGATCAAGGAACAGCATTATCCACAGCAGCACTTGTTTATACAGTGCTCCAAAGTCCCCACCCTGTAACTGGCACTTCAGCCCACACGTGTAAGGATATGCTGATGTCTTTGTCCAAGCTGAAAGTGCAGAGGGACTTTTACAAACAAGAGAATAGGTCTTGCTTTGAGGTGGGACAGTAAACCTGGTGAGCCATGGCGATTAGGGGGTGTTTAGTTTCTTTCATTAGGAATATTTAGTTACATCCGCAAACCCCCATGGCTTACCTGTTTATTGCACCATAGCAAAGCAGTGGTTACTATTGGGTAGTTTCAGTGTGGGAGAGAGGAGGATCCATGTTGCTGTTGCCTAAATTAGGAGGCTAAAGTCCTTGTACAGACAGTGGAAAAGAGGAGGCACCCCAGAGGATGTTTCCAAACAAGAGCATCTCTCTGTAACAGGAAGCTTAGGCTTTTAATTTAGATGATGCATATTACCAGGATGAAGGGTGTGAGCCAGCCCAATGGCTCACCACCCCATTTCCCACCCCAGTGCATCTGTGACTGGCTTTTTTGTTTTGTTTTTTACCATGTCTCTCTTGGTGTGTTTTCTTCCTTTCTTATCATGGTAATACTCAAAATTGTTAAGCTGGGTGGACAAACATTGGAGACAAAGAATTAATAGAGCAGGCAGAAGACTTGGTGTTCAGTGGGAAGCAGGGAGAGGGACAGCAAAGGCAGCACAAGTTGAAAGGAAGGTGAAAAAACAGTAGAGAGGTAAGAATTGAGCAAAACCAGACATCAGTGACAGGCATCAGTGAGTACTCCCGGGTGCCACTGGTGGAATCCACTGTGATAAGCGTGTCCTTAGTATCCTTTCCTCTTCTCCTCTAATGACAGGAGAGTGAGCTCTGGTCTGTGAGAAAGCTGATGGAGGTCAGCACCTTGCAGAGACTGTCCTACACTTTTTGGGATCAAGGACATATCTTAGTAACGTCGTCAATGCTCTATACCTTGTGTAGGGTAAATGCATCATCACATATACAAATATGCAAGCGATATCCTGGAGAGAGCTGGAAGATGTATTGTCATTAGTGTGAGCGCACACTGCAGCTGTGTGCAATTTTGTGCACACCCATGATTCCATCCCCTGCCTGGTAATCTGTGTCCCAGGGATGCAGGGTGACTTTCCAGAAGTTTTAAACAACTGCCATTCTTAAAAACAGGCTTCTCAAGAAATATTTATTGCTTTTTTAAGTACAGAATCTATCTCATATGCCCTGCAGTCAGGATAATAGCATGGTCTTAGAACCAAGAACAGTGTCACCTTTTACACTTGAAGCCTTTCAGCATGCATGTACATTGCACATTGGTATAAATGCTTGCTTTGTAATAAGACATAGTACAACGTCCAGGAAAACTGGGAGCTACAAACATGACTAGAGAAATGGAGAAGTTGACCAAATATCGTTTTATTGTAAAATATACGTGAGTTTAATAACAACTCATGAGGTATGGATGTATACCACGTTAAAAAATTAAGTGTCAAAAGTCTGTGGCTACAGTTTTTAGTTTTGCAGTGCTAGAGTTTCATGTAGATTTTTATTTTAGGCAGTGATGCTTGTTTAAAAAGAATAATTTAGGGATGTCTTAACTTAGCCAGATGGATCCTTGTGGAAAATGTTGACTTTTCTTTGCCTCAAGGTTATTTCCTCCTGCCTATGCTGACAGCTGAAGTTAACCACTTCAACAGCCAGATTTCTTTGGCAGAAAATCTGGACATCCTGTGTTACATACAGGTTTGCTCTAGAGCAGATTTGGGAGCTTTGCTGTGGGGACGTGATAAAGCAGGAGCATACTGAATGGGACATGAGTTGCTTATGCAGGAGGCACCAATGCACAAGCAGACTGGGACATGAGACCTATGGAGGAGATCCAGACTTTGAAGTCACTTCTCAAATGTCTGAATACAGGACTATCAAGACAGACATGTAGGAACCCCAAAACTGAAGGTGCCCAGTGCCTACTGGCCTTACATATATATAGCTTGGTAGGTCCCTTAAATTTTACAGCCCTGTTAGAGATACATTGCCTGAGTTTAAGTGTGTTGTGGTCTCAGATCTCTCCTCCCCACTGCAGAACATAAATACTGCTGTTGTTCACTCACAGACTGGCTCCATCCCGCATGAAAGGTGTCTTCATCAACTCCAGAGGTCCTTTAAAGGAGTTGAACTTGGTTAGAAGATGTTTGTGAAGCACTGGCCATCAGCTTTTGGGGTTATAAGACACCCCATTGTAAGGATTGCTGGTGAGGGGAGGTCTAGGTAGAGCTAAGAAAAGCTATACGCTGTTTGTCAGCAAAAGTCAGACAACCGGGGGACTCAGTCTATGTATTCAGCGTGTGAGTGCTATTCCCTTCAGTTTGGTTTGAAAAAAGGTTTCCTGTCTGTTTTCAGCAGAGCTGTGAAGTATAAATATTTATGCGTTGGAGCAGCACATTCATCCATTATCCCAACATATAAATGTGTTCCCAGTGCTATGGCTTCCATTGAGATGTCATCCAGCATTTAATCCCCTTGGATCCTGTCTCAGCTGATCAAAACCACAAAGTTGCTAAGTGTAGCTGTCAATCATGGACATGACTCCATCCAGCTGGATTGTCATAAATGTTAAGTGATACATTCACTTGAGCGGTTATCAACGGGAACAGGATCTTACAAGCTGTTTCTTTTTTCTTTTAAGTATTTTATTGTTTCCGAAGGCAACAGGCAAAGGAAGTCAAATATAACTATCTTCAGTGTATAAAAGAAAGGATTGTTAAAACCAAGAGCATCGTGTTTACTACCTGTTTGGCATGCAGGCATTATTTCCATGAGAACAAGAGGACATGGGCTGCAGTCCCTCTAAGGACATTGCAGAGAGACAACACTGCTGAAGCAGCAAAGTGGGACATGGCAACTTTACCAGTTACCCGACTTGCAGAGCACCTGAGCTGGCATTTCCCAACAAGCTGGTCCTGAAAACAGGGCACAAACACTACAGAACAGGGGATTGGTGTCAAGGGCTTTAGGTGCAGCCTTATCCAAAGTCATGGCTGAGATCAGGGCAACAAGCAGCTTGCAAGTCACCCTTCACTCAGAAGGGAATGTTTGGAGTTCATAGAAGTGTGTTTTGAGGGAAAGTGCAGTCAGTGAAGGTAAGAGGGGAAAAGTAGGTTCAGCACAAGGTTAGATGAGGAAAGGGCAAATCCAGTCCTGTGCATGTTGGGGAGAGGGCAACAGGGAGGCATCCTTTTGGGGAGTTCATTTCTTCTCAGGAGATGTGATATGGAGGTCAGCAACCTGTGGACAATGTGGCAGATTGTTTCCTTGCTGGGGCCATTTCCAGCCTGGTCCTATACAGGCCAGACTAGAGACACTGATTTCCCTAGTGTGCCAGACTCGCTTCTGCTCACGAAAGCTGTTGATGGACCTGAACCAGCTGCCTCCCTTCCTTGTCTGCCATCATACATGGCCCTCCTCTTGTGCAGAGGTACTGGGAAGAAGTAGAAGTTTCAATGTGAATTCTTGACTCTAAAATAAGCTTCACTCTGTACCTAGATAAACTCCTCTTTGACAAAGCACAAGTGGCCTGATCTGTGCCACGTTTCCCCTAGCAGAATCCCTTATTACCAGGGGCAGGAGTACAGTTTAGAATGGCCACTGTGACCCTGACTGCTGAGACTGCTGCCCAGTTTATTGGGCAGCAATGCAATTACAATTACACAACTCCACATTTCAGCATGCGTATTGAAGTTGGGACTTCTACTTGCAGTCTTCCTTCTGCGATGAAAAAAGCCCAGCTTCTGACCCACTGGCTGCATTCAGTCCCTGAATTCTCTGTTTTTCACTCCCACGTGGATCATGGTAGTTTGTAGCTCTGAATCCCTTGCCTTGCAAGTTTGCTAGATATGCAGCACGGTTCCTCCTTAGGCATTGGCACCAGGTCCGTGAGTCATCGCAGGCACAGTGCCAAGTGGTATCTGCATCAGTCGTCCTCTGGGCCAGCTTCTCTATGCTGCCATATCCCCAGGGGAGACTCTGGCCTAATCCTCATCATTAATTACCCAACTGGGTTTATGCTTGACCCAGATCTATGGCCCCAGATAGACCAAAAGTATGTAACAGGGTGGGGGTTTTTTTGAGGGGTGTTTTCTAAGATGTAGTTCTGGCAAAAGAAAAGTCCTTAGAAAAGCAGAGAGCCTCAAGTGAGCCTGATTTATTTCCCCTTGGTTCTTCTGTTGTCTTTTCTTAGTTTATAGATCAAACAGGTTTTCTGCTACCTTCATTCCTGTGAGGTTAACCCAACTCATAAATAAAGTAGAAAAATAATCAAGCTACCCTCATTCCACATCACTCATCAGCACTGAAAGAGTTCTTTGCAGATTGGACTGCTTTCTTCCTGGTTGCTTATTGATAATGCTGCTCTGGCACATTGAAGCAAGAGTTTTCAGTTTCTTACAGGCTGCTGAGAAGAAAATTTTCCATTTCATTTTAGAAAACACAGCTTTCTTTTGGTTTTCAAACTGAGAGAAAAGGGCTCTGGAGCTCTGTTTACTGAATAATATGCACAGGTAATGGCAATCTGCATGTCTAGAATGGTTTTATCTGACTACTTCAAAGCACTCAACAGAAAGAGGTATGACTTGCAGGAAAGAAGAGGATAAGCCACTAAGATGCCAAATACTTTTGGGGTGGAACACAGCAGTTCTTCAAGACATGGAAATGAGAGCATCCTCTATATAATTTTAAAAGAATGGGAGCTGTAACTAAGCAATTACAGAATTTCATCCACTCAATACGCATCTGTATGCACACAGTGATGTATAAACGTATGGCTTTGTTTAGCTTTCATACTTTTGGCAATGCATTTTTGGACTCACTAGGTTTGATCTAAAGATTATTGAAACCCTAGATTTGTCTCTTTCTCCTGGTTTCAGGATTCCCAATGACATTGGCTGCTGCTGCTTTTCGGTACGTTTAATCTGTTAGTGTGACAAAAAAACTGTGGTGAGCTATACACAGTTTAAGGAGCATGTAAGAGCCACTGCACGTGCGGCCCAGGCAGCATTTTAATTTGCTGCACCACAGATGACTCCGGTTGCAATAAATTTACTGTGAGTAGAATAATTGCAAAATAACCCTAACTGAATAGTTATCAGCGAACAACATCCTGTGGAACAAAACTGCTTGCAATTAATAGCATTTAAGCCATACGCTGGTATTCTGCAGAACACTTAAGATGTAATTACACCGTGTACAGAGATTGCGTTCTGTTCTGGAAACCATATTTCCAGCACTTCTTTCATTATAAAGGGCCGTTTCAAGATTCAGTACTTGCATTTTAGGTGAAATGGGTTTATGAAGAGTGTCTCTCCTCTCCCCTTGCATGTGTAAAGCAGAACCAACCCTAATAAAATCAGTGAAGCTGTGGCACTGTAAGGAGAAAAATGAGATCTCAGGAAGAACATATGTTGCCAGTGTTTATCGATTAACTTTTATTATGGCCACACGTGCAAGTTTGGGTACTTAAAATTAGGATGTAAGTAATGAAAAGATACTTAATTGTTTTGGCTGAAGATGGACCCTACCTCATTGTATTGATGAGGACTGGTGTATATCATTTACGTGATGAAAATGCATGTAAATGCTAGGACCCAAAGTGCACGTAAGCCCCTGTGACCAGACTGGATGTGCAGGCAGGCGTCCCACTGGAGGGCTGCCTGCATTGCTGTTGGGTGAGCAGAGCGCTCTGGGCAGTTGAAGGGAGCGATAAGGCAGCCTGATGTAAGAGCTGCCAAAATGCTTCCCCCTGCTCACAGCTGAGTTGTTCCCTGGGCAGAGGGCCAAATTAATGAATTATCGTCAGAAACTGGATCTGGCCAGAAACTGGACAAGTTTCTTTGCAGAAGGAAGATCTGCGTACACCTTGTAAGGGTGCTGGAATTGCTAGAAACGTCCTTGTGGCATCCCAAAACAGGGTGACATTGTTTTGCCACCTCCCTGCATCGCTGGGGACAGCTGCAGTGTAGAGGACAGGAGACTGGTGTTTCTCAGGGATGGGTGAGCTTGTGGTGTTGGAGAGTTGAGGGATTCTTCTCCCAAAAATAAGGCTGTTTTGAGCACAGGCTGGCTCTGTCAATGCTGTCTTGCGTGGTTTCAGCTTTGGTTTTAGAAGAAATTCAGTGAAGGGAAAACTGTTGGGTGTCTGCACCAATTAGTCCTTTTATTTAAATACAGACAATTCCTGTCTAGGTCATCTGCAAGTTTAGAAGTGGGAAAATGAAATCAGACTGATGTTCCTCTGTTTTTTCCACGTGATGCTACTGTCTGGTCACGTTTCTCCATGTTAGGCCTGTCTGGTCACCTGTGGATCTGGCGGCTGCAGAGTTGGTTCCTGACAGGCCAGGGCAGCAGACTTGCAGAAAAACATCTTGACAAATGGCATCTTAAGGAAATGCCGAGAGCAATGCATGACACAAGGAGTAGAGGGCAGAAGGGCTGGAAAATTTATGGTCAGCAGCCCTAATTCTCACCAAGGCTCTGTTTTGGAAAATGATATCGTTTTATGGAGCATTAAAGGGGGAGCGTGGGCAAGCGTGGGAGAGGATAATGGCTAAGTATGTCCTCGCTGCAAACCTCCTGGGAATGGAGCATGAGGGTAGCAGAAGCTCAGTGAATATTTTGATAAAGATTACTGTGTATGTACAGACATGAAAAAAAGTACTTAAGTGATCGCTAATGCTTCCCAGTGATCCTGAAACATGTGCACAGTGTCAGAGGAGAGTGTCAAATACAACCATGGCTAGAGAAAATTGTTGGTGCAATGGTATGAGCTGGTAGGGTTGGAGGGGAAACAAGAAAAAAAACCCAAAACAAAAAACCCAAAACCAAGCCACCAAACCCAACCTCCCCCTGTGATAGGAAAACTTGAGTCATACTGGCAGTCATGGGGGTTTTTTCATACAAAATAGGTGTTGGACCTCTGGAGTGGACTCATTACAGTGATTTTAGTGGACTGACCTTTAAGAGGAAACATGGCATCTAATTCTCTTATTTTTATTCAGTGTTAAGCAAGCAGCTGTGCGGTGTAAATGCACAGTAGTACTGAACTGAGCTTGAGTTAAGGTTGTGCAAGCAGCCTCAATGTTATTTTCTTTCCTAATTTGACTTTGCAACCATAACAAAACTGTGTTAGAGTGTCATTGTTAGGTACTAATTGTAAGCAGGCAACAGCAACTTTCAGATTTGCTTTTTGGTTTAGGCCTAAAATGTTACCAAGGACACAAGGAGATTGCTGGGGCTGACTCGCTAGAAATTCAGCTCTGCCTTTCTAACCATTGCACTTCTCTAAGTACCATTACTTAGTGAAGTAATACTGTGTTTTCACAGGAATCCACAGGTGATGAACTATTATTTTGAGAATGGGGAAGTTTCATGTCCCAGAAATCCCACGCTAGCTGCAGCTTGAGGCTGCTACAGTTTGGTTTGAAGTCAGTGGCACTGCCTGTATTACTTTTAAAATAACTGGGGGGAAAAGTCTTGACGTTTAATTTCCTCTTTCTGAGCTGGGGCAAAGAATTTCCCTCCTTTGTGGCTTCTTGAAACAGATGCCTTAACTATTTACAGAGTTTGTTACAGGATTAAGTATATAGTTAAAGGGAATGCACCCCTTTTCAGGCAGGTTTTTGAAAGGGTACATTTATTTGATGTATTTCAGGAGTCGCTGGGCTTTATGAGACTAGTGGCTGTTTTGTAATGTCTTTCCTCGGAAATGAGGAAGAGTTGTTTAAGGGATCTACTCTGAATTAAAATGCCAACAGTCTAGGCATGAAGCCAATCTCACAGGACATTAATGCCATTTTAAGACTCCAGACCATAATTTAGTTGTTTCTGTTGCAAATATTTCTTATGCAGAAGGTAGTTTTAAAACATCAATCTTTTTTTCTCTCTGGGTAATCATGACTTCTGTAGAAGAAGTGAATGACAAGAATCTGTAGCAGAGCAACATTGGAAAAGATTTTGAAATTGCTCAATGTATATTTAGTCTTCTAAATAAATGCTCATCTTTGATAGTTTGAGAGTGTGCTAGAAGTGAATAGCCCAGATTCCTCACTCTCACTATTTTAATATCCATGATATGTCACTGATTTATCATCTAGTTGTGTCAAAGAAGTTATTCCTGATTGGAACCTTTGTAAGGAAGGACAGAGTACTCCCAACTCCCAGTATCTCCTGCTGTCACCATCGGGCTTAGTTTAATGCACATTAAACTCTGAAGTATTTATTTGCAGTTTTGCTATAAAATAAGATATTGGTTTTAAAGTCTGGCCTTACTGAAAGGTCTGTGGCAGAAGTCCATCATTTTCCTTCTCGAGTTTTCTCATCAGCCTCCGGGGAGGCTAAAGAATTTTTCAGTCCTTTCTCCTAGAGCTTGCTGAAGCTGAATCGTCACTACCATCTCTTGTGTTCAGTGCTTACTCGTCTATCCTTTCCAGTGGATGTCACTGTAAGAATGGTGGGAGATTTAAGCCAAAACCCAGAATTATACTGCAGGAAAATCATTATCTATTAGCTCAAACTTTGCGGTTTATTGAAAATAATTTGAATAGCAATTGTATGTGCTTTCAAATTGTGAAATTAGTAGGATTTGTTCTGCAGGACTGAATCACTTGTTGCCTTTTAAAACAGAATTTCTCCATATTGCTGTTCTCGTGATAAAACACAGTCTTCTATGGGCAGCACTGCGAGGAGAGCATTGGCCGTACTCCAGTGGCTGCATTCCCCTGCCGCACCACCTTCGCTTATGCCACTACAACTTTTCTGGGCGTTAGAAGTTTTGAAGAAAGGCCCTTCTACCTCCTAATCATGTGCTTTGTCTAGACTGAGGGGAATGGGTGCACTTAGGTTGTCAGTGGGTGGTACATACTAAGCTCGTCAGTAAGCATATGAAGGCTTGGTTCAGACTTGGGTTCAAGTTTCCTATTCATCATTACTGCAAATACACGCTGGCTGTGTTTTGGAGGGACCATGTTGTTCTCCCCAGGCAGTGAAATTCAGTGAAAACTTCAACTTCACACGTTTTTATTAACAGCAGTATGGATGCTGCCTTTGAGTTACGCCAGGAGTTTAGAAAAAAAAGCCTATGTCCTCATGAATCAAAAGCTTTTATTTAGACAGTGCTCTCCTGATTTTGCATTGTTCCTGAGGAATCCCTGCCATGGCAAATGAAGATTGTTGTAGGACACCCTTCTGACCTCTGTCATGCTGGTGGTTTGGGGGCCGGCTTTGTGGGTTTGAAAATGAAATCTTTATGATACAGTAAAGATATCACATCATCTTTGTGTGGATCAGCTTGAAGAAGCTCATCTACAGAGCTCATCTCCCACTTTCTTGCTAATTCCTCTGACTTGCTTTTGCTTACTTTAATGACCAGTTGTCCTTGAGGCATGATAGTCTGCAGCAGTTGTAGGTCTTGTCAGGGAGCACCACAAAAAGAAGCTGTCTGTCGGAAGGATCTTTTTCTACAAATCTGGTTGGAAACCTCACTACTCAACTGAAGTTCAAGGCAGCCCTCGATGTAACTAGAATATAATTGCCTGTATCATTCTCTTTGTTGCAACGTGATTGCTTCTCTTTTGTGGAGACTTTCTTGCACAAACTAATGGTGAAGTGTTTTGCTGAAGTCTTGATTCATTTGTATAACTCATTAAAAGTTGTAAGAGAAACACATCACCGGTGACAATGCACCTTTCTTTGTGACCAGCTATAAAGAGCAGCTTAAGCAGTCTCGCTGCTTACTCACCTGTGTTTTTAATTGGAAATGAAGGTTTCCATCCAGCCAATGGATATTACCGTGCAGTGGAGTATTTTAAACCGTGCTACTTTTATACTGAAAGCTTCTGTGTATGCGGTGTGTTACTGTGCTGCATAATATTGTTGAGCTTGACGGTAGCATGACTAAACAGAACCATACATTTTCATGTTCTCCATCTGTTGTGGACTGTGGTTCATTCTGGGCAATTTACTGAATAGTAGAGAGGAAAAGGGAATTTTAGGAGGAATTTACTGCAATATGTATTTTACCCATTTGTACTTTCTCTTTTGCATGGGACCTAGGTGTAGGTGCTCTGAAAGAATTTCACTAGTATGTGTGTAAGTCTCTGAATAGGTTTGGGGATCTATCCCAAAGTCATTCTCTCTGTCTGAGAAAGTGTCGCATTCTTTGGTCGCTTATTCAAAAGCATTGTATGGAATATACTCCCTTACAGAAGGCAAAGCTGGACAGGAGAACCCAGCCTGGCTCCATTGTCCACCTTGCCGGAGTAAGCAAACAGCTAATGAGAGGTGTGGCTAAGATTAATTGTGAATAAGACTTCTACATAACACACGCTGGCTTTGCCAAGCCACAGCAGAGGGGAGGCTACGTGGAGCTGATGTGTTTTTGTAAATAACTCTACCATTTTCTGCCAGGAGGTGAAGACAAACCCAAGCTTCCCATGAAGTATTAAAAGCAAAGTGGGCTAGAGGTTTCTGATGTGTATTGCACTAGCTTTGATGACATCACTTAAATGTTGTCTTATTTCAGTAACTTTTATTTAGTGACCTTTATCAGTGCACATTAAAATGTCTCTATGCGCTTCTGTCTCCGTCATTTTAAGATCACCAAGGAAAAATAAGATGGTTTTGTTCCTACAGGGAGCAAGCAAAGATCAAGAAGAGAAAAGAGGTATTCAGGGCTGGGCATTCTTGTCTTACCACTCAATGGATTTGTATGGTCCAAAGCAAAGCACATCCATCCAGTATTTTGGGAGTAAGAACAGTTTTATGGCAGTTCTGATCCTGAAAATGTTCTACCAGCAGATCCCTGAAAAGCAAATGGGAAAATCACTTCTGTCAGGCTCCTGAGGAATACTACAAGGAGGCTTCAGACAACTCTGGCATTCTTCACCTAGTCAGTAAAAAGGAAATCTATTCAAAATGTTCCACTTCTGGATCTTCTTAATGAGAAATCCCATTAGATTCAGCTCCATCGTTTACAAAGAAAAGGCTGCAGTTAACACACAAATTCACACGTTTTCATTTCTCTCAATCATTTATGGCCATTTGTAGGCATAATTTGCCAAACATGCAGACAGGATCATCTTTGTGTTTTTCATGATGTTTGCCTTCTGTTGCTGCAGACTGCAAAAATTTAGGGAAGAAAAAAGAGTGATGGTAGAGAGCCCCAGTGCAAGCTTGAAATGGCCCAGAGACTTATACTGGAATCCATCCAAGAAGAAGTCTCATTTAGAAGAAGAAGGAAAAAGAAGATTCTCTTGTTGTCCCTATGATGAAAGAATATTTTTCAAAGTCTATTTATTTTATTATCACCTGGGGATGTGATTACTCAGAGAAGTCATTAGAGAGCTCCCAACTAAAGAGTGACAGCAAGAATATGCTCCATTATGCCGTATCATAAACCAACCATATAAGCACTAACTAGAAAGTAAGCACTAACTAGAAAGTAAGCCCTAGACAGCACTGCCGAAACTTGGGTTTCATTCCTTGATGTGTCACAGGCTTGTTGGGACACTTCAGACAAATCATGCTGTGTACAGACCAGGGATAACAGGTACTTAACTCCATTGCAAGTATATGCAGAGGAAAAATGACGTGTGGTGGTATTGTTGTTAGTTTGGTATTTAAGCGGATTTGAAATCCTGTTAATTGAGAGACTTAGAAATAATTTTGTTGCAAAATAATAGCAACTTTTTCTGAGTCCCCTAAAGGAGTTTGCTGAAAAAAAGTATCTTTAAGGAGGAAAATGGTAACCGAGTTTCTCTGGTGTCACTTAATTTAAGTGCTAAAATCTATAGTTCTATCCCTGAAAAACCCTAGTGTTTTGCTGGGGGGATGAGGGCAGGCAAGGGACCAGTCCAGCTGTAGGTCCAGTCTGACTTACTGTACCTTCAACGAATGTATTAACACATCACTGGCGGGCAGTTCTCCAGCTTTGCACCACAGTGATGCAGAAATGTGAAGTCGGAGGAAAAGTTTGCGATGTTTCCCCTCCATTTTATCTGTTCGGCTCAGCAGCTTTGACCTGGTACAGGGACTTGTGTGTGATGGCTACCGGTTGATGGCTACTGTAAGAGGTGTCAGTTGTGCAGCGTATCAGTTGATTGCTTCTGCGTTAGAGACCTGGGAAAAGCACGATAGTAACTTCCTCTCTTGATCTGGTAGCTATTAACATGTCTGATAGTTTTGCACCAAAACAAATCCATTCCCTTTGTTTCAGGGTGGCTAGGAAGGGAACTGTGTTTTTAATTATCATATATTTCAAAGACTGCCCGGTGCTGTGTTAGTTTCCACAGTAAATTTTCTAAGGTAAAGTGACAAAACAGTAATTTTTCATTATGAATCAGCTATCCATGAAAGATTGGATTTAGGTCAGAATTTATTACCCTATGGAACTGAAGCCAATATTTAACATAATGTCAGCTATCTTGATATTAGGGAATTTTAATGGCTATGCAATTTTATTCAATGATGAAGTTATTTCAGTTGTGTAGTATATGTCTAGGCAATTTGATGTACAGAGCCTTGAGATGAAAATTGGATAAACATGGAAAATGGTGATTGATTGGTAGAAGGTTGCAATAATGTCTGCCTTGATATACCTTTTATTGTTAAATTATTTATCTAATGCAATCTCCTACACTTTTAGGAGTCTTTAAGTTGGCATTAAATCGATGTTTAAATCTTCACAGTCAGAAAGGCCTCATAACTCAGGCTGATAAATATCTTCTAACATATCAGGAGGAATAATGATCCATCTTAATATCTGAAAGTAGGAAAGATATTATTCTTTCTATTTGCTATGAATCCTTGTAGAAGGACTGAGCCGTAAACTAGAAGAATTAAGATTAGGAGACAGTAAGAAATATTAGAAAGAAAAAGTATAGTAGTAGTTTGTCTGGGGAATTAAGAGCAAATTCTGTTTGCTTGGAAAGGTGAGTAAAAATTTTCACCAGGGCTGAGCAGAATAGGGTGAGATGACATTCACATGCTGGCTGTGCTCAGAGGGCACACACACATTCTTCCAGAGCCCTGGGGGGCGGCTCATTCCTGGCAGCGAAGAGAAGAGAAGGGCCCCAATTGCTTTGTCTGCCAAGGCGTATCGAGCATCTACTCCCATGACTAAGCCTACCTTTTGACTGATTTGTGCTCAGGGTATAGAAGGTACACTGTGGATCAGTGGAACAGAAACGGCCTTGGAAGACCTGGAAACAAAACCCCAGGGTGGCATTTGGATTTGTGCCTCAGAGCTAGTGGGTAAGACTGATTCCATGCAAATGGCCATCGAAACAGCCCACGTACTGTGAAGCCTTGGTGCACTTGTGCTCTGCCCTGCATGTCCTCTCATGTATGTTCTCTTGCCTAGAGTTTGCCTAAATACAGATTAATAATTTTGTATTGCGTTGCCCAGAAAGCAGTAGAGATAACATGGGTTTTTTTCTCATCTACTAAGTGTTACATGACAAGGGCCTGGATTATTTGGCTAGAAGGCCAATAATAGGATCAGTAAGCACAGCTGAAGCTGCCCTTTTGCTGTCTAGGTACCAGTTTAAACACTAGAAAGAAATACTAAGCACAGTCAGTAGGCAAAAAAATAAAATCCTTATTTAGATGGTAACTAAACCTAGTGAAGAGTGAATAGGAAGTGCAAGTTCCTTTCTGCCTTAAAGATGGCAATACTGTTGAACACTAATGCTGGAATTTTCTTTGACTAGTAGGAGGCTTTTTATTTTTTTGAGGTGGAGATGGAAAAAATTATCCTATGGATAAATAGGATCTCCAAATGAGTTTTCATCTTCAAGCATTACAAATTTACTTCAACCTGTATCTAAAACTATTCAGCTGCAATAGCACAAAGCTGCCCTAAATAAACCTTCAAAACTTTCAGAGTTTGTCCAGAATTCAAGCAGAATGTGAAAGCCTTGCATCATCCCTGAGTAATACATTTCAAAGCTGATGAAACATATTTCTTTATTTCCATAAATCTTGACTAGAAGTAATTGTGATTTGACAATTTTCTTTTCATTATCCTAGTTGAGAACTGAAAATGATAATTGCTAGCTGGACTAAATTGGCATAGCTTCATTTGGATAAAGCAGTGAACCTAACTGACCCTGCAGCTTTTCTAAAATGCCATCATCTTCCTTTCGAACAGCATTTGCCTATGCTGAGGCAAAACGCAGAAAGTCCTCCATTTCTTCACATTAATTGGATTAAGCTAGACTGGAAATTGTGTAATACTACACAGTAAGCATTTAGCATCCCTAAAACTTCAAGCTTCAAAGAGCAGTTTCCCCAGCAGTTCAGGCTCCCTACCTGGGCTTGTTTATTGCTTTGAACATGCAGACATACTTTTATGATTCATAATCATCTATAAAGAAATTCAACTGTTATTTAAAATGCTCTGTTGGGAAGGCTCAGTAGTTATTAATTAATAATGCATCAGTAAAGCAATAAAAAGGCAGGTAAAGATGCAGTTAGAAGTATTGGCTGGGTCATTGCTGCCTTCAAAATTGTGTTTATGTCTCTCTTCCCCAGAGTTAGCTTGTTGGTGTGCGTTGACTCTGGGTTCTCCTCTTCATACTCCAGGCACTTTCTTTAGAAAATACTGACTGATGCATGAATATGTCCATAATTAAAAGTAAATAAAAATGCGCGTTAGCATGTTGGTGTGGGTTAACATGGTTTCAGTGCCAGAAACCTGTCAGGGACTCATGAGAAAAGAACACAAAAACACTCAGTAGTATCTTTGAAATGCAGAAAATTTAAGGCTAAGTATAAAAAGGAAAAAAAAAACCACCTCAAAATGTTAAATATTGCTAAAGAGAATTAGCAATTGAAGTGTGTACTTTAACTAACTAATGAGATTTATAGACAACGGTGTTGCCACTTTATTACAGTGCTGGTAAGGATCAACACGGTGAAAGTCAGTGCAAACCTGGTGTAAGTGGGGTCAGAGTTAGACCAACAGAATGCTGCTGCTTTTGAAGAGAAAGCATGAACTATTTGGAGATTTCTTATACCCACTGCTGGCTCAGAGTTGAGCTCTATTTAGCAATATTTTGTTCTCATTTTACTTTCATGCTGATTACCACATTTGCAATGCATCCTATTTTTGTGTCGTAATTGGTAATCTGGAAAACTTATTTGGTGTGCAAGATTTAATATTAGTTCCTGCTGTCATGCTGACAATGAATTAGCTTTTTGGACTCTATCATATGTTCTCAGCAGGCACATATGTAATTAAAATGAGCACACGTTGGGTTTCATATTAACACTCAAATCACCTTTGGCAAAAGGTCTCTGTGTTCTTTTGGGATTATACACTAGGGCAATGTAATTATAGTGTCAGATGTAATTGTTATTTTTAAATACTTCTTCATTTAACATAATATTAACCCTTTCCATACTAGTTGTCTTTTTGGATTGGGAGAGTGATTTTGTTTTAATAAAAGAGTTGGCAGCAAACGGGCATTCTGTTTCAGGTGTTGTCTTCAACTCTGTGAAAGTTGTCCTGTTGAACAGTAAGCATTTGGTGTCATAAGACATGGAATAGTTTACATAAAGAGTCATTCCAGAAACTAAAAGTGTTTTTACATTAAGGAAAAGATGGTACTTACTGTGACAGTAAGGTCAGAGTGGTAAGCAAACTGTTTTTTACTTTACCTATTCCAAAATAACATTCTGAAGTATTCTAGAACATTTCCTTCCGAGGAAATTTCTTGAAGATACTGCCTTAGAGGTATGTTTTATCTGGGTTTCTTCTTTTAACATTGAACTTTGGTGGTAATCTTAACTACTTTCAGTTGATGATAAGCAGTATCATTACATTGAATGTAAACATAAAAAGGGAAGGGATTGTTTAACATGAATAAACTAGAATAGTTAAATAGTAACCTGGCTTTGATAGGAAATACAATGCTTTCTTCTTAACCTTAGGAATTAGATGCGGTGTTTTCAATAACCGGTTATTTTGCGCAGTCCTTGAGTAGGCAGCGCAATCTGCACACTGAGGTTTGTTTTATAGACAAGCAGGCTGGCACTGAATGCATTGAAGTAAATGCATGTTGGTGTTTGGACGACGCTCCTAGTCATATGGTTTAGTCTGAGGTAGTCCTGCAAGGAGCAGGGGGTTGGACTGGATGATCCTTATGGGTCTTTTCCAACTCAAGGTATTCTGTGATTCTATAATGTGAAAAAAAAAGACTTTTTCCTGACTCTAGAAATAGATAATACTCAAACTGATTAGATATGAAGACAATTCAACGATGTGTTTTAAAGCAAGGTTACAGCAAAACCAGCAGAGTTGTAAAAGGAGGCATGGGCAGAATCTGCTAAGGAATCGCGACTTTGCCTGGGGGGAAAAATAAGTTATATACCACCGAAAACTCTTCTAAGCGTCTTCAACGGGCTACTTTGGCCCATATTTTTGACAGTATTAATCAGATCTACAGTCTTCCAGCACGTCAAGTGAGTGTGGCAGGGCCCAGGCACTCAGATTGGTAGGGAGCAGGGTTCCAGAGGGAGGTACAAGGAGAAGGATCCTCAGAAATGACTCTGTTTTAGTGGGGGCCAGTGATGGGTTCTGCCCTGTCAGTCTCTCAGAAGAAAGGGAGAGAGTGAGTGGTGTGTGTATGGATAAACAGCTCGCCTTCTAGCAATACTGTCTTGGGAACTAATATGAAGAGGTTTTTCATCATTCTTTTAATGTCAAAATAAAGATATTGGAAAAGCAGTTATATTTGAGGGGAATTGCAGCTCAGTTGTATTTGATTCTTTTAGCTAGAATGGGGGATTGTTAAGGAAGCTCGAAGTTAATCTGCATTTATATAGATCAAGAATTGTTCAGAGCTGGAACATGAGCAAACTGAGCAGAATTTGGTTCAGACATGCTAATTCTCTTTTGATACTAATTTTACACTTGTTGATTCTCCATTAATTTCAGATGGGTGACTCCTGCTGCATAGCAGGAGATAGACTGAAATGAATTCAGCAGATGAACTGAAAAGAGTTATGTTGCTACTACTCATTAACTAACTCCTTGCCTTAAAAAGTAATACCTAACCTCAGCTACAATTAAAAATAATCTTTGGGGGTTTTTAGCTTTTAAGCTATGAGAAGGATGAGTTCCTGGTAGTCCACAGCCACACAGCAGTGTTTGCAGCAGCAGCTGCAATGGTACTTGGAGACCTTGCTATAACTGCAGACCCCAATAATTCCTGATTCTCCAGCGCTGTGATTTTGTATCTTTCTGTACTTGAGGTGCTAGCATTAGGATCCTTACTGATCCTCCCCTTGCAGATAGTGAAGTATGTAGCTATTTTTGCAACAAACCTGTTGGGGCTTTTTCCCTGTTTCTCTTCCCCCTCCACCTCCTCATCCTCCTCTTCCTGAGGATGTTCAAAGTATTAATTATGGGAAGGACTGGTTTAACCTACCCTATGTGCAGATTTAGTTGCTGTCACTCAGGTGCTCGGTGTCGGAGGGCTGCAGAGCACTTGCTCTTCAGTCCAGGTGTCTGCAGTTAATGGCAAGCTTTGACCAACTGACAGCCAGGGAGTCTTTCGGTTGTTACTGCTATGCTCTGCCAATATTTGTTATTCTCCCTGGTCTCTTTTTTAAATAAACATGTCATTTTACAATCTGTGAGTTTTCTTGTGTTTCACACTTTTTCGTCTCCTAGATTAGTTTTGCTTAGCAGTTTTGCTGACAGTTGATGATTTTTATGTCCTACTGTACCATAAAAGCCAAGTTGTGAATGAATTTGTTTAGTTTGAGGCTCCATCTTTTTAGAGGAGGAACTGAATTACATCTGAATGCCAGCTTTTTTTTTTCTTTTCTCTTTTTCTTTTTTTTAAGTCTCCGCTTGTGATAGGAGTGGTCAAATAGCTTGTGTATGAGTGAGCAGGTGGCAGGAAAAAAACCCAATTATATTGGAAGTCAGTGCTACTGAATTACGTCTAGAGCTTCAAAGCATTTTTAGCACTCGTTTTACCTTATTAAAATGCATAACTACTTGGACACGTGCCCTGTCTCTTAGTACGCTGCACTGTTAAGTTATTCCTAGAGATCCATGCTAATACATCATGCCCACTTCTGCCAAACTCCCCAAATTCAGTGGTGTGGGATAAGCTGCGCACAAGCAGAGCCTCCTGAAGCCAAGGTTCTGCTAAAACCTTGCCAGCACACGGGCAGCACCGTTGGAAGGCAGGATCAGTCCCAACTGCAGTAAATGGCAAGTGCCTGGTGCCAGATTTAGTGCCTCTGACTGCTAACATGAAGTGGAGAGTTGCAGAATGGGAACACAGACTCTGAGGAGCAGAGCTAAAATAATTTTAGAAGTAATATCCATTATTATTTTTGTCTGTAAAAGTTCAGCATTTTTTTTTTATTTTAGACATTGCACAGATCTTTTGCAGTATAGAGCGGACTCTTCCACAAGTTACTGTTTAAGCAGCTCCTTGACATCCAAGGGCATCAGAGCCTTGTTGAAATCTGAGAGAAATTTATAACTCTGGTTTATAAATTATGGTATTATTGCAAGAATGTATTTCACATACAGATTCTCCCCAGATGCTTTTAACAGCAACCAGTAACTTATTTAGTCAATAAAATGACATTTTCTGCACATTGGGGTTTTTCTAACAACAAAACTGAAATGTCTAGTGAAATACAGAAAAATCACTTCATTTTGCTTTTGTTGAACATTTTCCGTTGCCAGCAATTTGATTTTCCTTTGTTTTCCTCTAGTGGTATGTTAATGGGATCTTTTTATACCGTGATGGAGTAATAGAGTGAAAGTCCTTTATTTTAGCAACAAGACTACGCTGTTTCTTTCTATTCTTTGCCCATAAATGTAAGTGATATACATCCTTGTGAAAACCAATCCAAATAATTTTCATGAGAACATTTAAAAATCAAGCTATTTAAAAACAGCTAAAAATCAAGCTAACAAGTAGTAATTTGTTCCTTGCTTGTGAAAACATTGTATTAGGAATTGTTTTCCCTGTTGGTTCAAAGGGATGAATGTTAAAAGGCCAGTGTCCATACCCACCTGCTAAGGCTGTAGTCCGCTTACTCTTATTAGTGATGTTTCTAAGTAACTGATATTCAGCTGTGAAACAGGGAGTTAAAATTATGTCTTCAGCTTCTCGTGAGTATTTAATTATGTATGTTTATGAACGAAAGAGATTTTAATATCTAAAATCTCTCTTCTGCGTGGCGAGCTTGCTTTTGAAATTGCTGGGAACGCTCGCCCTGACTGATGTGTTAGGCACACGTGTTTGCTGCTCATGCCGCTGGCTGGAGTCAGCCTCTTCAAGGGCAGGGCTGGGGTTTAGTTGCAGCGGAGGGTGGAGAGCAGGCTGGAAAGCAGAGAAGGCATTTAGCAGCTGTCGTGTAAGTGGATGTTTCAGTCGCACAGAACTGATCACAATGAAGCATGGAATTCAAGATACGATTTTCAAGGCACCCTAATTGGATTAGAGGGATTGTATTAAAGATATGTTGACTATGAAATGTTTAGAGGATTAATGCCTGATGATTTTTCTTCTTAAACCATCTTTACTAATCCCTCTTGATCAGAAGCAGCTTCTGGAAAGCATTCCAGCCAGGAAGGAGAGCCCAGCCCTACCTTTCTCCTCTCCAGGAAGAGAGACGTAGGTTGTAATACGCAGTGCACAGACCAAAATTCTCCATTTTCATTAGATCCAGAGTACTTATTGTCACTGGTGCTTGTTTTTTCTAAAAATGCATGGATTTACCTCCTGAACATTTTCCATGTTAATGAACCATTTTGCAGTATAAGGGTGACGTGTGCAAGAATTAATATCCATCTATTTCTTCTGTGTTTTGTCCTGTCCATATATGTTAAAATCTAGCTGAAGCAGTGCAGTGTTATTTATTATTCAAATGTTATTGTGACTTAGCATACCATATGAGTAATCTTTTGAAGTCTGCCAAAGGAACCAGTGTTAATTGCTTACAGTAGAATCTATTTGCTGTTGGAAATGTCACAATATAATTATGTTGCATTCCTCTGTCTGACAAGTAATATACTAAGAGAAGACTGGTCCTCTTTTTCTTCTGTGTTGGGTAAAATTATTCATGCTCATCCTTTAAGTAGTACATATGGTAGCAAGTTTTCTTGAAGTACAGGAACGGATCAATGATAAAATAATTCATGTCTTGCTATTCAGATGGACAAATGAGAAGTACTTTATATAGGGACTGTGAGGTATACAGGGTAAAGTTATAGACTACTTTAGAAATTTAAATTACACAGAATTAGCTCATTTAATGCACATAATACAGAGAACAGTAAAATGATCGTATAGATCAATGCCAATGTTAAGGGAACACATGGATCTCTGAAAAGTATTTAGTGCTCTAATTCCTGTCTAGTGGTTCCCACTTCTGCTCATCAAAAGGACTTTGTCACCTGAGGAGCCTTTAAGCAGTGGGTAACAAGCTGGGGAGCTTTAAGCAGGGAGGCTGGAAATGTCCTGGTCTTGCTGGAAGTACCAGCTGAACTGAGCCTTGTGATCTGCAGAGCTGGAAGTGGATCTGCTAACGCTGGAGCTAATGTCCCCGTATCGTGCTGGTTTTGCTGACCAGAGATAACGAGAAATCACAGGTGCTATGGGGGAAAGCCTGCAGAAATGGAATGGCCATGTTTCTGCAGCTCTCTTTCTTGGGAGGAGATTTACTTTGGGTCCTTTGGGAAAACCATTGCTTACCAGTATCCTTTGACATAAAGGATATTTGACAATAGTTATGTGTCAGCACACATGCTGAAAAACATATACTCTGAATGCAGAAACTGCATTTGTTTCTGTGGCGTTTTAGTTTAAATATTTCAATTCCAATTATTTCTTAACTAACCTACCAGTGTATACAGTGTGTGTATACACACACGAGGCATATATGTATTTATGGTACATACACGAATCTGATGTCTCATGCATCTTTTATTGCCACAGTGTGAGATTCTTAAAAGCGCTCAGCTATGTCCTAGCCGTGCAGCTTTTGAAAATCCATAAAGCTTAACTCAAAGGGATGCAGAGGAAGCAAAGCCTGACAGCTTTGGAGTGAATCTGCCCAGACAGTGAATCTGCCCAGTGCTATATATCTTTTCTCTCTCTTTTGACTCTGTTGTGAAATTCCTGTTAATTTTACTTGCAATGCAACTAGTGTCAGCTAAAATGTAAGGCTAAACTTTTACCTTTTACAACACATGGACACAAGGCACAGGTATGCGGGTTTATTTTTGCTTTTGCTAGTGTTAGGCTTTATTCTTGGTCCCTAACTAGACCTTTTTAAACTAGCTATGTAAAATACCTGCGAAGGTCTTGACTTTTTTTGTCTGTTTCCAACATTATGTTCATAATTATCTTGGGCACAGAATAAAGGCAGACTCTGTCCTTCCAATTCTGCATTCAAAAAATAGGAGACAGATGTAATGGGAATCTCAAGGGAAGGATTAATTTCAAGTTAGCAGACCAGATCCTCTTATGGTATAAATTAACTTGGTCCTGGCCTTACACCAACTTATTATAATGATTAACTGTTCATTTCTTAAGAATATCTGGGGAAAAGATACTTTACATAGGACTTGAAAGATGACAGTGCAGTAAAACAGAATGGGAAGACATTGATCAGGCAGGTAACAAACATGCTTTTATCTACCTATTCATTTCTTAGCAGTCTCAGCAGTGCATAAATATCTCCTGGGAAGTTATGTGAAGTAGAGACTTATTTTAACTATGTAATTGCTTATGTTTCACTCCGTATTGATTATTCGTGCTGTGAGCATGACAGGAAGAGATGGAGGAAAGGTTACAGATGCGCCAGTCTCCAAACACACTGAAAAACACAGAAACAGGCACTGGATTCAGCAAAGGCTGTTTCAAATGCTAATTTGAGGCTTGATAGACCTCTGTTGCTCTTATTTGTTATGTTGATATTGTTACTTTCTTGCTTAATGTATGCCTTGGTTGCTCTGTAGTAACTGGTTGGCTTTCAAGTTTCTGTTCCTTGAAGGATTAAACTTGCTGATGATTTGAGGCAGAAGAGAAAGCCTGAACTGAAATAAGGACATTTTCTATGTTTTCTTCTTGTCCTGCACAAGAAATCTAAAGGCTTCTCTAGCAGGGAAGGGAGCAAAGTGCTTCAGTGTAGAGAAGAGCTGACTCTGAAGCCCATTGTTGGTTTTGGTGTGAATGGTGGTGAGCCTGTCATTGGTGTCCAAGTTAGGACGTAACCCATCTGCAGTGAGAGGGCTGGCATCCTCTGGTCTGTAATTCAGGCCACCTAAATCAGTAGTCGATTGTCTAATTTAGGTGCCCTTAGGGCAAACTGCAGGACCTGGGAGCACCTCTGGGCTTCCCTCTAGGCTGCCATCACCCATGTCCCCAGGCAACAGCTGTACTGTACCAGGAGGAGGCTGACGTAGGTATGGTCCACCACTATTGCCTAAGAGAAACCTTGAGTCTATCAGCAGAAAGGAGCCTTGTAAAGGAGCCTTGTTGCCACTCTGGCTAATTCTGCCTCTGTTGCCACCACTTGAACAGCCTCTGGAGAGTCCTTCTGTCTCCACAGACTGTTTGGAGAGGATGATGTGTTAAATTAGGCACCTGAGTTATGTTGCTGCACTTGGGTGGTGTGAATCCCACCATTGTCACTGGTCAGAGGGGCAGGGGACTGCCTGCAGCTGGGTCGCCCGCAGCCCTGGCAGAGGCTCTCCAGGAAGGATGTGCTGGTGGCTGGTGGCCCCCAGCATGCACCAGCTAAACAAGCTGCCCAGAGGAGCTGGGTACCTCCCAGCGCCGCGGTGCTGTTTTTGTAGAAGCCAGAGTGCCGGTGGCGTGGCTGTAGCTGTGTCCAGAAAATTCAAATAGTGGATGAGGTTTTATAAATGCTTTAGTTTGGGTTTGTGTCATCAGTTTTCTTGGGAGTGGTGGGATGACTTACCTCATCTGACAAATTCCTGTTCTCATCAATTTTGAACTGTTGAAAGGAGCATCCTTAGCAACAGTGGTGGCTAAGATATCCAAACACATGCCTCATCTCAACCCTTTCAGTACTACTTTTTCTTTCTGTGACCTCTCCCCTCCTAACAAGCACAAGGTTTCCCTGACCGTAGTCGCTCTGCTGGGTCAGAGTCAGCTCTGGGGCCACAAGACCCGAATGAAGTGCCTTGCCCTGCAGTGAGCTCACTGGGGGAGGAGGGTAGCTCCACACATGAAGAAAACCTTCACACCTTATGTGTTAACCATAAAAGACAGGACTGCTTTTTTTCTTTTGTCTTGAGTGTATTGTCACAGAACTGGCACATTCAGGAATTACTCCTGGTTTCAGTGATTAGCTCGTTGGTCTCCACAAGTTTTGACTCTGAGCTGGGGATCCCACTCTGAATGGGCTGCTGGTTAGTCCCGAGAGCCAAGCTGGAAAAATGTCTCTTTTATTAGAGCATTTTCTTAGGGCTGTAATGGTACAGGTACCTGTAAATAGTGGCTTTTCTCTTTTTTGTGGTTTTGAAGAGTGTTACCTCCCAAATGTTAAGTCAAACTAAGGTATAAGGTGCAAGAGGAGTGAATAATCTTTGCGAGGAATATTTGTGTCTGTTATTGGATCTGCTTTATATTACCTCTCTAAAGTCCAGTAGTGTCACTGAATATAGTAAAAAATAACCTAATGCTCACTTAGAAGGCATTTTGTATTCACCCTAATAACACTGATCATGATGTGCTAATTGGCTGTTAATTGATATGATAAATATTATTAGGAAATTCATTCTAATTCAACATTAATTAATTTACTGTTGCTTTTGAGTGTTATTTATTCATGAGAGTCAGTGGGAAAAGGGAGAAAATGCTTGGCTAACACACTCCAGCAAAACTACAAATAATTGAGATTGTCTCCCAGGAATGCTACCATTTTCATAATTAGAATAGTCAGAAAGCAAGCTTGTTACTGAGATTATTGGCCTGCCTAGATCAGTATCATAGTAAATTAAGTTTAGTGTGTGTTGCAAGTGCAATATAGCAGTATCTGATAATTAGTCGGTCATTTGCAAATCATAAAAATGGTTTCAGTAACTACTTGAGACTGACTGCAAGACAGAACGAAGTTTTTGTTTGAAATATGGCAGGCTGCTTCAAAGCAAATGCTCCCTGGTTTTGTTTGAAATTTAGTGGATATGAATGTGCTGTTGCAGCACATGCATGTGCATGCATACACATAACCTGAAGTTCTGTACTGAGGTTGATTTTGAACTGTTATCCCAACTGCTTTCACAGATTTTGTGATACAAAAGATTTCTGTCGTTGTTCTCGAGGTTCTTATATTTCTTAATTACAATGAATCCTTCAAATCATGTGAAAAACATCCGCAAAGTTTTCTGGTGCAGGGTGTCTTTCTGGATTTGCTTAATGGACGATACCTGCCCTAATGGGTTCTTGAGTGAGTCTTGGAAGTGGTGCATGCAGCACAAATGTTAAATAGCTCTAACAGAAGGATGACAAAGCTGGGACGGAAATGTTTTCTTTCAAATTCCAAAACAGAAAATTACTTCCCCCCCCCCCCCTCCCCCTTGGGGAAAGATAGAAACAATTCATCTTCTTATGATCCAGCTGAGAATATGACACAGTTCTACGTGTGTCCTCTATATTCCTACCTTCCTTCTTTCATGCACTTTATTTTTCTGTTCATAGCCAATGTAGAAATTTCTCCAGCACAGGGGTTGCAGCAGAACTCAACTTAAATCTGTAATGACAGTGAGTTTTTCCCTTGTTATGTGAAATTCTGCAGGGATTTAGAGCTGCTTATCAGTTCACAAACTCGCTGTAGAGAAACTTCCAGTGCTCTCCTGAAGGGAATCGTCCAGCTGTAAGGCAGTGGCTCTTCTCCTCCGACTGCCCTAAGTTTATACTGTCACCCTCTGAAATGATTAAAGCAGACTCAGCATGCCCACATCAGCAGCCCCTTTGTTCCAAGCCAGGGCTTCTGCTCAGCATGGAAAGAACATTACTGAAATCTGTCTCTTTAATGTTAAATGGACTAGTCATTGAGTGCTTGTAAATTATGTCTTGCTGCTTCCCGCCTACCTTGCATTGATTTTTGCTTATGGGTTACTTGATCATATGAACTTACAGAGGATCATCAATTACTTCTCTAATTCATGGTAGAGTCTGAGAATGAAAAATACTAGAGCAGGGTTGTTGAGATAAAACATTACTGCAAAAAAATTGAATATCCACTTTTCAATAGCAGCATCATTTCTGAAATTTCATCCAAAGTGCTCAACGCTAACTCACAGATAAAAAGTATGGGTAACAGCAATTTTAAGGAAATCTGTGGAACATAACTAGCAACATTTCATTCTGTAAACCATAAGCATCCCTCTCAAATCCCTGTGCCCTGGGGACAGTTGCACAGAAGATCTTTTCAGCTGATTTCACCTCTCCTACTTTGCTGAGCAAGTTAAAATCCACTAAAAGAAGCCACGTGTATGACTGGTCATGTTAATTACCTTCATCAGGAACTTGGTTTGTTTTGCTAGAGGTGAAACCCAGCCCCTCTCTGACCTGGGCGGTGGATGTGCTTGGTTCAGCTGGCGTGCAAAGGTGCTGATTCCCTGAGATGCTGACCACGATCAGCTCATGCCGCTTCTTAGAGGCACAGGAAAGCAGGCGATGGCCTTGCAGTGAGTGGGACGTGTCTGTGATACACAGAGCTCTGTGTGGCCGGTTGGTTGTCAGTATACACATTCACCAGAATTGCACATGCTGCTCAGCCCACTTTTTGGTGAATACCCTTATTTGCCAGAGGGGTCTTCTATGCTGTGAATAGACCACTGGGCATTTCGCATATAAATAGTAATAATAATTTAAAAAAAAAAAAAAAAAAGAGTGCTCACCTAAAATCTTGTCTTTCACTAAAGATGTCCACAAGGGCCACCATGAAACAAATGAATAATTTCCTATACTGGAGGTGAAAATTGGCATCCCAAAGTTGGGATTAATGTTGCTAAAGATAGTTTTCTAGGTTCTGGCATAGGAAAAATTGCTTTTTCATCTAAGTATGATTAACACACGTTGTGTTTCAGGAGTTACCTTGCCTGTGCAAGGTGTCTTCACTGGAGGGTACTGTGGGAAGACAAAACATCCCCTCTTGAACTTGATGGCAAGTGAGACACTTGCTGTAATGGATCATTGGGCCTTAACTCCAGCAGGAGTTCTGGATAAGTCCAGATAAATGTTCCTATTATCAAACCCTCCGACAAAGACTTCTTGCCAGGTCCTGATAGCTCACTGGTAAACTGCTCAGTGAAGTTTTTTGTTGTTTTTATGTAACTCCAACTACTTCTATTACTAGGTCTGTTACAAAAATTGGATTTTCTAAATGAAGGAATTTTTTTTTTTCTTAGTCTTGTCGCCCTTTGAAAAAGGCAAAACTGTTTTTGCTCTAACCAAAATGGAAAACATTTTCAGACAAAAGCCAAGCCTGGAAATTTTCAACCTGCTGTGTTGTTATGAGTTGTGAGCAATTGAAAAGAAGGAGTTTATAGTGGAAATCTGAGTTCGGCAACTATCACTCAGCTAGCTGTTGCAGAAATGGTCCCGCTGAAGGGAATGGGGCTGCTCCTATGAGTTTAAGTAGGGACTGCAGAGCTCTGCCTCTTTGGCGTGATTATGGCTAGTACTCCCGCTATGATGACAGGGCTTCTGATTGCATTTATGGATGTAATAGCAGTAAATAGTGTGCTGAACTACACAGCAATAGCTCTTCTGATGTCCTCTATCCATTGATTCATGCTGTCAAGGCAGAGTACGCACACGCAGCTGTACTCAGATGAAGTCAGCAGAATCCAGGTATCTCTGCGCAGAGGTATTCTGTTGAATGGCCAGGATAATACCAAGCTGAGAATAGAAGTTGATGGATTGATCTACAAAAAGTAATATGGCTC
Source organism: Ciconia boyciana (assembly GCF_034638445.1). NCBI lineage: Eukaryota > Metazoa > Chordata > Aves > Ciconiiformes > Ciconiidae > Ciconia > Ciconia boyciana. The sequence goes on along the minus strand of NC_132946.1, from coordinate 10,323,623 downwards.
ACAAAATTAATTAAAAGATTGCTTCATGCTGCTAGAGAAGTCTGATGGTGTCATTAATTAGCAATAGAAGTAAAAGATTAGCAGGTTGGCTCTGAGTTACATTGGTGAATGATTGAGCATAATGTGACACGACAACAAATATGAAAATGATTGCACAATGTTTATTATTCTGGCATTTAGGAATACTGCAATAGCTGAAGATTAAACTCTTAATTATGAGTATTGATTTCTCTGGGCTCTGGAAAGTGCCAGTTGAAATTGCCCTAGAGCTGAGATTCCCCTGTTACCTGTAAAAATAGGTACGGTTTTTCCTGCTAGCACACGTCGATGTCAGTCCTGTCATGCTTTGAGCAGGAAGCCAGAAGGGCAACTTTCACTTTTCTTAGTAAGTTTGTGAAAGGCATTTGGTCACATGCCACATTTTGTTTTCAGTGTAGGATAGCAAAATAAATACGCTTGGATACAAGGGCTAGAAAATGTTTGTTATGAGCTGGGTGAGCACTGCCACTTCTGTTGAGGTTCCATGTGGCAGTTTCTCTGAAGCAAGGCAGCATGAGAAGTCACTCTTCTCTCGACCATTTCCATTGTGTAATGAAATGGCAAACTTTAAGGAAGTTTAAGACAAATCCTGCTGCTTCCAGGCCAGAGCTACTGTTTCACCTGTGCCAGATGGCCAGAAAGAAGACACTCCATTCACTCTCCCCACTCACCCATATGTGCAAAGGCATTTCCGAGGCTAGAGCTGTGCTCCCAAGATGTAACTGTAACATAACATTCCTCATGGTTTTTGTTTTACCTGTATTAACATTGTGAGCTTTTTATTACATTTTATAAAACACCAATCTACGTAAGTTATCCTAGAAAAAGGGAATTCCCTAAATGTGTAGGGAAGTTCACTCGACAGGCAATGCCCCCACTCAGAGAAGCTTTCTAGGTGAGATGGGGTGCAGCTCCATCAGTCTCAGCTCCCACTGAGACTGCCCCAAGCAACCAGTGCAGGAAGAGAAGATGGGAATTCTCCTCTGTTGGCTTGACTCATTTTTCTTGGAAAGGCAGATGATGGCACATGGAGAAGTGACGAGCGTTAGTGAAGGCTGAGCGTAGGGAGTGCCGCAGAGGAAGGAAGCTGCCTGTGACTCCTCTGTACCTGGGGGGTGAGAAGGAGAAAAGTGAACAGAGGTGAAAGTATTGTCAAGGGCTGTTTGGGACCAGGGAGAGAAAGGCGATCTTGGCAACTGCTTTTTGTTGGGCTGAAGTGACTGAGGGTGGAGGCCACTTGCATTAGCGTCCTGAGTGAGCTTTAGTGCATGTGGCAAAATGGCAAAGTAGTGATAGCACTGAAGTAGCTATCAAATGCAAGTACAACCTTAAAATCCTTTTAGATTTTTATCACTGCTGAATTATACGATGTTAAGTGAAATCATCTGATGCACCTTCTGTCTTCTGTCCTAACACCCAGAAGGGGATGTGCTCCTACATGAGAGGCAGGTCATTAATATGCAGGCATTAACACGATGTGGAAGACTTTGGTATGCACAGGTTTTACAGAAATGCAGTGGCTAGAGCTATTCAGATCTTGATATGGTTCATACAGCTCTGAAGTCCTACTGTATTTTTTTAGTAAGCAGATACTCAATTGAATGTTTCCTGCCAATTTAATCTTATTTGCAAACCACGCTGGTTTTGTATCAGTGGAGTAGTCTGCAAAATAGAGGGTGCTAATCAGCCCCGGGCTAAAACCGGGGAAGTAACAGTATAGAGCAGAAGTAGCAGATATTCGGACAGATGGAAAAAATACAACATTCTTACCTTTGTGAAATTCCAGGCAGCCAAGAATAGGATTAGATTAAAGAAGCCATAATAGTATGCAGGTGGAAAATGGGACTATAAAAACCTAAAGCTAAGAGAGAAGGAAGGAGCGAGCACATGGAAAAAGAGGTTAGAATAGGAAAATAGCAGAGAGGAAAATAAGTCGCTACAGGAATTTATTAGAGAAACCTGATGAAGTGAGGTGGCATTTCAGGTGAAAATTCGGTGTTTTCAGGAAGAAACAGAGGATCCATGACAAGTTGAAAAGCGGATGGTTGAGCTAGGAGCTGCTCAGGCTTTCACACTTCCTTCAAACCTGAGGGTTTCGTTAGCTGTTAGAAGATCCACCTCTTATACTCCCAAGTTTGCTGAGGGTCTTGTTCTGAGTGCCCTTGAAATTTAAGTCAGTCAGGAAATTCCAACCTGTAATAGTATGAATATCTGCCCTGGACACCTGGAATCTGCTAAATGGCATCAATTTATCTCTGACTCACTCAGACACTTAATTGGCTCACCAGGCTTTTGTTGGGAAGGTAGGGAAAAAACAGCTTTTCTGATGGTGAGGAAAAAAATAAAGCTGGTTAGCAGTTCCTATAAAAGAGCGTAAAACCCAATTCTGTTCTTTTTCTGGGAGGGCAGAGGAGACACCACTTTCAAACAAAGCAGGTTAAAGTCCTGTCCCACCTGTGGTTTCTAGCCTGGCAGGGGAGTTTTGTTGAGCTGGTTATTTATTGAGAACATAGGTGTGCATTGAGTTTGAAGTATCCTGTTTGGCCAAAGCGTGGCATATGGTTGAAGGCAGTTGTGTTAACATTCTCACACATGATTGCAGCTGCTGCTTTGAGCTGGTTCAGCTCATGCATGGCCATTTTCAAACCTTTACTTGTAGTGGGAAATAAACATTTGAGTCCTGCCCATGTTTACATGCATTTCCAGTAATTAAATATGTATTTTCAGTGTAATCAGAAGTTCAGACTTTTCAAGATTGTCAAATGGATTTACCTTTTAGAGGAAATAAACCAAAGTAACAGCTCAGATCTTAGGACTTTGAAAAATTGTACCTTGGGGGGGGACAGGGGACTTGAGTAACTTTTGAGACAATGATATTGCCTTTTATTTAAAAAAGAAAAAAGTTAAAATATGCAAGACAAAAATTGGGGCAGGAGGGTTTTTTTGAGCCAAAGCTCAAAACTTTCCTTCCTTGTTCTGCTTACATTCAAAATTTCAGGTTCTTCCTAAATCATTTTTCTTGAGAAAAGTCCTTACAAGGTCAGAGTACTCGAGGTTGTGTAACTGAAGAATGAATGTCAGTTTTTGGATAAAATTGTATTTTTCTTATGTTATGTTCAGGTTTTTGAGTTGAAGAGCTGTTACACAAACCACAACCAAAGCACTTTAAATTACTGAGTAAAAATGTCCCTCCAACCCTGCAGTTAATCAGTACATCCTGTCTTGACCTTACACTATGGTGTTTGCGTTAGAAAATGGAGGCCAGAAATTCCTCTGTTTAAAATAAAAATGAGCATAAATTTTAAATAGGATTGTAAGAGCTCCTCTCCTACGTGAACAAGTGACGATATGCAGGTTGCCATTTAAATGTTCCAGGATACATCTGCTGTTACAAATAAATGCTATCAGTTGAGATAACCCTCATCAGCTGTTAAGTAGCAGAGTTTCACCAGATTCTCAGCAGAGCTGTGCTGATCATGGGAACGAGCATCTTTTGATAAACAGGGGGTTTCATTGCTGGGGGAGCAGGGGGGAAGTCTGCCTTGGCATTTTTTTAATACTTTGAACAGTGCTTAGAAACTTTGAGGTGATTCCTTTGAAGATGCAAATGTGCGTATCCGGGTAGAGCTTGGTCCGACTCATAAACATTTGGGTATTTATCCGTGTTCATGCAGCCTTATCCAGGTTGGGGCACGCAGGCAGGGCTGTGTGGGGAAGGCTGGCATGGCTGCTGCCCATGGGGTGATGTCCCTCTATGGTGATGGAGGAGAGGAGTACGACCTTGATGGCACACAGGCTGGCACCCTTCGTGAGTTCTCGCTTCTCCTTAGAAACTGCTTTTGAAGAAAGAGCCAAGGTGAAATGTGTACTGCTCTCGTCACCCCTGCCCTGTGGATACGCTCAGAGATGTCCTGTGTTTTGTTTTTGAACAGGAAAAGCCAACAACAATGTACAGTGGGATGAGGACTCCGTAGAATACATGCCAGCCAACCCAGTCAGGATCGCATTTGTCTTGGTTGTTCATGGCAGAGCTTCTCGGCAGCTCCAACGCATGTTTAAGGCTATTTACCATAAAGACCATTTTTATTACATTCATGTTGACAAGGTAATATATCACTGGTTATAAATTGCCTGTCTCGCCATCTGTCAGTCTACCCATCTTTTTCACCTTCTTCATCTCTTTACCTCTGCTGCACAGAGTGCACGTCACTTTTTGCGTCTCCATCTGTTATATGTTTGGAGCCTCTTTTTGTTTTTTCTTTCTTGTTACCTTTTCTGTGTAACAGCCTTCATTTCTCCTTATATGTCTACGAGTATCTATCCATGTCTGTCTGTTGTACATTTAGTTAACAGTAATTGATAAGTTGATGCAGACTGACAGTAGTGGCCCACTGGATGGAGAGCTGACCCGAGGTGCCTTGGGCAAGTTACTTTATTTCACACTGTAAAAGGGAGGTAGTAACAGTCACCTCCTTTACGAAAGCACTTTGGGATCTACTGATAACAAATGATAAATAACAGCTAGTAACACTGATTAGTGATTACTGTAGTTGTAATAAAAAGAATTGAACAGGGGTCTCTGTACACTTCCCAATTAGCATTTAGCAAAAGAAGGTTGTGTGCTCTAGTAAGTGAGGGCAAAGCAATGGCAACGCTCAGTGAGTCAAGGAGTAGAGTTGGTGGTTAGTGAATACAGGGAGGGACAATTTTGGACAGAGTAACTTGAATGTATTACTTTTTTCTCCTGTAAAGCGATCCAATTACTTGCACCGGCAAGTGCTCCAGTTTGCCAACCAGTACCCAAATGTGAGGGTCACTTCTTGGAGAATGGCAACTATCTGGGGAGGAGCAAGTCTTCTGTCCACCTACCTGCAGACCATGAGGGACTTAATGGAGATGAATGACTGGCCGTGGGATTTCTTCATTAACCTCAGTGCTGCCGACTACCCAATCAGGTACAATTAGTATTTTAAGAATGTACATGTTCTGTACCTAAAGGAAATATGTATTGTAGGATATAAGGGATGACATGTCCGTGCTGTGCTGCAAGAAGCAGAGGTCAGAGAGGCAGTTTCTTCTGTCTTACAGCAGAAGACTCCTCTTGGTGAGTCTAAAGCCATGCTTCAGCCAAGGAGACAATCACCTTACTGTACCCTGTGTGTTTGCTGCTTACCTAGGAGGGACTGCAGCTGTAAGCAGGCTAGCAGCACTGGTTCTTCACTTTTACTGAGGAAGCAGAGGCTGCTCTATTTAGTCGTTATTTCCAGCAAGGGACATCTACAAGAGAGGACGAGTAAAGTAGCAGGAAGTACTGGAGCTCAGCAAACGAACCCCAGGCATGGAGAGATTCCTCCCTCCCAGGGCTCTGATCAACAGTTTGACTTGATGTCTCAGAAAGTGTTGAAGGTATGAATAGATTCAATGAAGGTAATGTTCTCCTCTTCCTTTTTTTAGTACTTTTTCTGTGAAGGATAATGATAGTAGAAGTGACAAATAACTCGGTAGGAGTCAATTATATCTTCAGCACCAACCATTGCCTGAATATCTTTATTCAGATGGCGTCAGACAAAGACCTGCACACACCACCACGTGACAAGGCTTGTGATTTTAAGTGAAATTATATTTTTTTCCGGATTTACATAGCCCAGGCCCTGCAGCTGCATTCTGTAAGGTTTACTACATTGTGCAAAAATAGATAGTCTGTTTAAAAAAAAAAAAAAAAATCCAAAAAACCCCCAGAAAGACCCGACCTCCCAAAAAAACAAGTTTTTTGCTGGTTTTAGGCTATAAGAATTATCAAGAAGAGGGAAAGAGGAAATTCTCCTTGTGACTTCTGTTTCCCTGTATGTTGAAATGAATTGATGAAAGGGGAAGTAACTTTCTTGGGCGATTTTCTGATGAGTGATGACATAACATGCTTTTAATACTCATAGAAAAGAAATATATTAGATGCTTTCACTCCCTTTCGCTGATTAGGTTTCCGCAAGATCTCTCTCAAAGTATGGGTCCCTTCCTGAAGCTGCTACTCAGGCAGAAATCCCCACTGAAGTGAAAAATGAAAAAACCCATGAGCGTATGCCTTAGGAAGGATTTTGTGAGAACTGACAAAAGGCTTTATTGCTGGTGCTCATTTCTAAGCACTGTCAGTGAAATGCAACACATTTTGGGGAGAAAAAGTAAGGAAGAGCACAAGTCACAGATTGCATGATATTGGAACATGGCGATTTGAATTAAGAAATCATATTTCATTTTGCATTCAATTTAAATACTTTTGGTGTCCAACAGGAAGAGGCCTAACAATTTTGACATATTATCCTTGCTTGTAAGGGAGAGTATGTAGTTCTCTCTATATCTCTTGAGTTTTGGGAAAAGCGAGCTTGTTATTCCCTACCGTTCACTTTCCTGGTGAGGAATGCTGCACTGATGATAAAAAGTAGACTAATGCAGGACCATAAAGGAAGAGGTAGGTGATGGCACTTTGATTCAAGTAACATAAATTGTAGGAGAATAATTGCTGAAGGTTTAGTATAATTATAGACTAGTTCCAGCAGATGTATCCAGTTATCCTTCTGTGGTGTTGAGTCCACCCTAAACATTGTGTAATGCTGAGGCCATGACCTGTGGCGGTCTCAACTGCTCTTAGTTCCCTGTTGAACAAGTTAAACCACAAGGCCAAATGGGATCAGTCACTTATGCATGGCCATAAACAATCACAAGATTTGTTGAGTAGATTGTAGTCAGTTTGGTGTTAATGGATTCTTTGTAATAATGCCATGGTATCTTGCAGTCATTCAAACTCTAAACAAGTGCCATTCATCTGGAAAAATTCCAGGCACTCGTTTCTTCATGGGGGAAATTCTTGAATGTCGTGCTTTTCCATTGCAGCCGCTCTCAGAGCTGCATGGTGGGCTCTCGGCAGCCGGGCAGGCGTCTGAAGTGCTTGCTTCCCATTCTCTCAAAGTATTCTGTTACCAGAACTGATGGAAATGTGCTTCCTCTCTACACCGTGCACTTCAACAAAAAGTAAAAAGCCTTTTTCAGTGCTACAACTTTAATGACAGTAACTTACAGATACTGTCAAATTTTTTTGAGTATGGAATATTACAGCTATAAACCCTGGAAAATGTTATCTCATCAAATACATCTATGAGTCCATTTCATTTTCATAGTGGAGATGCTATAAATTAATATTCTTTATAATCTTTAGGGAGGCGTTACCTCTCTGCATACCCCATAGAGAGCTGATTGTTTTTCCAGGAAGTAGTAAATAGGGTGTTTGAGGGGGTTTTTTTCCTTCTTTCAGACCTCATGCCATGATTTTTCAGACAGTGGGCTAGGGGCAGTTTACACTTCTCTCACTGGTTAGTCATATTGCAGTGGTTTTTGCTAGGTTTCCCTGCATAAGAACATATGACTTTTGTGGATTAATAGTTTTTATCCAGAGCTGCTTCACATTAAGCTTTCACTTCCCATCTGCTATTCCATCTGTAACACTGAAGCCTTTACTACTTCTCTTCTGATAATAAAAGCTAATCCAGCCTTATAAGTCAGAAAAACGCATTCAGTATGTGGGGTTAATGCTATATGATGAAGCCTACATCTGTCTGGGGAGCAGTCTGGTATGTTTGCAGGCTACATTACAATTGCTAGGAGCCCTTCGTCCTTCAGAAGAGACGTCCAGAAGCAGATGTCAAGGATCATACTATATAAAGGCAGTGGGGAAAAAATATTAGAACCATTCATTTTGTGAGGGAAACAATTAAAAATGTGTAAAATAAAACATACGCAAGCCAGGACAATTCAGATACCCCTATTATTCTTCCTCATGCCTTAATGTTTATTTTGTGAAGTGGAGTCTGGAGCTCCAGCACCTAGCACAAAGGAGGTCCTAATCCCTGTACTTCTAGTTGTTACTGCAGTAGAAATTGCTGGCAGAGTCTGGACATAAAGGCGCCTCCAACAAAAATACTGTGTTTCCCTTTAGTCATGAGGCAATATGGTATTTATTGGCCTAAGTGAAATGATGTGGTGTGTTATCCAACCTCGACTCCATTCAGCTCTGTTAAACATTCTCAGCAGGAAAATGAGGGATGAAATGGCTGAAGACAACCTCTACAAGTGACTCTGAGGTGGGAGGTTGTGTGACGGGCCCTCCTTTTGCTCTGGGGTTGTGAGTAAAAAAAGGGCACATGCCTTCAGGGTCCTCAAGAAATAATCTCTCACAGTCATTGCATTCATAAAGAAATGAAAGAAATCAACACCTTCCTTCCTTTTCCTTAACTTTTTTAATTTTAGTGGCATTTTTTAATGATTTAAAGTCTTTTCTTTTGAGAGCCTCTTTCAAAACTCTGTGCGAAAGCTGTGTCTTTAACCTCTTACTTTACATGGGTATCTATTTGCATTATTTATTGTCTCTGACAAACAGCATCAGGTAGTCAACCTTATGTTCAGGGACTGAAATTTCACTCCCAACAAGGTGAACTATTGTAGAGCATCTATTGATGCTGGATGTTTAATGTGCGTTGCAGGAGTCCTTGGATAATGTGGCAGGTGAAGTGTTGCACCACTTAAATTAAGAAGTTTAATGAGATCATTTAACAGTGAATGTCATGTCAGTGCTTACCTGGCCACAAAGCTTGTATAAAGAATAAACATAATGAAACATTTGAACTATTTCTAATTTACAGCAAATCACTGAGCCTCAATCACCAGAGGGATCACCAAATCTAATTGCCAGCTAATGCTTGGTCTTTAATAAAGGTCAAGCAAAATTATTAGCGGAAGCTTGGGGAGTGCTTCAGAATAGTAAGAAAATAGAGTGGCTTATTGATGGAGCCAGGAATGCAGATACAACTACATTTTCAATTATGAGCAATCAGGTGTAACAAAGGAACTTAAAAGAAACCCAGTGAAACTACTTGTGTTTTGCTGTTTGGCACTATTTTAGGATAAGGGTTGCATAACCGTATTTTCCATAAAAGCCTGTGTTGTGAAGACTCGGTGAAATGAGACACATTCAATAGAGGTTTTGGTCTGGAACTTGAATTAAATGTGTATTGTTATAGAAATAGCACCTGGGGAAGGGTGGCTACAGACTCCAGTGAGATGATCTGACTGGGACTGGTCCTTTAAACAGGTGGCAGTTTGCTGTAATTTATGGAGATTGTCTTTGTCAGTCAGAATCACACTCAGAAATTAAGAAAAATGAGCTAGCAAAGAAGTATTGATTGACCTGCTCTTGTTTCATTGTGTTGTCCTCTGATGGTCAAGGTAACATTGTTAATGCTAAATAGCAATATTCCTCTAAAAATTTAAATGTTCCTTTGAAACTTCAAAGGGGATGCCCTTTGAAGTAGGTAAACCTTTTTCTCAGGTCGATGTTTCCCGCCCAATCAGCCAGCAGCAGACAGGCAGTCTAACTCTGTCCTGCATTTCCTCCAGCAGACCCGCACTCCTGACTCTTTAGGAGAGTTGTTAGCAAAGATAACCACTCAAAATCCTGAGTCCTTGAACTCCTGCCAAATCCAAATGTGGTAGACAGCCTAATAGTGATAAAGCTGTCCTTTCACTCATCTGTTGTCTTCACAGCTTTCATCTCTAACAACTTACATGGCCAGGTCCTGCACTGGGTCTATACCGGGGCTGCTGCCTGTGGATATTAAGAAAGGAAACTGAAGACAAAATGGCTGTGAGGAAAATTAATTACTTAAAATTATTCTCCTCTGTGAGCAGCCAGATGAAGCATTGGTTAATATGAAACCAAAGTGATGACTTCTAAACGAGGTCCCTGGGCAGCAAAGTGTTTGCCAGGAGTGCAGAGGTGGGAGTGGAGGGAATAGGTCTTCAGGTTTTTATTCTGGTGGCAGGTGGAAATAATTATAACCAACAGGTTTTAGAAAGAAGTTCAACCTTTGGGAAAAATGCTTCAGCACTTTTTCAAGTTATTCTTCAGGTGCCAGAACTACCTGGGAGAACAGCAATTTCCTTGTTTCAGCCACTGGCCCAGATTCATCCCCTGCAAAACATGGGTGACTACCACTCTATATAAACTATGTCAGGGATGATTTTTGCGCTGTCAAATTTACCATGACCTGCCCAGATTTCACCTGGGCAGTTGACCAAATGACAGAACCTTTGAAGTAGGTGACTGGGAGAAAAAAGTGAGAGAACACAGTTTGCATAGAGTGAGTAAACCAGACTCGAGCTGTCCATCTGCTTTTGCAAAACTTCTCAGTTTTTGCAATGTGCAGGCTTGAAATGCAATATTGGAAGTGCAGGAAAATCTCTTCTTAGAACTGAAACAAAGAACTTAACTTTCACATACAACACTCTAGCTTTGTGAGAAATGCCTGAGACCCGGTTGTGCCCTCTTGATGGTTATGAACTTAGAAATCCCAAAGCCAGCAGGGCTGGTGGAAGCTGTGTAATGGCAAATAGGATCACCAAATCCATTGGCTCAAAAGGCAGTTCCACTCTTTCTCGCGCTCTGTCTGACTTCTCATCAATTTGACTTGACTTGATTTAACAATTCTATGTCTCACTGAGATTCAGACTTCAGAGCTGTCTCTTACAGATATTTCCTTCCTGGCAATACATAAGCTGGTGCTGGACATGAAAGCCTGTATAAAAGATACTGACTTTCCAGGGCTGAATTTGACCTAACACCCCATATGAAGCCACCTGTTGCACTGCTGCTCTGAAATGCAGGCCTTGCCACTAGAATAATGTACTGGGCACTAGGCAAATAATACAGCGTTCTTTAAAGTGCCCTTTCGAATGTTATCCTGAACTGAAGCACTGGTAGATCATGTCTATACATCTAGTGGGAGTACAGCACAGGTAGCTTTTGCAGTACAACATCTGTTAAGATGCCAGTGCCTGAGGTTTTTATCTCAGTATTGTCACTGACATTGTATGCGGTTTTGTTTGCTCAGAATATCTTTATCTGGCAAGCCAGACATCAATCCACTCTTAATGCTTCACAGGGAATCTTTTTTCCTGTCCAAAAAGGAACTTTATCAGTGTTTTTCTTGAATCTGCATTCTCTGAGAATTTCAGATGTGTGCTTCTTTCTTAAATCCCTCAAATAACCTTTTCTCCTTACCTTTCCTCACTTTGCCAGCACATTAGCTTGAGATTTATATAAATTTTGAAGGTTATCTTTCTGGTTTGCTATCCCAGTTCTCTGTTTTACTGTTAAATTATCAGTGGTTGGCAAAGCAGTGGTTTTGCACATGGTCACAAATGGGTGGGGTGAAATGTTGAAATTTTTGTGGCTTAAAAATGTTATTTACATCTGGTGTTAACATAATATTTTCTTCAACCTGGCAAATGTTAGTGATGGGAGACCCACCCTTTCTCTGTGCAGCCACAGCAGCTAAGGTTACTCCTTCTCCACCTTCCCTCCTGGGTTTAAGGCTATAAAGCAGCTTTTGCTTTTGGAGAATTGTGACATCTGCAGCTCTTAGTAACTTTTTTGGATATTTAGTACTTCTGAAATGTTCTCCATAGCAGCCTCGGTCTGGCAACAGAAATAAATGCACCCCAAGTTGGAGGCTGGTTTGGCTATCCAGGCATCTCTACAGTGCATGCAGAGTAAAGATGCATCAATAAAGCACATTTTTAGAATAGCAGTATTACTCAAAGTACCCTTGTACTTGGCAGCATGTTATCTTGTTGATTACAGTGCTAAACATTCAGCCCTTCATCTCTTCCTATGTGAACTGAAGCATCTGAGCCAGCGTCTGAGACCACTCAGAGGATGGCCTGGCAGATGAAAGCCCCAGATGCCAAGCTTTACAGTTTGATGGGCATTGCAGCATCCGAGCACTTGCTGGGCTGCCTGGCTGGTATCCTCTTCTGTCTTGGCTCTGGGGCTGCTCACAGGGAGGTTCTCCAGCAAAGAGCCAAAGGGTTTTCATCTGTTTGCCATTTGCTTTCTGGATGCAATTTATTGTTTACTTATTTATGACTGAGAAAAAAGTCTATCTCCTAAAAGAGAGTTAAATGCAAGTCTTCACTGGATACCATTCAGCCTGATCTATAAACAATAACCGTACAAATGTTGTGATAATGTGCGCCGTGGGTTCCTAGGCAACACAGTTATGTCTTTTGTCTTCAGGATGCTAGAATAATATCTAGAATAGTATTTTTGTAAGGGTAACTGATGTGTTGGGGCTGAGGAAGACATTGAGCAGTAGGAGGGATCTTGCAAGCTCAGCTATTTCTCCTTCACAGTTCCAGGGCTATTTATGAAACCTGTTTTTCACTTACAGCTTGTCCTTGTGGACAAATAGTCTGGGATAACCAAGTCAAAAAAAGGGTCCTTCATGAAGAATGGCTCTTGTACTTGAAATCCATGGTTAGCAAAATTCTGTGCTAGCTGTCCCATACTGGCAAACCTTTCCCATGGTAGTCAGCTGCTCATTGCATTCCTGGGTAAGAAGCTCCAGTGGGGTATGAGTGTGTAGTGAGATGCTGGTCATTAGGGAAATCCCAGGTGTGACTTTCTCTCCTGTGCACTCTCCTGCAGCTTTGCTTCAACTGGCTTTTACTCTGTGGATTTAATTGTGAGGTGGGTAACAGAAGCTGCAAAAAAACAGGTCCTTGTGGTGTTTAACTGGGTTTTATGAGCAGAAACTCTAATGTCTCTTCAGCTGGGCTTTGAGGTTGCTTTTTTTTTTTTTAGAAAGTTCAGTAAAATAATTTTCAGCAAATTCCAAAAGCTAAAACTACTTGAAAGAGGGAAACATTCCTATTATAGCATTGCATTTTAAACATGCTCTCCCTTCGTGGCCTCACTGAATTCTCTCAGGAAATTAAAAATCTGTTGAAATTGCCATTAAGACACTTTTTTGTTTAGATTTCAGGATGCCACTTACAATAAAACAGCTGCAAAATAATATCTGATGGCAGTTCAAAGTGAAGATGAACAACAACATGTGCTATTATACCTTTCCCAAGTCACTTTTAAATAGTTGCGAACCAAAAGGCCATTAAAGGGTGAGCAAAAATGTTGTTCTGATTCAGTCTTTTAGTGGTGATATTGAAATAGAAAGGAGATGAATAGATGAACTCTTTTCCTCCAAAATAGAGCTAAAAATGTAAGAGTTGAGTGGTATTTGATGTTAAAGATTTTTCAACCAATTTATACGTAAATTCCGGTCTTGTTTTGATATTAAATTATGCACTTTGATATTTTTTTTTATTCAGGATTACTGCATGTGAACGAGCTGAAGGGCTGATTTGAATGAAATACTTTGCAACAGAATTAAAGCTGCTTTGGAACAACAGATATTTTTTAAAAAGCGCTTTGTATAAATAAAATGCAGTAGTCACCCACTATGTTTCCAGAGCAAGGGTGGCATGAGTGTACAGTCCAACTGCCTCTTCCCTTTACTCTGATCCAGTGGAAACTCCTTTTTCCCCAGAATTGCGGTGCAAGGTAAGAGCCAGCTGGTGACCAGCTGCCTAGCTCCCTGGGATTTATGGGCAGCGCTGATAGGAAATACTTTATTAACTTGAACAGAGGCATCCAGCATTGCTCTGTCCGCCTGCTGCTGTCCCTTAGTGAAGTCTCTAAGACCATGCCACATGCTGATGCTCCCACAGGCTCCGGGAGCTGTCGGATGGAGGGTGGCTGCAGGACAGAGGTGGGAAGCACGAGGCTGAGATCTTCCAGTGCGCTCCCTTACATGGGAGTTGCTTAAGAGGCTCTTTCATCTTTGTTCTCTTCTGCAGGGAACAAACCCCACTTTATCAGTCTATAAATGCTGCAGAGGAGGCCCAGCTCAGCTCTCACGTCTCTGTAGACCAAAAGCAATACTTGTGTGCATGTTCAGTGCTGCAGAGCTTGAGTGGATCAGAAGAGAGTAGGGCACCTCTGTGCGTGCTTCGTCCTTTGGGATGTGCTCCAGAATGTGGCTCTTCCTCCCAAGCTTTTTTTTTTTTTTTGATAATCATGACTAGTGCAAACTAGTCAAAACTTTAGATCTTGAGATATTGTGGAAGCTTTGATCTGGTGGTGCAGAAATTCAAGACCTACATTTTGCTGTGCAATCCCAGGTAGAATTAGTGGCTAGTTGGCTTTTAGAGTTGCACCTTATTACAGTTCAATACTTAATTTCTGCTTGTCCTGCACAGCATTATTAGTCGCAATGTATTTATGATACTTGTGAATCTCTCTCTATATAAATAGTGAATCTCTCTCTATATAAATAGTGGTGCTGAATACCATTGACTATGTTTGTGACTGCGCTTCTGTAGTTCCAGGCTGATCGGAGGGGATGAGGCCCTAAATGGTTCATTGTAGCACACATTCCACTCTGCCGCACGCCATTCAATTATATCCATCATTCAGCATTACTTGATGAAACAGCTGTAGGCACAAGCATCCCTAACCTTTCATCAGGATAATTGCACTCTGCCACATTAGGAGCTGGTTTGGAGCCAAGTCTTTTCCAAGTGCAGAGTTGATCTGTGTTTAAAAGTTTGCTGCCCCAAAGTAACTTCTAGCAAGTAATCTTGCAACAATGCATTCTCGGGGCAGCTGAAGACTAAAAGGTCCATAAATCCAAATTGGTTATTTGTGTCACATTATGGCTTTGAATAATTGGGGCAGCCTTGAAGGATGTTTTAGCACTGACTCAGATCATTGTATTCTGAAAATGGGATGCGCCATGCCAGTGAGGTACAAGATAGCTTCCAGATGGTTTCTGTGGCAAGGGCTTGCAGGAACCATGGCTATGCATGCCCTGTGAGGGTCGATGTCATTGCTAAACCTTAGTATAGGTGGTATCGTGTAGGCACTGAAACTGTTCCCGCAGGGCTCAAGTCATGTTGCTGGTGGCAGCTACAGAACTATAGCTGAAGGCTGAAACACCCTGGTCTTTCTTCTCTATGTGAAACTGGTACATGTGGTGTGTCAAGAGATACCAGTGCTGGGTATCATCACAAAGTGCCTGGAGGACCTCCAGGTTTGTGAACCATTGCAACCCAGGAGGGGAGAGGCAGCCAGGATGTCGCTCCAGGTCACCTTCTGTCTGCTAGGCAGTAGGGCTTGGCAGGGTCAGGACATCAGCTGGTGGCAGACTGCCTAACTTAAATTCACATGCCTTTTTTATAGTCTTTTCTTCAGTTGAAGTGAACCACTGGTTCTCTTCTGATCTCGTGGTTAAATAAGACTGTATTGGTTGCAGCTCTGTTGAGCACAGCAGTGAGCGGGAACACCAGCCTCCCACCCTCCCAGTTGTCTTATTGTTAGCCCCAGTTATATCAGTTAATGGATCTATACATTCCCTTTGTAGTTTTCTCGCTCAGACCTCCTCTCTGCCACATGTTTGTGCCCCTCATCCCAGCGCTGCATTCTTTACTGACTTACTCCAAAACAGTCCCAACGAAGAGTAAGGCAGGTGATCAGCTGGCACAAATTGTCAAAGTAAGATTATTGCTCAACCCAAATAAAGGTAACAAAATGTGACCTTCTGTTGTTAAAACCAATTAAGTTTCCTTCCATCAACTTTCAGTTCATTATCCCATTCAACCCCCCAGGCCTGTTCTTCCATCTTTTCAGGCTTGGTGCAGAATTAATGTTAAATCCCATTAGCCTGACCCCGTTTTCCCCATTTTGCCTTCTGGTCCTTTGAATTGATGCGCTCCGACAGGTTGATTCAGCAGCTCAGGGATCAAAGGGAGTGGCAGGCCCATGAGGAGCTTCGGGAAGGGCCTGGTTTACTCTAATTCACTTTACTTTTAAATGAGGATTGTGAAAGGGCCTCAGCAGCGGGGTCTCACCGGGAGGAGGACGGGCTCTCGGCTACATCTCTGGCACAGCGAGCACCACATGGCCTCTCTGCTAGTGGGGTCCCACCGCTCATTTCTTGGGGTAACTCTAGTTAGGAGATTGAAGCTCATCACTGGGTGAGTGTATATTCCCTCTTGCCTTTTCCTTGGAAAGTGAGGGGTGGGGAAAAAAAAGTTTCTTTACCCAGATAAATCTTTCCCACTGCATCAGAAGGACTGTCTGCTCTCAGAGCAATGTGAGACTATGTTGGCCACTTTTTGTCTAGGTTTATGCCACAAATTAAACAGGGAGATGGCAAGACCCAATACCAATATTGAGTGACTAAGCTATACGTTGTGGCCTCGTAAGGGCTTTCCTGCTCCATTTTCCAGCAGTGGGACGTTGGTCTCAGGTTTCCTGCTGCTTGCAAGCTTAGCATGAGCGCTTTCCATTTCTTTATTGATGTGAAGCATTGGGTAGCCACTGTGTTGTGTGGCAGCAGGGAATGTGCCTGGTGAGCTTTGCATTTGAGAGCATGCCTGCCGTGCTTTCCCCTGCGTGGAGCAGGGAGGTGGCCCTGCAAACAGGGGCTGGGGCGGGGTGGCTTCAGTGCCGAGCCGAGTGTGCGGGGAAGAACATTTTCACTCGAGTCCTGCAGTGAACCGCTCTTTGGTGTTTTGCCAGGCATGTGCTGATTTTGAAAGTGATGTAGGGAAGATATGATTTAATGGCTCTCATTTCCTGATATGACAAATGGGTGAGGGTGGGGTGATGGGGTGAATCACAGCTCATGAGGAGCACACAGAGTGAGAGCAAGCTATGTTTCAGAAACTGAGAAATGACCAAAATTTAACATTTAAGCTGGAAAAGTGGCACCTTAACAACTGTATCCAGAAAAGCAAAGATTTCTCATGAGCCTTAAGTTGCAAGGCTGTTGCAGCTGATTGAGGAGCACACAGCCCACAGTGATGGCCTTTAAATCCGAGGTGAATCTGCTGGGTAGATCCATCCCTGGCGTGCAGCCTGGCCTAGACTGGTACCTGGACACGTGTCACCCTCACGTTATCCTTCTGCATGTGACGATGAGGATCCTAGCCCCAGGGTGAGGTGTCTGAGGAGGGCAGTGCCGTGCCCACGGCTGCGTTTCTTCAATGTGCCGGAGGGTCTCCGCTCTGGCAGGACAGCAGGATCGCACCCCCAGACTGACAAACTGCGATCTGCAGACAACACTCTGCAACGATGAGCAGGGTGGAGAAGGCAGCGGTGTTGATACTGCTTGTGACTGAGTTTATTTCACATAAAACATTCTCAAGGTCTCTTTCTTCCCACTTTCTTGGAAGAAAGTGAGCATTTTTTATTACAATTACTCAACCTAATGAGCAAATAATTTTTTTTATTGACTTGTACAAATAAAATTTCAGATGGATGCAGGAATGTATAAATTAGATGAAGTGAACGGTTGCTTTAAATATATGTTCATATTTAATTTTAATTTCTACTCTTTTACACAAAACTCTTGGTAATTTAATTTTGGAGACAGTAAAAAAAATTGCTGAATATAAAATATGCCATGTAAAATATACACGGTATAAACAAACAAAAAGATCCCGTTCAGCCCAATATCTAGATTTTTTTCTTTTAACCAAAGTCTCAGTAATTTGAGTAATGGACTTGTTGATCATTTCTGCAGCTCACTCCACTTGCTTATTTAATCAGTGATTATTGTTTTCATCAAAATGGGATGTGTCATGTAGGCAGATGAGGTTCTACATGAATATGCAATGGCAGACAAACAGTGAAAAAAGGCAAAGCAGGGAGCATCATTCTGTACTAAATAAAATCCCAGTGCTTTGATAAACCTAAAAATCTATCATGTTTGGTTTTAATAATTAAATATCCTTGGGTATTAGCAGCTGGTTAGGCAAGTATTTCACTACTATTTTTTTTAGATACTTTTCAGCAAATATATTAAGTGGGCTCAGTTCTTTTTGTGAGATAGGATGGTTATGTCTGCCTTAACTCTTTGTAGTGCTGCATCCTTACAAATGATACCCTAGCACTGATAGGAGGATGGCCTGTGTTTTGGTCCATCAAGAGTTCGTGTGTTAGCTTGTTAAATGTGGTAGTTTTCTATATTGATCTCTGCATTGATGCAGTTGATTAGTAATGGAATGGCTTGTTATTGTAATAACAGGTAAAGACGACTTAGTGAAAAGTAAGTTATCTTGGCAAATACATTTCAGCAGCTGTTAGAATTCTATCATGTAGCAACTGGCAGCAATTACATTTTCTGCCACTCTGACACATTAATGAATAGGCCTTATGGAAAAAAATGGTTGCTCAGGAACTTTTCCTATGGAGAATTACCTACTGTAAAACATGTAAGCAAGGAAAGACAGAGCAGTTCTCAGAATGATAGGAAGACAGTGCTAATTTAATCTATTAACACGCTATCCACACATGCTAACAACATACCTTCACAGCCTAATCAGTCTAGCCTCTAAACTGGGAAACACCACAAAACTTTTGTTACAATTTCCCATAGCCCGTTCCAAGAACACAGAGACAGGTTTATGGTCTGGCTTACGCTAGCGTAAACTGAGTGTGCTGCACTGATTTTTGAGCATTACAGATATGAAAACAGAATGAAATTCAGTCTTTTACATAGGGCTTTTATCAGCTGAAAAGGGGATAAAAAAAAGTATTTTTTCATTGATTAAAGGAATTGCAAGAGCGAACTTGTCTCACTATTGAGGGTGCTAAGAATATTAGTATCTTAAGGAACAAAGTAATGGTTAATTTGTGTACTGCTTTCTTCCAACTTGCACCTGGTAGAAGAATGGGCAGAAAGTGCAGTTACCAATATTTCTGTCATTCACAAGCTATTTCTTCTAGTGGGAGAAAACTCTTATCGTCATAAAAGTTGTTAAATAGGAATATGCTGAAAAGAGAGAAAATAACACCCAATATGATGTTTGTTTGTGGGGTTTTTTTCTTGAGGGGTTAAAATTAAGTAAATAACATCATTAAATTTAGACATTCTTGGCATGAATCTTCTTTAAACATGCATCTCAATGTAAATAGCAATGTGGCTTAAAGCTGTGTAGCTAGCCTATTCAGGTATGCTGCTGCTTCCTGCTTACTATTTATCAAAATGATCATTTATGTCAACACTCAACTTCCTTATAGATAGAGATGTACAATATGATAGACTTTTGACAGTATAATATTAAAATAGCCTTTCTGCACTGAATTTTCAGCAGATAGCATGTGTTCATTAGCTTTGCACTCTGCATTCAATCACTTCATACGGTCTTAATAGAAAAAGGTTAAAAACGTTCAGACTTGGACACATTGATGTCATCCACCTAACCGGCGCAATTTTATCTTGAAAATCACAATTCTTTCCATTTATCCTAACCACAGCTACCTTGGAAAGTTGCTGACTAAAGTGTTAATGGCAGCTATTAGTGGAAGGTCAGCTAAAGTGACTAGGAACATTGGCCTCATTGTACTTTGTCTGAAGCCATCTGGCTTCGTGCGACAAGTTTCCCATGAAGTTCTTCGCAATACGTGCAAGCTTACCTGCCCCTGCTTGCACTGATGCTTCTCCTCCCTTTGTATCATTAATTTGGGAAGAATTCATTTTGAACCAGAGCGCTGACTGTTGTTGGCTCGTCTTCTGAAAGTCTGCCATGTGGCATGGAGAGTAAATATGGACAAGAACAAGTAATTGAATATGCTGCTTGGGGGAGAGCAGAGTTGAGCTGAGCTGTAGCATTCCTGCCGAGGATCCTGGCCCGGCTCTGGAGCAGCAGCTGTACCCCTCCATGGGCCCCCCCTTTGGACCAGAGTCAGACACCTTCCACTCTACTGTTGGAGGATGTTGCATCCTGTCTGCAAAGGCAGAAGAGACCCAAAGCACCTATATGGCTTATCCCTTACATGCCTGTTAACCACAGCAAGGGTGATAATATTCAACATTGGCTCTACCAGAGAACAAAAATTAAAACAGATGGTTGTATGTTAGGCTATTTTTTTCAATTTGTAGTTTTGTGTTGGTGGGATCAAAAGCCAAAAAAGACTGGAAACAAACTAGGAATGTGCCAGAGCCAAGATAAACAGACTAAAATATGGCTAGACAAATTGCTTGTACTCCAGGCAGACAGAGACGGAAGTGGGGAGCAGGCAAACGTGGCAGCGCTCTCTCTTAAATAGCTTTCACAATTTTTTCCCTTTTTTTTTAATGCCCATGAACAGAAACTTCTGCTTGTGAACATGAAATGCACCAATGCCAAAAGGAAATCTGCTTACTCACAGTTGGCACCTTAGTTTAGGAGAGCCAACCCATGTTTGGAGCTGAGGTAATGCGGAGTAAGCATCAAAACTTTGGGTTACTTAACCAAAAAAGCTAAGCATTTTGGATCCAGCTATAATTTGAAGTGTCTAAACCCCACATTGCTGTATTTTCTATTCACCAGTCTGCATTATTTTAATTTCCAAATATGAATAATGGGAATGCCAGCAAGGCTTGATAAACAGTTTTTGCCAGCACTGATAAAAATGAGCTTTCTTCCGTACATACAGTTCAACTAAACTGACTTCTCTTGTGAATGTAGTGGGAAAGGAATTTTGCTTTACTACAGTATATACCTTTAACAAGTTTTCTAGCCCTTATCTAAGTTAGACACATGTTTCTGCCTTTACTTAAAAATATTTGTTGGAAATATGCAATTATAGGCCTTTTTAGCAAAGGCTATGTGTCAGACGTTCAAGCTCTGGGCTAGCAAGATGAAAAAAAAAGATACTAGTGGTGATGTGCTGATCATTCGTAGACTTAAATAGAGAAATAAATAGAAAATTGTTTAACAAATCAGGGTGAAATGTTTTCTTCCTTTCTAGCAAAATGCTTCTGAGTTGAATGCATCAACACCAGGTTATTTAGGGAATAATTGTCCTGCATGTAGCTGATTTTCTTTGATTATTTTCATGTGTACCAGGTTCTGTGCAGTTGCACGTTTGGAAGGAGCTTCGGAAGCTTTTGTTATTCAAGTGGTTTTTTCAGTGCATTCATTGCTGATAAGCATACGCATAATCTAGGCTTAGCGATTGCATAAAATTAGATTTATGAAAGGAAAACTACTTTAATGCATTTCATAATTTTAATGTAAAATACATAGGGTGCTTTAAAATTGGAAAAAAAAGAGCTGCATATGACACGGTATTACAGAATAGTGTTTTTCTTATTTTCTTATTACTTTTTATCACAGCAGTAGGGATGCTTCGAAAATGTCATTGTCACAGACAAATGAGTTCCTAAGATCACTTCAGAGGTACTCCTGGGACTGAGGGGATTTTTTAAAAATGTTTTATAGACATCAGTGAGTTAAACCATTGGTGAGTTGTGTGGTATACCTGTGGTGGAGACGGACAAACTGAGGATTGACCTCTCTGGAAAAGTCCCCTTAATAAGCGTACTTGTGCACCTAAGAGATCTAAGATTAGTTAAAGGACAGCTCTCAGCTCTTAATCTTGTGTGTAATCTTTGCACGTGCTGCTTCCTAACACGGACGTGTAGACCCTTACACGTAAAGTAATTTATGAGACTATAGCGTGAAAGTTGCATCGTTTCAGAAGAGCTACAAGCGTGCTACGGTTAAGCACGTGCTGTTAAGTGCTTTACTGGATCAGAGGCACATTGATTGTGCTATAGTATGGTGTGTTTGATAAGATCCTGGATAATTTAACCGCTTATGTTGAAATTGCACTATAAAATAATTGGAAATTGAGTAGATTACTTTATGCCTAGCAAATAGCTAAAGAAAGTCAAATGCAACAAGTTAAAAAGTTTTAATGAGTGCATGTGGTGAGTATTTTATTATCATAAAAGCTGTAGGGTTTATTAGCTGATACAGGGCTGGAGTTTTCATTAGCCAAAGGCATTTCAAGGTTTCATAGGATATAGCTGGAAAACATTCCAAACAAACGAATATTCTATTTTAAAAGAATAATGAGACGTTGAGGGTTTTTATAAACTCCAAGGTTTGCTAAACCAATATCTCTAATTAGATGAAGAAACTCTCTATAGAGGCTGTGTCTCTATAGAGGCATCAACGGCTGTGCACATAGCAAATGTTTTAAGCATTTACATATCAAATACTGCTGGCAGCGTTTTGGCTGCAGTCCAGAGCTGTAGATAGTTTTAATCACATTTGTTCATTAATCCTTGGTGGAATTCTCTTATATCGTCTCTTTAGGATTTTCATTTAAGCATGTGCTGCTGCTTGTCAGCAGTGGGCTTATTTATTTATTTCATGAATGCCATCTGAAGCCTTGAATTTATAGAAAATACATTGTGGAGTGGCTCAGGAAGCAGACGATGGAGTATATTCTTTTTCTCTCAGTAGATCTCCTTTGTACCCAAGCATTTATGTACTCTCACTAGGAAGAGGTTTATTCAGCAGTGTGACATTTAAAGAAGACTTTCACTCTTTTGTGACTACGTTAGTTCTTTTCTTTTCCATAGGAAACAGACAATGGTTGAATGGGAAGCAGTAATTGAAAGTACAGCAAAGATTATTGTATTACTAATAAAATGTCTTGAGAGTTATACAACAGTGGCAGAGCTGCACTGAGAGTAGCTGCATCCCGTATGATGACTGATCAGTGCCTGGAGCATCAAAATGCAGAAAGCTAATGCTTTGAAATACACGGGTGCGACTTCCCAGCCCAGATGGCAGTGCCGTTGCTGGAGCAGAACTCTAATCTCTCAAGTACTCGAGCGAGCTGAGCTGCTAAGGCAATAGTTTTCTTCCATTATCTTGTTCCTCTGTTAAACCTGACTTGAAAGACAAAACAAACCATTTAAGACAACACTGTTGTAAAAGCAGAGGTGTTAACAGTCACCTAGAGCCTTCCACATGCAGTTGGCCTCTGAAATCGTATCTGTCGTTCTCGTTTTTATGGCATGTTTTACGAATGACTGCTGTTATGGGAATCGGCTTCTCTGAGAAATGCCTGGCATGCTAATATTGGTTCTGTGATAGATAGCAAGAGCTAAATATAGCCTTCCCCTTTCTTTCCATTTTTAGATGGCAGAGTCTTTTCTTGCTACAGCCAGGATCAGGCTCCTCTGAGCATCCCCTTGCACTAAATTGCCTTCGGGGAGAGAGGAGGAGTTGGGAGCATCAGTGAGAGGGTCAGGCTGCATATCCAGGGTCCAAAAGCTTGAACCCTGCAGTGAGAGGTTTTTTCCTGTATTGTTATGCTGCATTTGTGTGGTTGATCATCTTGCTATAAGCGTTTCCTTCAGGAAGAGGTCTTGTAGGTTTTTGCTTTTTTTCTGCTGAATCATTCCACTGTTGTATCCTTTTGTTAGATTACCCGTGCATGCCATGCACACACGCCCACGCATGTGCTAGCTGGCATGGTGGCAGGGCCAGTAGGGATCAGGGTTCCTTACTGGAGTAGGAAGATCCCACCCAGCTTCACTGCCAAGTGCTGCCATGTCTCTAGCAGACACGGGAGTGAAGCTTTCAGAGTGCACTGGATGCTATACAGGTGTAGGTGGGAATTTGCAATAATTTTTCCCCGTCTCCTGGATTGCTCTCCTTCCTCCCCACCTCCTCTGCGCCTCGCGGTGATGCAGGGCTGCTGGCAGCTGCAGAGGCTGGTGAGCTGGTCTGAACACCTGCACTCCTTGTGAAAGGGGGAGAGGGCAGCAGGCGGGATAGCCCCAGGCTAGGAATAGTCTGAGAAGGAACTCTCCTTCTGCCACAGGGGTCTTGGCAGCGATGGCATGTCCTAATACTTTACAATAATGTGTTAAGTAAGATTAAATTAAATCATTTATTGAAATCAGTGACCTTAATCATAATTATTAGGATTTATTGAAAAGAAGGTAGCAAAATCGAAGGCTCTCAGCTCTTCCACTTCCAGGCTCTTCTGTGCACATCTGCATGTTTAACCATGGAGTAATATGCTTAACTCTGAGTAGATGAGTTTGCCCCATAATTCCAGTTTTCTTCTCTGAAGTCTTTTTCTTCTCTGGGGACCTTCTAGAAATAGTTCCTTGGCAAAAAGCTGCCGGGATTGCTGTACATCTGGGCTCTGTAGGGCTGTGCCTTCGCACGGTCATAATGATCCTGGGAAAGGAAACTGTGGAGAGGAGTCAGGCGGGTACGGGTGGAAATACCAAAGCTTTGGACACTGAGAGAACTTTTAACAGTTTTGACTTACCTCTTCTAACTATGCATTTGCCTTCATCATCCTTGCTTCAGAGGCCCTTCGTTGCTGCTTCAAACCACATTAGCCTCCTTGCCCTACTCTCCCAGACACTTTCCCCTTTATGTTTGTTACCCTGGTTTTTTTTGTCTGTTCCGCTGCTTTCATGATACTCACCTACAGCACCCCGCACCACGGCAGATCTACCATTATGTTTGCTGACACCACTGTTGACCATGGCAAGGGCTAACCCCCTCCCTGCGCTCATGTCCCTCTTTGTTGCCGCTAAGTCTTGTGCAGCGGCTAGCAGGCTTGCCTTTAGATAACACTAAATTAATCATGATTAATAATTTTACCCATTTTCAGTGTGCCGTCTCCTCACGAGTAGGTATGTTGTTCTGTACTAACCTAGGCTGTTTGAATTGCACCGAAAGCAAGCATGCGGCCCAGCGTGGAGGTGTGTGTGTTGGTGTCTGGTGAGACCTGCTGCCTGCATTCAGGAGCTGCCCTCAGACCCCAGGTGCTGGTGTCACGGCACAGCATCGTCACAGTCACTGCAGTGCAGCTGTTTCAGTTCAGCACTTCAGTATTGTTCTTCTAGGGAATACAGCCTTTGTCTTTGCAAAATACGGTAAATATATGAAAAAAAATCTCAGAGCTGTGGCTGCAGAAGCATTGTCAGCAACGCTGTAGGTGCCTGTGCGTGCTCAGTTGCAAGGACTCCCAGGTTTGGTGATTGCTGGTTGCTGCAACTAAAAGCTATCAGGCACTTACCTAACTGCGGCAGGATGGTTTGCTGGGGAAAAGTTGGGCAGCTTGTAGACACTCCAATCCTGCTGTTGCCTGTCGTGTCAGTAATGTCATGTGGTTAACATAGCAATTACTTACGTGACCAGTACTGTGAATTGTCGCAACCTAGGCACACTTACATTTCTTTTGCTGGGAGCGTGTCAGTAGGCAGGGTAACGAAAAGTTCCTTTTGTCCCATGTAAGTAGCAATAATAAAGGTGTTAATATTTTTTTTACCTGTCAGATTAGAAAACGAGCAAGAAAAAATTCTTCCACACATTAAGATTACAACAGTGACAAAAGCACTAAAGGCAAAAATCACATTCAAATCAAAGTAGTGCTTGGGGAGAGAAACTGCTAATAGGCCAAGATACTGTTGCTTCCAGCAGGCTTTGCCCTTGGCTTCTGGAGAAGTGTGGAGCCAGGACTGAACAGATTTGTTTTTAAACAATTTTAAAGCCACATTTTAATAGTCTTGCTCTAGCTTTTCATATTCCAACATTGTAATTTACAAGTAACCACATTTGTGTTTAAAGTGGGTTACAGCTGCCTGGAAGGGGTAGTAGAATCCATTTCTCAGTGCTGATGCTTTCATGTAAGAGCAGGGGTACAGGAAAAGAGAAGAAAAGAAAATAATGCCAGCTTAGCAGCTGTCCCTAGCCCATGCTTGTGCGTGTAATTCAGGATAAGTTCATGACAGACTTAAGTTGGGACAATGTGGGGTATTCCTGGTGAATGAAGTGCTGAGAACGACCTGGCAAGAGCCAGCGCAGTAAAAGCTATCCCTTCCCAGGCACTGCTGGTGAAGCAGGGCTGAAGAGAATGAAGTTGCCTATAGAAGTCTAAAGCCCAGCAAGACCATAGGAGAGATTTCCATGGATTTCATTAGATTTTGTCTCAAACCTTGAGCCAGTAACAGAAGAATTCTCCAGTACAAGAGCTGCTTTCTAAGCAGAAACATTGTGTATATGCATAATATCTAAAAACATTTATTTAGCCTTACCTTTCTGGTAGATCAGAAATTAAGTGACTAGGAGACAGAGAGATGATCTATGCTTTGTATGCAGATGCACTGCAGCCCCTAGCACTTTTAATGAAGTTTGAAACAAGATTGCCCAGTCTGGTCCTTGATAAAGGAAGTAGTTTATAAAGCTAGTCCGGGGATTTACCTGAAATGAGGACATTTTTTGAAGGTGAGTTTACTTGAAGCAGATGGCAAGCTGAACCTTCCTACCTGTGACCTCGCCTGCTGAAGCAGAAAAGAAACCAAAAGAGCTTTTTGGCAGTGCTGCCTCTGCCACAGCATCATTGTGGGTGGCTCTGGAGTTTGGGCTGGGTTTCAGTTAAGTTGGTGGCTTTTTGGGTTGCAGCAATCTGAGGTCCCCAGGAAGTTTTTCTTACTGTCACTGCTCCCTGTTTTAATCAGCAAGGTCTCATCTGTCTGCAGAGCCGCAGCCTGCTCTATGCCTGGGCAACCCCCCCGTTCCCAGTCCAGGCTGCGGGAGGGGAGCCCCAGGGTCTATGCTGGGACAGGCAGACCAACACCAGCATGTCTGCAGTACCCCTCTGGAGAGAGGCACCAGGCTCTCGCCACGCAGGGGGCAGCCCCTGCAGTACCAAAATAGCAGAGTCCAACCCCAGAATCCAACAGAGAAGTTGCTCTTTCCTTCATCTGATTCCTGCACAGAATTAAACTATCTTGTTTCCGTACCTGTGTGCTGCCAAAAGTTTCTGAACTTTTGATCTAACTTAGCCAAATTGTTATGCAATTGAATAAGTTTTGACATATGAATAATCCCATTGAAGTGACTGCTATTCCTTACATCCTTCACGTTGCCCATGCATTAAAGTACCTTGCTGAATCAAAGACATTTATATTAGCCTTCACTATCTTCCAAAAGTAACAATCGCTTGTTTTCCTTTTCTCAGATTCTCCAAAGACTTTCTTAATCTGTTTTCACAGCTGTAAACTAAGGGGAATCTCTGCTCTTTGCTTGTATTAGTCACCAGGACTTGGAGAGTTTGCTTAAAACCAGCAAGCCCAGCATTGCCTTCTGTTCTCCACAGTGTTCGGCTGTGGTTGTGCACAGGGGCACACTCATACCGCTTCCTGGGCAGACGTGCCAGCACGTTCAGACAATGCAAACACAAAGTCAGTGCTTCTCTTTCCAGTTTTCTGTTTCAGTCCCCAGTGTATACGCCATATTCTGAAGTTATTGCAATGCTCAGCATGTGTATGTGTTTACTGAGTGCCTGGTTAGCTTGCTCACGCCCTGGGACACCTCAGTCCCAGGCCAGGGGCTGCTCATGAGAAAACACTAATAACAGACCTTGCTTTGCTTTGGCAATATCTTCTGAGTTCCCTTCTTTCTATAGGACTCACCTTTCTCTTCCTTAGACCTCTAACTCTAATCTTGACCCTGACCCCAGGCTGAGCCCCAGTGCGGGGTCTCAGCCACGTCCCCAGGTTGAGCAGTGCCAAGGGTTGAGTCACCGGCAGCCCTGGAGCTGCTTTTGCAGCGTCTGGATCCCCCCCACCTCCCTGGCCAAGTGCTCCCATCCTCTGAGCCCGACCCCGTGGGAGGCTTGGCTGAGTTTTGCTGTGTGTCATCTCCGCAAGTGGGCACGGTGCTCTGCCCCTGCTACCTCCGACCACCCTTGCTGCAGGAGGGGAGCAGCAGTACCTTATTGAGGTGACCTCAGTAAAGTTCTGATAGAGATGGACCCCTCTGTCCCAGCTGGCAGACCTGCCCTTGCTTAACACCAAATCTACATCAGTGAAGTTGAAAATGCTTTATTTCCCCATCAGTCGTCTTCACTTGTCATCTTCTTGTGGAAGCGCTTGCACACACACGATCTTTCGCCACACTTTGAGTTCACTCGAGGACTAGTTTCCCGTTTCTCTCTGTTGCATACCTGAAAGCCTGCACATTTTCTCTCAGTCTCACTACTCTCTCATCATCCTCCCTCCTGGCTAACAGCATAGGTAACCAGCTGACTAATCCTTTTCCCTGGTGCTTTGCCCTCCGAGTGAGTTTAATAACAAAAGGAAATAAAAGTGGGAGCTGTGTGGATGCATCTATCAGCTCCAGCCTCACACACCAACTGTGGAAAGGTTTTTTCCTCGATCTGTATTCATGCTGTGTTACACACTAGGGAAACTGATAGGAATGTAGTATGTATATTAGTGTGTTTTAGTCAGTAGCGTGAACTACTCTCCCTATCCCCATGACTTTTTTATTTCCTTCTTGGGAAGGAAATGCTAGAAATATGTTGCACTTGTTGCTTTCTGTTATACTGTGATGGTTAGTAAAAGATTTTGTGCCAGATTTATGCTCAGTGAATTATCCCTGAAATTTGTGGAGCTATAGCAGAATTTATTTGGCAGCGTGGAGTTGATGTTGTTCCCAGTGATGTCTTCAGCTGAAAATCTCAGCTTTCCATTGCCTTACTTAGAGAAAAAATAGGCCCATTTCTTTAGTATTTCTCGGAAGGAGTGCCAGAGGCACCGCCATGGTGTAGACTCTGCTGCCGCCGTACATGAAGAAATGTGGTAGCAATCTGTGCCAGAGGCATTTAGGAAATACAGCCCTGAAGGCAAAGTTTTCTGAGAGGTGAGGAGGATGTTAACAGCTGCATTAGCATCTATGGCATGTTCAATACCTTTGATTTTCTTTTTAATGTCCTGTGGTGGAATAATTTGGAGGTGGTGCACAGCATCCTCATGATATTGGGGCCAGAAGAAGCAGTTTGAATGAAAGCTTAATAGAAATTCAGTGTGCTCCCATGCTGAGCACAGAATTGGTTGACCGCATAAATCTAAATGTCAAATAACTAGAAAGTTTTACCAAATGGAAATGTGATGCTTTATTTCTATGTTGTCAACACATGAAAAGAAGCATACTTAATTGATGAAGAGTAAAACTCTGTGTAAGTTCTTTTTTTTTTTTTAATGTTAAAAGTAGGACCAAGATGCCACCACTGTTTTCAAGAAGTGGGAAAATTACAATTATTAATTATTTTGAGAGTTAAAAATCATGTGGGCATTTATAAGCATTATCTAAAAAGTGAGAAGCATTGAAAAGTTTGTATGGCAGCCCCAAGTCCAAATACACTTGGTAGAGCACTGCTGAATAGTGAAATATAGGTTGGTGAGCAATCTGGAAATTATGATGTTTTATTGAGTGGTGTGGATTGTTACTTCGGTTGATTTGATTTTTATCCTGTAAGGAAATTAAAGCTCAAGCACTTCCAAACTTGGTTATATTTCTAAAGATCATCTTTGTGTGCCAGCTTTTGCCTAGAAACTCACCCGAAGATGTCAGCCATTGAAACCATTTCATGTGGAAGCATTGCTAAGTAAATTCACTAAATGCCTATTCATCCCAGTAAGCTGGAGAATCACTGGAGCAGCAAATGTGAAAATCTGCACAGCTTACTATACAGAAAGCAGTTTTCGGAGGTTGCCAAATTGAGATGCAGAGTCTGACCCTGGGAGGTATTACAACTCAGATGAGTGAGCATAGAAGGAGGGTCTCAGCTCCTACAGCCTGGTCGTTCAGGCTGGTTGATAGGCAGATACTTCATTTGGTCCAGATAAAATAAACGGTTAACTTGTTCTTTATTCATCAGTTCAATAATGAAATGCTACCTGTGATGACAGAAGAACTTGGTTTTATGAGATACGAAGATAGTTTACTAGGCTGATAACATTCCAAGTTGTTGCAGCCTGACCCCAGAAGTTAAACACATTTTGTACAGGACTCTGGTTTAACTTGGTTTTCTGTGGCTTATAATAATGAAATGTTTTCAAGATACAGTACTATTGACAGCTGTTTTATCTTTAGTTTTTCTGCCATCAACTCCATTACAGACCATTGCTTAAATGGTCTTGTATCTATAATGTTGTGGTTTTGAATGCAACTCAGGAGATGAAGATTTTTTTAATATGGTTTATTCAGTTTTCCTAAATATGCTGACCTAGATAAATAGAGAACGTTTTTGCTCCATTGTTAAAGAAATAACAGATCACAAAAGCTGTCAAGCGTAAATACATTCTTGGACATGTCAGCTGAAATTTTGAAAATACTGGTGTCAGATTGCCACTCATACTAATTGGAATTAACCTTCTAAATTTCTTTGTTCCTATTAATTATATTGGGATTTTGACAACCAAATTCTCTTGCTTTATGCATTCTGACCTTGACCTCTTCTCTGTTACAAAGATGAAAACAAATAAGATGCCAATAGATACTTAACCAAATTCCCTAGGAAAGATCTAGCAAAGCATGTAAAATGGGACTATCAGTGCAGTCATCTCACAGCTGGATTTTAATATTTTAAAAGTGATGAGCAGTATTACTTAATACATACTCTGTTACAATGCTTAAAACATCTGCCAAGAGTTGATATGAAATTCATTAAGATGTAATAAAGCTGTGCTTCTTTCCAAGTACATTTCCCTGAGTAGAGGGAGGCAGTGAAGTTTAGCAGCAGGATGGAAGTTTTTTCAGCAACTGTCTCCTTCAAAGAGTCTGTGGATGGTCCCCAAATGAGAACAATAAGTACATAAATTACTCTAAACATAGGAGTTTTTGTAGTGTAATTTGTGCATCTTTTGTTCTTTCTCTTGCAGGACAAATGACCAGCTAGTAGCATTCCTGTCCAGGTATCGTGATATGAACTTCTTGAAATCACATGGGAGGGACAACGCAAGGTAAGCTGGTCCTTTCCTCAGCTTATTCTAACGATGGCACTGAGACTTTTTGCATAGTGACAGTTTTCCAGCGTTATCTGGGTGAAGAAATCCCTAGTCCAGGAAAGAGAAGCAAATGAGGAGGAAACCCTCTCCTGCGGACAGTTGTTTATTGGTCCAGAATGGCTCCTACCCAGAACCAGTTTGCAAAGATGCTTTTGTGGGGAGGAAGACACTAAGCAGACTGATACTTGCTCCCCCCTTGGGGCCTGGCACAGATCAATGTTTCGGGAGCAAGTGGAAATTGCCCTGCACAACAGCACTTCCCTGCCCCAGTCAGTCCCAGCCACACTGGTGACCAAGACCTGCACTAACTGGGGTCTGCAGCAAAGCCTTGTGCAAGCAGAGCGCCTCGGCAAGGTGTGGGAGCCGGTACCAGCCTGCACATCCTAGCGAGGGTGAGGATGGTGGCTGGAGGGTTATCATGATCTGCTACAGTTTTGAAGTCCTTGGATCAGTGTCCCTCTTCATCCATGCTGCACAGGTCTCAGGGAGAAGAGGATGTGCTGTGTTGCCCGCAGTGCATCAGTAATACTTACAGCTTTGTGGTTTGAGGGAGCAGCAGTGGCCAAACACCATGTTTCCAAAGCTTTGAACAACCTCTGCCAGTGGAAGATCTTTCCTGTCTGATTGCAGTGGTCCTCTTTTCCTCTTTGTTGATAGTTTTTCTTTTCCTCTTTATTGCTAGTTTTGTACTGTAACAGCAGTCTTGCAACAGTTCCAGCAACTCCATATGCTGAGTCCCAGTGGCTTTGCACCTAAAAGTATTGTTTTGTTCTGCCTGGGTCACCGGGGCATCTCTTTATTCTGTAAAATGTCAAGCATACTGTAAGGCTGGGATCAGATAGTGTACATAGAGAACCTGACACATCAAGTTGCATGTTCAGTGCAGCAGGTGGGTAGAATAACACACAGATCTCTCTCACTTCTTGGCTGCTCTTGCTCTTGTCACTAGATTTATCAGCTCTGTCATGTTCCTGTTTAAATGAAGTCCTCACGAGCATTCATCTTGTGCATGCAGAAATTCTATAGCAGGTAGTAAAAAATAATACTGTGAGGAATATTTAAATCTGAGTCAACAGTTTTCACAGGAGAGTCTCTGGTTGGGGAAATGCAGGGTGTCAGAGTGATTGGCAGGCTCAGCTCTAGCTGGCAATAGTGATCGACAGCAGAGTTAAAGTAGAAAAGGGAAGAGAAACGTCCAGGGAAAAGCAGTCGGTCTCTTACGCCTTTTTGCTCCTCTGGTGCACCTGATTCTTCTCAAATTCCCTGAGCTGGCTAAGGAAAATAACTAATGAATTATGACATGCCTGCATCAAGCTGGTTCGAACATGCCAACCTCAGCTGGGTTAGAACAATTTAGATCAATTAAACACACTAATCTGGTATTAATTTAATAATAAAATGAGCTAATGTGCCACTTGTCCTCCCCTCACAGGAATAACAACCCATTTATTAGTTCAATGGTTCCCTTTGACTGTATAAACAATTAAATACCTTTTAGTCTATTACAACATGCCACCATGTTTTATTTTTTCTCCTGGATTTCTACCATAAATTCTCTGTGCATCAGGGAACATAATGTGGGACACAAGTGCAGATTTGCTGCCTCTGTCTGCCATGGTTGTGTAGTCCCCAAGTCCCATAAGCGCTCCCACTGCTGACCACTGGATGAATGGATCCTTTCACGTTGCCCCTTGGCAGCTCCCCAAAATTTCTATCCGGGAGATACAGTGGCTCCCCTCCTCCTGCATAGCCCAGATAACTGTAGAGACAGGACTTAGGCCAGCAGCTGCAGAAGCCTCTGAGTAATATTGGCGTTTGGTAAAAATTCATTCCATTGGTGTCAAAAGCTGGTCAAAAAGCAGTTAGTGCTCTGCTTGTATTGTAGGTGAATTTCCATCTCTCCGTCCACCTGTTGAGAGAAAAATTGTATCTCACGTGAAGATCTCTAGCCTGATCTTTCACTTTTAGTGTTTCAGTAACTCAGTCTTGTCTAAACCAGTAAATGTACCATCTGCTCTGCCCTTTTGACACACAATTTCCAATTGAGTTTCATTTTATGCCCAAGGGGTGTAAGCTGTGGTCATGCTGGTGAGGTTTATCCCTGTAGTTGGAATGATGAAATCCTCTGGACTGAAACACCTTGTATAAGCACGGGCAGGTGAGACAAGACCGAAGGCCCATCGGGGCTGTCACCCCACGTCCTGCTGCCTACAGCCCATGTCCCCGGAGGAGCAGAAGAAGAGGCGGGTAGTGGTGCTTCCTTACAGTATTCTCCCAGCCTCTTGTGACCTTTGCGTGGGGAATTTCCACAGTCAAACTTGGTGACTTGCTCATTTAAGAGTAAGGGATGGTTATTTTTTTCTATTAATTTTTCCAGTTACTTTTTAAATTTTGCCGTTTGCTTTGCCTTGTCACAGCCCTGTGGAAAAGAAATATACCATGGGGGGAATGGTATGGCCAAGAGCTTAGTAAGGTCTAGAAGAGAAGCAACAGAGGCGAGGTTTGGCAACAAAAATTAAAAAAAAAAAAAGACAGCTTTGGAAAGGATTAAGGACACAGGCCAGTCTCCAAGTTATTGGGCAATAGGAGAAAACTCCCTTGGGACTTCCTATCTCAAACCAGACTGGAACAGGATTTTTTGTTTAAAATCGTTAGTGAAGCCATGATAAGGGAGAGGACACTGGACTAGACTGACTGCTGCCCCATGTACAATAATAATTTTGCTGTTCCAAGGTGTTTTTCTCAAAACAAGTGAACTAATAATACAGGAGCTCAGCATTTAAATATCACTGAAAGCAATGTATAACCCTTGCTGCTACTTTTTATTTGAATTTGTGGATGAATAATGGCTCCTAAACAATAAGCTTTTCAACTGTCTAAGTCTGCTTTGTAAACAACTGGAAACTCTGAATTTTAAGCCATCCTAGTCCCTGCATCATACAACTTCAAGATTAGAAGTGCCATCTTAAAACTGAAATGCTTATACAGCTCAATTACAGTGTACTTTGTATTCAAGCCATGTTCACAATCAGTACATGTTTTACTGCCAAATAAGGAGAGAAACCAGGCTTCCTTTTATAGAGTGAAGTTCACTTTTAGTTATGCCAAAGTCATTAAAAAGTGCATCGCTCTGATTTTCCTTTAGTGCCTTCAGAAAAGGGAATGGACGTGAAAATGGCTTCTTAACTCAGCTGGAGAAGCATTATTTCCTTAGAGAGGTGGATGTATGAAATGAAATTGC
The DNA here is from genome assembly GCF_034638445.1 of Ciconia boyciana. Lineage (NCBI taxonomy): Eukaryota > Metazoa > Chordata > Aves > Ciconiiformes > Ciconiidae > Ciconia > Ciconia boyciana. The sequence continues at coordinate 10,289,789 of NC_132946.1, read as the reverse complement.
ATACAGTGGCTGGAGTCGTTACATAGTACTTAGTGGGCAACACTTAACGTTTTCTCCTCTTTTCAGTGTCCTAGACTATTGAAAGCAAAAGAATAACCATGTAGTTGTATAAGCTATTACAATTTGGAACACCCGGAAGATTTATTTTTTTGGCAGGAGCTGACCTGGCTGATGTATTATAAAATGTAAAGACAATCAAATGCAACATCTTCAATGGCAGGCAGAAAAAAGTTTGTTTTTTTTCTAGAAACCTTGCCACACTAATCATTTGGGAAACAGTGTAAACATGCTGTGAAGGTTGGATGCTGTTACATCTTAGAGGAATCTGGAGATTATAGGCAGAATACAAACAACTAAAGAAAAGGCCATTAGAAGTTTGTTACATATCTGAGTTCTTTTCTTGTGCTGTTTTTTCTCCTCATTAATGCTGTTCTTCACAGTTGTGTTGTCCCCTGTCTGGATCCTGGGTTCCAGGTACTTTTAGAGGTGTTGCTGAACAGTAGGGCTTTTAGTAAGGAGGCTTTCAGTAAGGAGCATCGCAAGCCCAACCCGGTTTTTAGAGGCTATAGAGACCTTAACTCCCAGAGGGCCGGAGCACATTCCCAAAATCTTCACCTCTTTCAGCCCAGTTCTGCCGATGCATATCTTTTTCATCACCCTTTCAGACATGCCTTTTTTTCACTGTGGCACATGCTGTTCATTGGCGTTCTGTATGCTCAGTTGATGGTGGTTTGGTGGTCAGTTAGAAAATGGATCACAGCATAAATGCTATTGTGTATTGCACTGATGAATCGCCCAGTAAGTACCCAAATACTAGGAAAAAAGTTTGATATATTATCCCTGCTGCTGGAATAGTTTAACCACTTACCTTCCAGCAGCGCTTACCTCGCTGCTCATGTGAAGTATTTGGTGGTTCATTTGGCTCAAATTTCCCGCAGCCATACTTTTTTTGTTAATTTTTTTTAAACGCTTCAGTATTCTGAAGCACACAGACTAGGAAGATCTATTTTTTACTTGTAAGTAGTTCAGCCCAACAGTTGCATGTGAACCGTAGCGACTGAAATAACAGCATGCATCTTCTATGCAAAGAGACTGCACTTAAAAATTTTAGACATTACAGCTAACTTTCAGATGTTCCTTATTGCTTTATGCTAAGCGTTAGGGGAACCATAAAGCCTTTAGTGCTTTGGCTTGACAGTTTGCCTCCTTGTAGGGCTTTTATTTCTGCTTGGTTTTGGAAAACAATGCTAAGTTGTCAATGCAAAGGAAAATAAAAATAGGTTGAAGATGATAGGAAGATGCAGTAAAAACAGTCTTGATGTGGGACAAACCAGAATGGTTTTTGGTCTTGGTAAAGTATACAAGCAAGGTCATCCACCAGTTCAGGAAGGTGCAGTAAGTGAGAAGGTTTGAAGTAGCCATAATTTATGGGGTGGGGTGGGAATTAGGAAGGAGGTGAAAGTTGAGGTAGGAGTAAAGTAATCAGAAGTCTGATTGCTATCTAAGAACATTGAGCTGCATACTTCATTTTCAGTGGTATAAATACCACTTGTGCCCTTTCATCCGAGATCCTGAAACATTTTATAAAATAATCACGTCAGGGAACATCCTTTTAAGTCAGACAGATATTGTTGGCCCTGTTTTACCCACAGGTGAATAGCCTGATTTGGTAGCTTGAAAAATGTATATAGAAGTGACTTCCACTTGCCCTCAGTCACTTGGAGAGTTTGAATCCCCATTTCCTCTTCTTTCTTCAGTCGTCTAGTATGCAGATCCCGAGATGTTAAGTACAGTAGAAACACGCAGTGAGGTGCTGTTGTGGTGGACACCGGGTGTGCTCTGCATGGAGTGTCCCTCTGCATTGCCTGCGGGCGCGGCAGCAGCAGCTGTCATCTGCTGGCCGTGGCGGAAGCGGTAGCGTGTGCCATAGCTGCTCCAGCAGCAGCATCACATAGATGAGATGGCTTCAAGCCCAGCTGCTCAGGCCCAGCAGCGTTCCCAGGTCAGAGACTGCTCGGTCGTGTGGGTGTTGGGAAGAAGAGGAGGTGAGGGGACAAGAAATCTTCTAGAGAAGACATTTATTGGAGACAAACAGATGGCAAAATGTCAGGTTTCATATCATTGAGTCTGTCTGTGGTGAATTCATGCTATATCTTTGCACGCTATCATTTGCAGTTTTCTCCCTGTTTTGCTTATTTTGTGTAAAAAGAAACAAAATCACTTGAGCTGTGGCCTCCCTGATCATGAGAGGAAGCCATTACGTTTTTGTCCTTGTAAAAGCTGTTCCAGTGTTTCTTAAAAGAGATTGTAAGTCAAGAGTGATGGAAAGAAACCCACAGGAAACTCTTTGAAAGTCTCTCTCAAGCCTTGTACTCACGAGGGACTGCATGGAACTGCGGTCAAAAGAAGGCAATTCCTAGTAGAGTTATTACTGAAAAAAATAGACTCTGCAAGTTTCCTACAACTAAAAACAATTTTAGAGTGTTTTTTTTTATTGTTGGGACACTTGAAGGGTTTGCTCCCTGACCTGCAACATTAAAATATTGAAAAGCATTAAGGTTTTTTAAGACTTCCTTTGAAAGAGAGATTTTCAGAAGATGGAAAGTAAGATTTTTCGAAACCAGTGGAAGTTAACGCTTAGGAAAAGGTGGATGAAAAGAAAGAATCATGAGGAATTTCTTCTAAACATAATGCAAAGATGTGATATGACTAAAGCATTAAATGGATATACTGAGAAAATTAGATATGAAAGAAGCAGAAACAAATTATGTAGAGTATGAGGCACCTATTGTAAAGCTTGAAAAATCTAATTATGTCCATATAGAGATGGAATAATGACCAGATAAAATGTGTGTATTCATCGGCTTTCAACAGCATCTCGTGTGGAATACCCTAAATGCCATGGACGTTTGGTTTCCATAAAGATGCCATTGATTGAGAAGGGCCACGTTTAACATAATATTTCAAGGTAGGCTTGTAACTTGAAAGAGCCAGTCAAAATACTGTACCATTTTTGCTACACGGTAAATGATCTAAACCTTGTATTATCCAATGTTTGTGGCAGCAGACCAGTCGTCTGCCCCAGATTTACTTGCACACTGAGCATAAAACTGTTCAAACATACACTGGAAATAACTGTGGTAACGTGGACCATCAGTAAATCCTTCCAGTAGAACTGCTTGGACTCATGATGACTTGCAGCCCAGCTCCTAGAGACCCACAGAAATTGCAGGAACAAATGTCACTAACTGCATCTCTCAGTGCTGGCTGAGACATTTTGTGGCTGTGTCACCTGTGTTTTCTGCTCTGGATTGAATCCCGGTCCTCCTGAGGTCGGAGTCCATGCTGTCCTTGCTGAGGGCAGCTGGTGATCCCGCGGTGCGGGGCTGGCCGCCCCTCCCTTCGCACGCCTGCTGTGCTCTGCTGCTCTGCAGGGCCTGGTGCTCTCCTCTGTTGTAGGGCATATAGAGATATGAATGACAAACACTAATCATATTTTAAAAGTAAGATTTCCCTATGTTCCTTGTTAACTTCCGAGCATTTAGCACAGTGAGCAAAGCTACTAAAAGCATTTCAATTTGTGTGCTTACTTACAGGTTTGGCTTTTGTGCGTGAAATAAGCCCAATCTTGCTATAGCAAATCCAGTCAAGAGAGAAATTCTTTATGATACTGTTGATGTTTGTGCATTGGCATTAAAGCTTAGGGGATTGTTAGGATAGTATTGTGTTTATATTATTTTCTTCAGAGTAAGGGAATTAAAGAAAGATAAGAAGAATTCTGCTTTTGACCTCATAACATTTGCATTCAGGATGCCGCAGTTTAAACATATTGGAAAGCAGGTTACAATTTTTATTTCTCCCTCTCTTTTCTTCCATGGTTTTTATCTATACTGAGAGTTTTGAAACAGCTTCATAGCCTTTTGAAACAGCAGGAATTGTGCATTCTGCGCTTTCTGCATGCTGCCTGTCATACCAGGAGGAAATCTTCCTCATCTTGACAGACTAAATCGGTGCTGTTTCTTTTTGACATTGTTCCCCTTTTCAAGCTTTAGCTCCATTTCAGGAGTGGGGGTCAGCCCTGGAGGCTTTCGGCAAGACAGAAAGAGGTCTTGGGAAACATACTGCAAGATCATATATTTAGAAAAACAGATATTTAGCTGGTACAGTATAGTCATTGTGCTTAAATAGCCAATTGTTAATTATTTCAAATTTTTTAAATACTGTGTAACACTTCATAGAATAGAGTTACTCATGGAAATGGGGTGAAGTCAGGGTTGTGTCGCAGTCAGCTGGAAATTCATCGCATACTCAATGGAAGCCAGGATTTCTGGCCTGCAGCAGGCAGGGAATGAAACTGCTCTGTGCAGGTTTGGGTTTTATGAACTTGCTTATTACAAAGAATTATTCAGTGACTGGTTTATGGAGATATATTGTAGCCTAGAGATTGCTCACAAATTACTTGTTGCAACTGTTGAACTCAAGATTGTCAAATTACTGTTCTGTGCTTTCTACTTGGTCAGCTAAATTGCAAGTTATTGTTTTATGCTTCCCGACTGATTGACTCGGGTAAGTGTTTCCAAGGTGGCTGTGCAAACACTGCTGGCAAAAGCCTTTCATATTTCTCATCTGTAAAAATATTTACTTGTCTTTTCCCACCAAAACTGGCTGGGAAGTTCTTCAAATTTTTGTCTAAAGACAGTTAAAAGAGGAGCAGATAGAGTCAAAGCAGTGCGCAGAGTTTGTCCACATACATTAAGGAGAACATGGACATGATGCTAGTGGAGCTCCAAGCTCTGCAGATCCTTGCTTTGACATTGACTTTCAACTTCTGATTAATTGTTTTGCTGATGTATTGTTAACTTTTATTCATAGTTCATATTCTTGTGTAGTGAGTAGTGATGATGAGGTCCTGGTAGGTGCACCTGGTTAACAGTGAAATGCCAATAGGAGATTTTCTAGGCAAGAGGCCAGAAACAGGAAACATTTAGGAAGAAACCTTTTCACATTAAAAATATATTATTTCCAGACAAAAATCTTTTAGTGACGAGGTTACTGGTAAGTAACGTTTAGCAATCTCATAGCCTCTGATGCTTAAGAAAGTTTTATTCATTCATAGACTTTGGAAAACAGAAAACAGCAAACTCTCTGTCTTATATACTGCATTAAGTGTCAGCATTCAGGAGCAGGGGTCTTTCAGAGTTGCTGTGGTACGCAGTGTCACTTGGAGAAACCTATCCAAAAGGGTGATATTTGATTGTGATATTTTTGCTGATATTAAGTAACTGTGCAACAATATTTATTAGTAGTTACAATGTATCATAAGAAGAGCTGAGCTATGTGTTTATGTTCGTGTTGTAGGAGCGTGTGCTAAACATCTTACAAATGCTTTATGTGTTATACAATCCTAGAGCCTCATCTGAAATGCATTTATAAATATTTAAATACACTACAAAGTAAGAGGAGTTCCCTAAGCTGGATTGCAATCATGAGCTGTCTGGACAGTTAACTATCTATACTCAGTGTGACAGACCACGTGTTGCAGGCAGTAGGTTTTTTTAACAAAGTATAAAAATAACCATCCGGAACCGTGTAAACCCCGAGGCTGCATCCACGTACAGTCAGGGCACAAATGGCACCTTTCACGCGTGTAGTTGCCTGATTGCTGAGCTCAGCTGGCAAGACACATTCATATTATGCTATGCTTGCCGCTTACTTGCAAGTGTAATCCAGGCTCCTCAAAACTGAAGGCTCTTTAGGAAGAGTTAAAATTGATTAAGGGTAAGCATAAAATGTCTTAGATGGAGTGTTCTATGAAATAAGGTAAAATGGCATGCTTTTTCTTAACCCTAGTCTTATTTTAATTTTATTTTCTCCTGGTTGACTCTCTTTTCTTATCATCATTATTTTCCTTCTTTCATTTGTCTTGGATCAGGAGAAAGGTCAAGTGTCTTCATCTGATGGCAGTCTCCATTGTATTTGGCTAACCATACCTTGGTGCAATTGTATGTCGTCCTGGCAAGTACATTTGCAGTTGTCAGAGGTGTGCTGGTTTTACCTGAAGTTCAGGGTGCCAGGAAGCACCTGAATTTTTCCACGTTGACTAAGATTAATGAAATGCTATTACTAATCCATTTTTTCTACTTCAATTTGGGAGTTATCTACTAGGTGTCCTGTAAAACCTGAGAGAGAAAGACTTGAGGGAAAAATCACCATTTTTTGCATTTCGTTGCTCTCTCTGAAGCCTGGCATGCCTTCATAAAATGCACTGTTTTGGTATTACATTGAGCGTAACCAGAAACCAATGAAATACAGCATTAGACTGGAAATAAATCAGTCGGGTCATGCTTTTGCCCTTCATCTTCTTATCTTTCTTTTCAGAGATGGCTGCTGCAAGCATTGTTGGATGGCTAGTCAAGAATCTTTATGAACTGTTTGTAGTGTTTGAGGGGTTTTGATTTTTTGAAAAGGCCTACATGGCATACAAATAGCACCTTTCCCTTTCCCTCGGGCAATATCCCATATACTTAGAGTAAGTTCTTGCCTCCCTGAGTGCAAAAATCACTATTGCTGGAGTAGCTAGGAGCATCAGTCATCCTAGAAGAGAGTCTGGAGGACAAAAAAAAGCCTCATCCACCTTTTCCACTTTGGTTGCAGTTCAGCTCTCTGTGTGACAGCAGCACCAGCCTAGGCTTGCTAGAGCGATGCACTGCCTCCTCAGGCAGGACCGTTTTGCTTCTAGCAGAGCTAAAATATACTTGGTCCCCTTGGCTCCCAAGGAACATAAATGGATAGCAAGCAATTGCCCAATGGAGAGCTGTGTCTTCAAAGCTCCTTGTATAAATTATTGCTTCGTAGATAAAAGGAAATTATTTGCTATGCCGATGCATTGTTCTGTTTAGGTATAATGACTTTGTGTGAAGTGGGCCCAGTAAGGGTGAGCCTTCTGAGAAATGCCTGCTTCCTATTTGGTTGTTACTGGTATTTAAAACCCAATAATGATGTTTCTAGGAGGGTTTCAAGAAGCATTAACAAAAGGGTCGCCTCTTTGCAGGTCTCCGAAGGCATTGCTGCTCTTCAGTTGGGCTACGCTGCCTTGCTGGAGGATGAATGGTTGGAAAGTACATTTAGTTTTCTTTTAATAACCTTGTTGTATAGGATTTTAGGACTGAGATTTGTTATGAAAATGCCCGTGCTCCCAAGAATTGTCTTATTTCACTCTGTATGCTGAGATTTGCTTATCCAAGCCATTAGCTCAAAAAAGTCGTAGAACTGTGTACATATACAAAAAAGGAGCCTGTCAGCTATTTTGGAAAACGTGAAGCTGTGAGCCTAGATTTGTTGGGACCTTCTCATCTTGAGTGTGACCATGCTCTTCTATTGCCAATTTCAGACAATAAAGCTGAAGTTGTATAACTGAGCTTTCTGGTATTAGTTAACTGTAAGCCCTATCGTGTAATATAGGCTGAGGGAGTTCGTAAGTAGAGGGGGTTTTGAAATGGTCAGGTGGTTTTTTTGGTTTGGGGGTTTCTATTGCAGTCAAAGAAACTTCTATTTGAAAACCAGAATAAAGGGTAATAAATTGGTATAGATAGCAGTTGAAAGAAATTAGTTCATGGAAAAGAACTTTACATTCCTATTTAAATATGGTCGATAAAATTCTATTATTTTCTTAAAATAATTAACTCAAGTAAGCATTTAGTTTTGAGGGAAATAAATAAATGACTAAACTTTCAGGCACATTAATATTTGATTTGGAGATAACTGCATAAATATTGAATTTGAAGATTACATTCCAGAGCACTGCATTAAAATTGCAAGACTTTTCTATTATCCTTCATAATGGAACATGATTAGAAACTTGTTCATGGAAAGAAAAATTTCTCCACTCTCATCTACACATTTTCTGCAGCGTTGTGTTAACAGAGGAGCTGCTCTTCTCATACTGTGAGAAGAGACATAGCTATCAGTAGGACATAGACCCTGAAGTCATTTACGGTCCTTTTGAAAATTAATATGCACCATTTCATAATTGCATCTCAGTTCTTTGATTGGTGTAGAACAAAACTTTAACCAGGGAGTTAGCCTACGGGGTTAACACTCCTGTTTCCAGATGCAGGAGTCCAGAAAGCTTTGGTGGTGTTACTTAGCTTTTATTTCTTTTCCCCTTCCTTCAGTTGCACGTGTTTGAGGACCACTAAAATGTCTTCTTGACTTCCTAATCCTAAAACATGTCTAAGAACCCTGGCGTAGCTCTATGTTGTTCAGGAAGGAAACACAGGTCTTACGGTGTCCTCGCTGTAGGTGCCACAGCTCATGTTAGCCTGCCGTTCTTACATCCAGTGAGATCTGTGGTCTTGTGGATGTTAGTTACTATAATGGTCTGGTTAGCTAGCATTTATTATTGCTCAGAACACATGGGATGTATTCAACACAACAACTCACCGTTATTAACAGTGCTCAGCCCCCCTTGCAAAGGCGTGTGCTAATTCATGGCTGCCCTGCTTCCCTTTCTGGGAAATAATTCTGAAAATGGAATAACAAATAGAAACCTGGATCAGACAGTCTCAAAACATGTGTGGGCATCCAGTCCAAAGTCTTTTCAAACGTAAATTGATTTTCCAGCTCTTTTTTTCTTCTTATATTGGTCTCAAATAATTCACTTCCATAACTATAGAGTTCTGCAGTTGCTCCTCTTATTCATGGTTCAGCAATAACAAAAAGTTATTCCCCATAGACTTGAAAATGGAGCAAACATACTCATGATACAGCAAAGAGCAATGCAATTGTATTTCTTCCTAATTAACTATACCCCAATAGAAAAATTCGTGGAATAATAACATAGGAGAAAATTGGTCATTTTATCTTTATGTATGGTTTGCTGTTTTTCAAAAACTGTGCATTTATTTAGAGACAGAAGCCTATCACACAGATTGTGTTTAGTTCCTGTTCACGTTATGGTTCTTCTGCAGTGGTTTGTTAAGAGTTAATGAACATTACGGATTTTCATGCCATACAGCTCTGTAACTTGCACAGTTCTGTCTTAGGACAGCAGAAGGTGTAAATGATGTTTAAAAGCAATCTGTTGATCTTTGCCCCTATAACTGAATGTATAACCGATTAATAATTTATTAAACCTCTCTACATGATTTATGAGTAGAACAGAAACATAAACAAGTGAAATTTTTATCCTTTTTTGTTTGAGAAAGTAGCTTCTTTATTTATAAAGCTAGTGATGATAACAAAATACAAATTAACTTTTAATGACTGCTTTTGTATTCCTTCAGATTTATCAGAAAACAAGGACTGGATCGGCTTTTCCTGGAATGCGATACCCACATGTGGCGCCTGGGGGACAGGAAGATCCCAGAAGGAATCGCAGTCGATGGAGGGTCGGATTGGTTTCTCCTGAACAGGAAGTTTGTGGAGTATGTCACTTTTTCTAATGACGATCTGGTAACAAAGATGAAGAGGTTTTACTCTTACACGTTGCTTCCTGCTGAGGTACGTGAGTTCAAAGAAATCCCTGTGTTCAAACCTGCAACGTTTGTGCTTGTCCCAAAGATCACCGAAGTCAGAGGGGCTTTCGCCTGATTTCAGTGGGCTTTGGACCATCCCACAGCGGGTAATGAGAATTTTACTCCCATGACGAGTAAGTCCTTTAGTGTTAGAATAACTTTTGCAGTTGTTTAGTTGCTTTGTTTGTTGTGGGACTTTTTTGCAAGGAGTGGCTTTGTTTTATACTATTAAGCCTATTAATCTGTCACTGAACAACCAAAAATCCAGCTGCCCTTTGCTTGCAAATTGTTCCTCCACAAAGCCTTTGAAGGCTATTAGAGATGGCAAATTGTCTTCATAAGTAGCTTTCCTCGCTATTATCCAGCTCTTTTCTTTAAAAATAAAAACCCTACAAACAAAGCTTTATTATTCCGTTCAAAACTCAGCTAGAAGGCATAGTCACAAATCATTTAGATCACTCAGGAATCGCTCTGGCTACAAGTGATGCAGAAGGGGAGCACACCCCAGGATGGGTTTTCGTCTAGCATGCAGCAGCGTGTCAGGGAGATCTGCGTTACCTACAAATAGAGCACAGAGTCTGGCACGTTGTCAGGCTGTGCTGCACCTGCCTCAGCAGGTACATTGATCCCCTGGCTTGTTGGGCTCTGCTCCCAGGGTATGTAGCATGCAGCCATCCCAGGGAAGACCTGATGACTGTCTTTAAAACGATAACTTCCTTCCTCACTAGTGGCCCCTGAACATTTTGAGGGATTGATGAGACCGATCTTGCAAATCTAGGCTTATTAGCTTGCAGTGGAGCGCAGTGATTGTCATCTTTTGTTAGGGGTTTATTATTCCACACACATGTTGAATAATCTTGCTTTAATCCCATTTCTGTTAAAAATCACCTTTTCTCTCAACTCTGATAACCTTTTCATCCATTATCTAGGAAAAATTTCTGTATCATTATAAAAGGACACAGGGCAATGGGTAATTGGGTAGGGTTTTTTTTTCCCTCTCGCTTGAGTGAGAATGGATGCCTTTATGGGTTTAACCAAACAGTTCAAGCATAAAATCCATATTCACTGGGCTGTCATTTAACATTAAAAAGGGTAGGGGGATTATTTGGGGGCCAGCCATGCTAATGTTATGCTGGTTATTTATAGGTCTTACTATTGCTGATTTTAAAGAGAAGTCACTGCTCCAAAAGTCATGTCTTACAGGGCTAAATTTGATCATATTCTATAGCTTCTTTCTACAAGGTTTTCTTTGCAAGATACATAGCTGGTTTCTTAAAATCACCCTGCCTTCACTGACCTGTTAACCTGCTATATCAGTCCCCATTACACATGATTTATGTAATAGCTGATATTATGATGATATAATTAGGATAGCCCAATAGGAATTCCTTGCTGCCTTGAGTCAGCAAATAAAGACTTACGATTTCAGACATAATTGCAGGAGGCAGAATGTCCTTCTGGTGCCTGGGGTGAACTGTATATTTCAGAACAAGGCCATTCAACTAGCAATGCATTTCGGAATGCTGGAGATAGAGACACCCACAGAAGAGCTGTCTGAGACTGTATTTTTTTCATAGTAACCGAGGTGATGGTGAAGGTTTGAGAATTGTCTTAGGAAACAACTTGAGATATATCATTAACACATTGCTCAGGAAAATAGTCCTAAATCTGTTAGACCAGAGACTAACTTACAGAAGAGAAATAATGAGAATTTCTTAAAATTGCTCATACTGCTGAAATAAAAATAAAATAATTGCTGTCACTGGTGCCTTTCCTGGAGTCCTTTGGACTCCCAATGCCCAAAGCTGGTCATTGCAGAAGTGCAATTATTCTGTGCCAGGTTACTGTAGCAAGGCCTCACTGTATGTTATTACAGTTTGGCTGGGTCTATAGTGTGTTGTGATTTTTTCATGCTCTATGGAATGCATACATGTAGAGTGCTTTTCATATATGGCAGAACAATAGAACTTGTTAATTCTGCCATTTCAAAAGAAAATAAGTCACCTGCATGAGGTTCAGGTCCATGGGCTGAACTGAAGGAGAAAATGGAAGTCTGAGGAGCTGAATGTACTGATCTGCTCTGTCTGTCTTGCAGTCCTTCTTTCACACTGTTCTGGAAAATAGCCCATACTGTGACTCCATGGTGGACAACAACTTGCGCATCACAAACTGGAACCGTAAACTCGGTTGCAAGTGTCAGTACAAGCACATTGTTGACTGGTGTGGCTGTTCGCCTAACGACTTCAAACCAGCAGACTTCCACCGATTCCAGGTAACTGAAGTGGTCTCTTCTCTGATACCAGCAAAGAAGCTCTTCCCACTCTGCTGGGCTGTGGAGAGCCGTCTGTCTGCGTGGCTGCAGCAGGGAGTGGAAAGGGAAGCTTTTACCCCATCAAGCAAGGTGGAGAAAGAGGTGTCAGGTAGCTCTGCTCTTAATTTCAGGAGAATAAAAGATTGGTTCTCCTGTGTTTTGGCCCTTGAGACTTACTACTGCATGGTAAGGTCACAAAGCAGCTCACTGGACTACATGGCATTGGTAGATCTGCAGTGCTAGAAAGGAGGGAAGCTTGACACATTTCTCACTGTACCAATATTACTTGGTAACTCTTGTAAATTTATTGCAAAGGGTTTTTTCCAAAGTCCAGCTCAGGTCCTTTCATGATTTCATGAAGCTCCTGGCTTTCATTGTTAAGCAGTATCTTTCATCTTTGAAAAAAGCTTAAAAGTTGACTAGAGTGCCTGCTAGAGGCTTACGTAGCACAAGGCAAATCAGTTTTCATGATTATATTCATCAACATGATTATATTTAAGTTTATCTTGTGGTTTTGAGGGCCAGAGTCATGAGGTTTCAATCACCCAGGCTTGGCAGGACTGCCTTAAAAAGTTTAATCGGTTCCTTTGTGATACAGTTTCCTCAAGGCAGACATGAGAGCAAATCCTTGTGCTCAAGGGTGCACTCTTTCTCAAGACTGTATCTGGCCTGTGTATCTTCTATTAAGAATGAACAACCGCTTGTTTCAAGGTCACCAGATTTGCAATTCCATTCCTGCAGCTCTTCAGGGTTCCCTGCATAAAGCATGTTTGTTCAGGCTTTGTGTGGGATGGGGAGTGTGTTACCCTACAGCACAAAAATGATGACTGCTCCGAAACAGAGGTCTTTTCTTTATTGTAATGTGCTGCCTACCAGGCGCGGTTGAAGTCAGTGACACAGGCACTCACAAAAAGAGCAAATGAGACATTATCTAAGACAGACTCTGCTGCCCCGAATGCCAAACCCAGGAAAATTTCCAGCACAGAATAAATGGCAGGTCTTAAAAAACTCCTGCCAGTCTGCAGAGGCTGACCTGCTCCAGGCTGGGAAAACAACCCACAACGGCATTTCAGAGAACAATCAGGTAAACTGAGCTGCAAGAGAAACTTAAAAATTAGAATAGATGTAAAGGCAACTTCTGACACTTGCTGATGAGAGAGCCCCTCAGATGAACACACAGCACCAGAAGGCTTGCTCGCGGTTCCCACGAGGCACAAAGCAAGCTGCAGAGGAGGAGATCAGAGAGCCCACAGCATGTGCCGTCTCAGAGTAAAACTGAGCATCCTCAAAATAGTTTTTCAACCATCTGGGGCACTTTTGAACTCCTCGGCACCTCAGAACCATGCTCAAATATGAGCAAGGCAAAACAAAGGCTTTTTAAAAGCTAATGGTAGTTGAGTAGCATATAAACCTGTGATATACCCAAGATTGTGTCAAGCGCAGAGCAAAAAATCTGTGCAGGCTGGTCAGAAGCTGAGAAACCTCAGCCACAGACGGCACCTCTCCCAGAGTCCCCTTACCACCTCGTAGCAGCAAATCCATACATGCAAAATGCTCCTCTGCCTCTCTTGAGCCCCTGTGCTGCAGGACACTTTGCTCCCTGCTTGACCGCTGATAACACGTGCCAGTGCTGCGCTGTCTCCAGGCTAACACGATGGTTTAGGGAGCGTTCCCCACCGCTCTGGCACTTGGAGAGCCTTCAGAGCAAGGCAGCAGGGGTGGCTGTTGGTGCAGAGGGATTGGCACACCTACATTTTCATTGAGTAATTACATCGTTTTTATCTGAATCTTAACGACAGATGGTCACAAAGGTGACTTTTTAAGTCACCTTTGCCCATGGGGAGAACCAGTTCATGTCCTCAACTCCAACCCATTGCTTAGGATAGTGTCATGGCTAGAAATGGGAACTCACTCCAGTGTCTTTTCCTTTCGTATCACCACAGCAGACTGCCAGGCCAACTTTCTTTGCACGCAAATTTGAAGCTGTAGTGAATCAAGAGATAATTGGTCAGTTGGACTACTACTTGTACGGCAACTACCCATCTGGCACGCCCGGCCTCCGGTCATACTGGGAGAACGTGTACGATGAGCCTGATGGCGTGCACACCCTCAGCGACGTCGCCCTCACCATGTACCATGCGTTCTCCCGCTTGGGCCTGCGGAGAGCCGAGACTTCGTTCCATGCTGCTGGAGACAACAGCTGCCGGTTAGTCTGAGTCTGTCTTTTTCTGGGTGTTTCAGGGGACATAGACTGGACTGCCAAGTGCTGGAGGGGGTTCATCTACTTGGCTGTGCTGGCTGGAGCATACTGTCACAAACAGGGCCGGGCAGCTGCAAGTGCTTATTTCCAGGAGTATTTATGCCCATAATAAAGCATTGGTTATTCAGGGTTGACATTACGTGACCTGTTTGTTGCACTTTTAAGGAGCTCCTCTCCAGCCTGATGAAGACTGACAGGATCCGGGTGGGCAGTGCTACCCCCACTGCTGCATTTTCTTGATTAATTTCAGCAAGTGTATTATACCCACAGCTCCTAAACCCTCCATGTGACTGCAGCAGAGGTCATGTTCACCTCTATTATGCTTACCAAAAGCAGAGGACAGGATTTCAGAATTAATCTGAACACAGGCAGGTTAATGGTCCTTGCTTGTTTGTTCCCCTGGGTGCATATACGGAGTACAGAGAACTACTTGCTCGAGCTCAGTTTGCCTCCTTGGTACAGCTGTCTGTGCCAAAAGTGTTGCAGCTGGTGGGATCCATTAGCAGCAAATAAAATGTATGTATGTATAAATATATACATATATATATATATAAAAATAAAAGTCCTTATTCTTTAAAGGGAACCCCTCCCCCCTATATTCTAGATTCCTTTTTCACCTATAAGCCTAGCAAAGAAGAATTCAGTCTAAAAGGGATTTGAAGGAAGAATTCCTGGAGTTAGACTTGCACAGAAAAAGCTCTCTTCATGGTAGATGTTTCCTGCCTGCAAACACATCTGAAGCTGTTTACTTTCAAAGCAGAGAGGGTTCATCTTTTAAAGTCTTACTTTACCGTCTCTTAATTCCTTCTTCAGAATGTATGTTTTGGGCCCTGCCTTGTTTTATCCTAATAGAAAACACATACAGCCTAAGTCAGCAGATACTGAAGACGCTCCTTGTGCTTTGATGGATGGGCTTTGCCCCTCTTGTGTTCTCGAGAGGGAACTGAATGCGACTTGACCTTCCTACTTAGTCATGGAAGTGCTGAGCAATGTCCTATTTAGAAAGATGTGGCAATAAGTGATCCAGATTCCTATTACATTTTTGCCAGTAAAGGTTACCAGTGCAAAGCAATAAAAGATCAATAACAATTAGATAGAAATAATCACTAGTAGCATGCCTTCCTTATATGAAATAAAGGCAGACCTAAAGAAGTCCTGGGTCATTTGTCCTGCAGAGTGAAGCCAGCAGAGAGGATGGGAGCTATGTATAACCAGTACTGAAATAATTTGACAATTACTTTTGTGCTTCTTCCTTTGGCCAGTGTTCTGATGATGATTTATGTCAATAATCAATTTCATTTCTGGGGAGCTTTTCATTGCACAGGAGCTCAAGGTGCTTTTCAAGCTTGCTCAGATTATAGATAGGGAAGCCATGTCATCCACCGCTGATTGCAGCTGTCTCAGGGATAAAGCATGGCTCCTTTACAGTAGGCTGGAGCCTCACGAAACAGTGCAGGGAGGAATTGCAAACAGTGATATGGAGTAGAGGCTTCATTTTCATAGCTGCCTGAGCCCCTCAAAACACTGTGAGTCAGCATCCAATTTAAATCACAGAAAGGTGGATAATCCTCAGGTTTATGATTCACATCTCTTCTCTCGATACTATGTTGTCTTTCTAGGTGTATGCATATATACACTCCTCTTTCCCTCTCTTGATTTTGCATGTCTCTAATGCGGTAATGGCAGGGATATATTTGGGCTGAGCACCTCGACAGTATTCCCTTTGCTGTTAGGGCTAACAGCAGCACAAAGTTAGCTGATATTGCAGTCACCACCCCAGCTCATTTCACACTGCTGCGGGCACTGCGAGGAAAGCCTCTACCGCTTCAGATCACATTTGGAGTCAATCCCACGCTGCCACCCGCAGCGGCCCGGGAGACTTTTGTAAGAGAAACTGCCTTGCACACCTCTCTAACAAGGGCTAGCTCACAGCCTCAGAAAGCCGTGCCCCCTGCAGACTGCTCTGGTACCAAATTAGATTGCATATCAGCATCTTCAGTGGAAGCAACATTAATGTGTGATTGAGATTTAATTTATTTCTCTCCATCTCTAGGCATTTTTACTCACTGCTGCCAAGAGACAATTTACTCAGACTATTTCAAGGATATTGTAAATATTTGCTGCTGCACACGTATAAAACAGGAGGCCTTAGTACTCAGAACAGAAGTCAGATTGTTGCTGGTATTGGCTGCGTAGCTTTGCTGTGTTTTTGCTCAGTCCATCAGTGCTGACCCTGTTTGTACCTCGTCTTGTTATGTTTATTTCTCAAGCTCTAGAGACTTCTTTCTGGGTGTTGCTGGTTTCATGTAATGGAAAGTCCTTCTTGGTTAGCTCCTCTTAGAGCTTATGTCTTGAGATATAATAACTAGCATGAGGGGTCAGACTTAGCTGACTCAGCTGGGAAGGTGTGATACTGGTTGGCTTTAAACGTGTTGCAAACACACTTGTTTCACAGTTAATGTCAGTGTTGTAAAGTAGCAACATATTTTATTTCAGAGCTATGAATAACATGTTTTTAATTATTTATGTATCCATATGTACACAAACATCATTACAGATGTTTCTGAGACTATAGCAGACAATTGACCATAAATTTTAATTATTTGAAACCATGACTACAATGTCTTTAAATCTGAACTGTAACTGAAGGCTTCCAAATCTCCCAATGAGAGGTTTTTCCTGTTTGTTTGACCTTTTTTCAGTTTATTTTTAATTATGAGTAAAAAACACACAGCAAAAGCAACCTCAAGTCTTTAAGGAATGTGAAGTTTATTTCCTAAAATAAAGGAGACCTAAAATGGGGACCGGATCCTGGTGTCCTTCGCTGCAGTGCCACCCTACAGAGCACTGCCCTTGGAGAATCGGTTGGGGATCAGATTTATATGCTGGGAGTGGAGCGGGGCATCAGCTCGCCCGTACCCGGCCTCGCAGCACCCTCTGCTGTCCCCAGCCTGCTGCTGTCCCACAGCGAGCGAGAGAGGCACTGCCACTGCCAGGCATCTGTAGGGACTAACCCTGCTGAAGGCAAAGAGAAGGCGGCCACCTGACAGAGCAATAGACACATTTCTTGAACGTCGTTTATCCTAGCAAACAGTGCTGCAGCCTGACTGTATATCTCTGGGTGGCACTTTTTACCCAGAAGAGGTAGTAAGGGAAGGGAGTTTTCTGGCACGCAGAGGTATCTCCTAAAGAGCTTAGAGCTGTGAATATGTTCTAAATGAGCATATATTCTTAGTAACATTTTTTATGTTTCAGGGTAATCAGAACAGCCTAGGAATATTTGATAATGAGTCATGAATACATTTGAAATCTCTTAATGTACAGTGGTGAATTTTCTAGTTGAGATGAATGCTTCTTAAGCCATTAGCTCCAAGTAAATGGAGATTTCATGTCTCTCTTGTGTAACTGATGAGCATGTGCTGTTTTACAGATACTACCCCATGGGCCATCCAGTTTCCGTCCACCTTTACTTCCTCGCTGACCGTTTCCAAGGCTTCCTAATCAGACACCACGCAACCAATCTGGCTGTCAGTAAACTAGAAACTTTGGAAACGTGGGTGATGCCAAAGAAAGTTTTTAAGATCGCAAGTCCACCAAGCGATTTTGGAAGGTTACAGTTCTCAGAGGTAAGTATTCGTAGCCGCCCATGCAGAATGTCACGAGCCTCTGAAGAGATTGCATACTAATTCAGCAGCCTTTGGAAACTGTATTTCCATGTAATTTTTAGGTGAGAGTGGCTCTCTAGCATAATGCATATCCTCTTCATTGAAGGATATACTGTTGCCAGTTCGGATCTGTGGTCAACCCTCACTTCTTACGCTACTCTGAGTGTCCTCACTCCCTCTTGTTTTAAGAACAAACTGAAGGCATTTACTGTCATAAAAGAGGCTCAATAACTTAGAAGTTTTGTGATTATGATTGTTGTGAGTGCTGTGAGAGATACCTGGGAAAAATGCCATGTTTCTGCAGCTCCAGATGTGAACAGGGATGTGGTAAGCGTTCCTCTCAAGAGTATGCTGAAAAAACCCTCATAAAATTACTGATAGTCAGACACCGATGCACATGTGAGCAGAATATTGATGCTGTAACACAAAAGAGAAAATTATCACAGTGGTGGCTGAGATTTCCCACAAATCCTGCTATTTCTTCTAGGAATTTGTCTCGGGATCTGACATAGAGTGTAAAAAATGTACCCAACAGGAAAGTTGACCACTAATAGAACCCGACATCTGTGTTCTGTTTTAAAGATATAACTGTCTGAGCAGTTAATTTCATGATTTTTCTTGTTAAGCCACAAATTTCAATTAAGGTATAAAATTGATTGAACAAATGTGTTCCAATCATTATGGCCAAGTCTATAAATTACCATCTTCTTGGGCAATTAAGAAATGCCTAGGTAGGATTCAGTGTTTTGGTGTGCATGGCAAATTCATGACACTAATGTGCCATTAAAGAGATGGATGGAAAGTGTGTTTCATTTATCAATGCGTCCGATGGTAGGCTTGCCATTTCATGCAGTGATAAATGGTCATACAAGCTTTAATTCTTGTGATTTGTAGGAGTATTTCTGCTGTTTATTTGGTACTTTTAATCTCACTTTCGGCCTGATGCCTGCTCTGGATCCTTCTTTTGAAAGCAACCAGGCTGGCAGCAGGAAGAGTTTTTTCTAATTGTATGATGAAAAGAAGCACGTTGATCTTAGTGTTGTAGAACTCAAAAATCTTTAGAAAGAATACATCTGACTTCATCTCAGTTGTAGGGCAGAAACAAACCTGGGACCAGAATGTACTTGCTGGCCACTTGCCAGGTCCCCCCTGGCCCCAGTGCCTTGGAACCAAACCTTTTTTCCCCAAAACCAGCCCTGCAGCAACCGTGAGCCTGATCAACAGATGTCCTGGAGCAGCAGTGCCCAGCATCCCCTGACAGGGGAAGTGGTGGCATGTTGGTGGCCTCTTCGCTGCGCTGTGCCCACAGCTCTGTGGAGTGTGTCGCCCTGCAGGGAGGATCCCCGGATCCCACGGGACCAATGAGCTGCTCTTCACGGCCTCATAGACCACGGCTGGTCTGTAAGCAGCCCTGTAGGAACTGCTGCTGCAGTGAAGCTGTGTGAGTGCAAAGCATGGGAAGGGTTTCATCACTGGTGAGCTTTTTTCAGGCTAAGGAAACATTTTCTTCTATTTGAAACACACAAAAAGAGTTTTGGTGGCTGCTTACTTGTTTCATTATTTTTTCTTGCCTAAACTCTTTAGTTGTCCTGTCTTTTCATAGATGATTCATATTTTAAAAGACCAGGAGGTACAAAGGAAATCATTTAATCATTTCTTAATTGTTTATTTTAGTTTCTGCCTTCCCTTGGCCTGCAGGCATCTCTGTCTCTGAGCCAAATTATTCTCTCAGTTACCTGTTACAAATCCAGCATTAAGCTCTTCAGCTTCAGTGTGGCTGGAAAGCCTCTGATCTGCTACTGCTTATTAAAATGGCACTTCTTGTCAAAGTCCGGGAAGTGTAAAACAAACTTAGCAGTTCAGCGAAGATGAGGGCATCAATGTTTGCAGGTTAAGTACCAGAAAAGACACTTAAGATTGGTGTTTATTGGGACATATAACTGCTGGGTTTTCAACAGCTTTTACCCCATGATCTGGCAGAAATTTGAAACTGAATGGGGCCTTTTTAGCTGAGAACTTTCTTCCCTCTCCCAGCTCACACCAACGGGACCGACAGGAAGAGCACAAATATGCCACACTGAATGTGCTGCCGGGTGTGTTTGTGACCCTGATGCATAACTGAAATTGCAGTGGGGATGATAGGATCTCTCCAGTCAGCCCTTCCTGCTCCTTTGCTTTGTTTCTCAGACTTTGCTTCCCGAGTAGCAGATTTCACCTTACACCATGTAAAGACAAGTGGAAAAAAAATCGGCTGGCTGGGCTGCCTAACAGCCAGTGGGGTTAATGATAGCGTTTCAACGGCACACGGCTCCTGCGCTCAGTCTTGGGCTGAGTAAAATAAAATAAACTTACAGGAAATCCAAGAGAGACTATTTCCAAGCATGAAACTCCCACACCTCCTAAAATTGGCTTGTGCACAGTGCACACAGTGCGTATCCTACCAGCCTGGGTTCATGACAACTTTTACATGGAGGGCAGAAGATTGATTTGCTGTACAGTACTAAAAGTCTCAGCTCAGCGTGTATCAGTTGAACACTAAGTTCATTTCTGGTCTTGTTAAGACTTGCGATTCATCACAGAGAATAAAATAAACTAGGTGGCAGGCAATTAGTGTGCATTGTGTGAACCTAATGGTCCTGTTTGTGGTGAGCAATGAGACACAAACCCATAATCAAGGCATAATTTATCTTGGGAAAATTTTATCTTGGGACTGAACAGAGATAGAAACAGGAGTTTTAAGCCAATGAGAGAGTTCCAGCTTTCCAACATACCCCATGCACAGTGCCTGCTCTTGAAGCTCAAAATCATGGTGATTAAAATAATGATGTGGAAAATGTCAGTTTCTGTGCCACATCCCTTCATAATTTATCAGATATTCATTACTGCTTGATTCCATCCCATACTTTGTGTATTCCATTTGAAAGTGAAAGCCTACTTACAATGTTTTAAGGGGCTATGAAAAATATTATAGGACTGTAGTATCTCTTGGCCTGTAAAATCAGACATCTCAGTACTGGGAACTCAGCTGTGTAGCGTTCAAGGGAAGAGGTATAAACCTCTGACTAGTGCTTTAAGTAAAATTCCCTTTAAAATACTGTGCTTCTAAAACCAGCTTGTACTGTAAGCTGTGAAGCATGGGAAAGTATGTCCCCCAGCTGGAAACTGGACATAAAGGGCAGGTCCTGTAAATAGATGTGTGCAGCTCCCCTTCCCTTCCCTTCCCTTCCCTTCCCTTCCCTTCCCTTCCCTTCCCTTCCCTTCCCTTCCCTTCCCTTCCCTTCCCTTCCCTTCCCTTCCCTTCCCTTCCCTTCCCTTCCCTTCCCTTCCCTTCCCTTCCCTTCCCTTCCCTTCCCTTCCCTTCCCTTCCCTTCCCTTCCCTTCCCTTCCCTTCCCTTCCCTTCCCTTCCCTTCCCTTCCCTTCCCTTCCCTTCCCTTCCCTTCCCTTCCCTTCCCTTCCCTTCCCTTCCCTTCCCTTCCCTTCCCTTCCCTTCCCTTCCCGTGGTGCACAGCCCCAGGCAGTGTCAGCACCTTGTCTTGGTCTGAGCCCCACGTCTGGGGCAGGCAGGGGGTCGCAGGGTGCCTTGCCTTTGTGTTGCTGAGGGCCTGCTCTGCGGCAGTTACTTTCTCCTTGTTGTATTTGTGCTGTTGTTTTCATGGACCTGCACACCCTGACAGTGGTGTTGTGACAGGCTCTCATGGGAAGCGATCGCCACCAGCATGAGAATTGTCCCTTCCTCTCCCCTCTTCTCCTGCCCCTTGGCTGTAACTTTTGGTTTACATTAGGGAACCCAGTAACATGCCTGCACAAAGCTTAACAACCAGCCAACAATTTTGTTATAATTTTTCCCCCAAAGCAACCTTCGCTCTTCTATTCTACTCTAATAAACCTTTGCGCATATGAACACATCTCAACATCTTTTTGTGCAGCCTGGTTGTTGAGCAATGTCACCTGGAGGTTGGAGCATGGGGATTGTAACTTTCTGATTTCTTTTCCTGGGGATGAGAGACTAAAGAGGGGGAAATAGTTGTATGTTGGGGATGAATGTTTATTTTTTGAGGATGGCATAAGCTTTCTTTGAGGAGTTTTTCAGTAAGAAATACTGAATGTGGTGGAAAGAGCTTCCTTATAGGGTTTTCTTTGCCTAGGAGAGTGTAGATTTGTTTCGCATGTTGTGGCTTTATTATTTCCAGGTCTCTTGAGCTCTGGTAGGTGTAACATGGCCACATTCAGTGAAGGTTGGCGGAGTAGATAATAAGATCTGGTCAGGAAATTCTCTTTCTCAGCTTATTTCCATACATATTCAGTCGGTCTTGTCAGGAGAGTACGCACTGACAGCTCCTCGAGGCAGTCGATGCTTGGGTCTGATATCTGGGCTACGCTGTCTGGTTTGATTAGCTGTTGTGCTAGGTGACATACCTCTGAAATACCAGCAGTTCTGTGTTGATTGCAGAGTAGTGGAAGGCTCATTTTGTCTCATATTCTGCAGTGTCATAGTCCGGTAGGAGGAATTCATATGATGACAGATGGATTTAGGTTTTTATTCTACTGGCCTTGTAGCTTTTTGCTTTCAGTCTTCCTGTAATTTGTCTGCCAACCACAGTGATTTATTTAGAAGGGATTGGGGGCTGGACAGTTTCCAGTACGGGTATCAGTGGTGGTAGGCATCAGGTAATTGTTACATTTTACGGATTTGGGGGGATTTTGGCACTATATTGGAACCACTTATTCTCATCAAATGAGATGAAATCTAGAAGAAAAATCTCTGAAGCAAATGAGCTACAGTTATTTGTTATGCTTTCAGGAAAGCAGGTTCTGACCATGCCCATGTGAGGTAAAGATTAGGGACAGGGACAGCTCTGTGTTGGGGAAATCTTCAATATCCACATATACTGAAAGAGGGGATCCTGTCTGTGTGTGCATGGGCCTCCGGAGACTGCTTGAGAGAATCCCATGGTTTCTGTAGTATAGGGAACAAATCAACTCTTAGGTCATCTACACTGTTTGTTTGGAGATTAAGGCTGAAAAAGACCTCAAGGACTATTGAGGGGTTTCGTACCAGGCTGGCCAAAACATCTGTATGTCTGTCCAAGGAATGACGTCAGATGTCTGCTTGCCAAAAGGAGCCAAGGGGTTCTCCTGTTCTTCACTTCAAATGGGGTCCCTCAAATCCTTTTGTGTTTGATATTGATCACTTTTGATTTGAGATCATGGGAACAGGACCTCATGGGCACTTCCTCCAAAAGCAAATATGCAGCCTTCAATACTGCGGTCCACCAGGTTGCCTTCTTAAGAATTGATGGAAGTGGTTCGTTAATGGTCAGCCTCATAAATGCATGCTAGATTTAGTGCTAGGATAGTAAAATGTCTTTCAGTTGGCCTAAGAATGCCAGTTACTACATTTTCATGCTATCCGGTTAGAGATGCTTATTTTCAGTAGTGTACAAGTGTTAGCGGCAACAGCTTGTAAATTTGTATCATCCCGTGGGTTATGGGTGAACCATGAAAATTCATATAAAGACCAGTGAAATATGAAAGCTGCTAGGAAAAAGAAAGGTCCATTAAATATTTACACTAGATTGTGAATCAGCTGCTTTACTGTTAGTTAGTGAATAAATAAAAAAACAATCTCACTGTTGTGACAGTTAGAAAAGAGTTTACCAGAAATAGCTTCCCACATCAGGCAGGAAGGGAGTGCAAGGAGACAGCATCTCATGGCTAGATTGTAGTAAAGGACCTGATGTGACTTGTCCTAAAGTCAGCAAAAGCCTCTTCCTTGCCCTTAGCAGTAACTGGGTAGGTCTCTACTGCAGGATCCGTCTCTCAAATGTATCATATATTTTCACGACCCAGGAGATGATGGGTCATATTTTTTTCTACGCATAGCCTGTGTTCAGGCTTGGTCCTTTATTGATTGCTTCCATGTGGAGGAAAAGGAGAGCTGCTATAGCCTGTTACATCACTGTTAATGTAAAGAAAACCCTTAAATCAATCAAAAGTGGACAACTGGACCAAAAAGCCAAGCCTAGCATTCAAGGTTTTCTCATATTTGTGTACACATTATGATCTTAGGTCGTGTTGCCATCAGCCTTTATGTGTATGCATAATTCATGTCATGAAATACGATTTGTGCATCTTGAGAGCCTGTATTTGATGTAAGGGTCTTAGATACTTACAGAGATGATGGTAGCAGCAATGTGGTCTTCAATTTCAGATTGGCACCGAATGGGACGCCAAGGAAAGGATTTTCCGGAATTTTGGAGGACTCCTCGGGCCGACAGATGAGCCAGTTGGCATGCAGAAATGGGGAAAAGGCCCCAACGTCACCGTTACTGTCATTTGGGTGGATCCTGTTAATGTAATTGCAGCAACGTATGATATTCTTATTGAATCCAGTGCCGAATTTACTCACTACAAACCACCTTTGAATTTGCCCCTGCGACCCGGTGTCTGGACAATAAAAATTCTGCACCACTGGGTACAGGTAGCTGAAACCAAATTCCTTGTTACTCCTCTCACCTTCTCTAATCGGCAGCCTATCAAACAAGGTAAGTTTTATTAGTTGGTACAGCAATAATACAGTTATTGTGTCTGTATTCACTGTAAATGCTGCTGTTAAAAATGAAGTAGCATTGTATTGGAAAAGGAGAAAAGAAAGGAATTTTATAGATACTAAATCAGAAGAAATTGTTGCACTAAGACAAGCAAAAGTGTCTGTATCCAGTCCGTAAAACACAGCCACTTTGAACAAAAGGCTATTTATATCTTTAAAATATGCACAGTTCAGAATCCAGAGAACTTCAGTCTCCCAGTAATCTAACAGCTATTGTAAAAGCCATCATTTAGAAATAGAAAGAAAAATGGACCTTTCTGTGCTGCTTTTCATTCACATTTGCTCATAAAGAGTTACAGATGTTTTAAACTGTTATCTTGACAAAGTCTGCGTGTTTAACGATAAAAGCATTAATACACAAAATGCTGAATCAGCCAAAATTACCCTAGGCCAGAGCTCACCTGACATATTGTCAAGTCCAGGCATTCACTCTTGCCTGATACCTGCCAAAACCTGCTCAGTCATGCCAAGCAGTTGTGTTACAGAAATATCTGTGGATATGGAGATCCCAGTAAGTACACTATCAGACCCATGCGGACATTTTTTAGAAACAAACCATTTTCTTCCCTGCCACAGCAGCCCTGAGCCATCCAAATACAGCGGTCATTCTCAGGCTGCCAGTGTCTACAGGCTCCCAGCAGCAGTTTGCACTGGCACAGGCATTGTTTGAGTGCTCGGGTCTTCAGCCAGTGCCGAGGACCCTGGGCTGGGAGAAGAGGGAACGTTTTGTAGCCACACCTGTTTTCTTATTCAGTAAGATCAAAACAAGTTTGTTGCTATGAATATCTATACCATTCTTCTTAACGTGTTCAAGTGCTTCCATCTGCCTGGTATTAATATTCATAACTTTAGATATCTTAAAGTTGCTAGATACATGAATGATCCTATTAAGTTTTCCGAAGTTCTTCTTCCTGACAAGGCAGCAAATAAACTGAGTCAGGCATTTACCTTCCAGCATAACGTGCTGCCTCTGTAATGCAAACACCACCAGACAACTGCTGAGAGCTAATGCAGCCCTTATCTTGCTCAACAGGAGCTTGATTCTACACATTTCTCAGCAGAAGAGCTAACTTACTGATTTCTTCTAACGTTTGGTGGCATCGTTTCTTAAGCAGAAACTAAACCACCAGCAACCTGCTGCTGTTATTAGCTAATAGGCAATAATAAATTGTGAAGAAATGCCATGTGTAGAAGGAACACATTTTTAAAATTTGAGGCAACCTACTTCTAAACACAGCTGTTACTGACTTGTCTCCTGGAAATTAATGAATTCCATGTTCTTTGCTCATTTAACAGTTAAGGCATAAATAGGATGGAAAATGTGGCACGTAGCTAGCAACCTTGCTGCTTGTCCCTATAACGTGAGAGCCCTGTGGACAGTTAAGTGTGTCTCAGGCTTCAGCCATGAGGCCACACTTGATGGTGTAAAGGCAAAACTCCCTTTGGTCCAAACTGTGAATCTGGAATAATTCCACTGAAATTATGGAGTTATTCCATATTGCCCATTGATACGGTGGGAGAAGATCTGGCTCATATTTTTTGTTAAAGGGCCCTGTTCATTCATATGGTAACTAGAATCTACTATAGGAATGAAATATAAAGCTTGGAAACAGTATTATCTAGGAAAAGATCCTCAGGAGTGATTTGCTACTGATGATATGATGTATAATCTCCAGGTGTCTGAGGTATGAAGATAAAGAAGAAAATTAATTACAGGGGCATATAGTGACACTCCACGGTAGTTAGAATTGTATTTACAATGCAAATTCCTGTTGTTTGCGTTTTTTAAGGCTTTCTGTCTCAGTGACACTCTCGTGCTCTGTGCAGGCAATTGTCATTTAGCTTTGATTTCCAGCTTCTGTCAGTTTGTCACCACTTTATTATTTAAATATATTTTTTCTCTGCCAGATGAAGGCATTGTGAGAGTATGACAGAAGAATTAGAACTTCTAAAAGAACAATTTCTGTTACTGTTGTAAACAATGCGAAAGCTGCCAAAAATCTTCTGAAATGAAGGGATAGTATTATTGTCTTGTCTTAACACTGAAAGTAAAACATACATCAGACTTAGCCAGTTGTCAGCAGAAGAGGGGAATATGTTTTATTAGGGATATCTTTACAATTTTGTTATTACAACAATCCTCCCTCACCCCCACTGCCCCCCCCCCCAAAAAAAAAAAAAAAAAAAAAGAGGGAAAAAAACTCGTATAGCTCTTGTCAGAAAGATTACCCTGGGAAGTAATTTGCTGCTCCAGAAGCTTTTTGAATGACTGATACATTTCATACCACTTTGCATGTCATTTGCTTGATAATGATTTACCCCCCTCCGTCTCATATACTCCAGATGTAGAAACAGGAGTCCACGTAGTTACATACATAAAAATCTGTATGTGGTCTTGTGTGTAATTTGTCTGTGTCATTCTAAAAAGCATTTTGCACAAATCTGGCAGCAGCGCAGCAGCCACTAAAATATTGTATCTTGAGAGGATGAACACAACAACAATCACTCTATTTCCTAAATCATTACTTATCCACACATCACTTCAGCACAGAGCACAACAAGGCAAAGTTGCTTTCAGTTTCCCAGCATTATGAAGGGAGCCACTGGCTCCTCTTTTGAATAATCAAAGTGAAATGTGTTCATTCCTGTATCATTACTCTCAAAATTCATGATTACAATTAAAAATAACAAAAAAATCATGGGACAGCTACCAGCAAAGGTGTTTTGTTTAGCAGTTTATAAAAACAGCATATGCAGCTAGTTTACTCATTTTCTATTCCCATTTATTTATTAATTTTGGCCTAGAGTCTATGCATCCAAGTAAAGCCATACAGGGAAATAAAGAGCAAGTGTTTTCTTTGATATTGCGTCCAGATGTGCATAACTGACAGAATGTAAATTGTTTTAAAAACACAGATTCGTTGACCTTTTCAAAACCTGGATCTATAAGAGTTAGAGAGATCAGCTCTTATATGGAATTACTGTGTATGCTGGGAGGTTTGGGTGGTTCCACTGTAAACGAGGCTCCCAAAGCTATTTCAGTGGGAAGTCTAGAATCTGATGTTATTTATTCTTTCTTGCTCCTTTTCGCCCTCCAGTCATCCAAGTCTGTGTCTATTTTCTCTGGTGTGAGCTGTGTCACTGATCAGCTCTGCCTTCAGCAGATCCTCTGGCTCGAGAGTGCCTTCAAGTGTTTGCCTGGTTGGAGAAAGAAAAAAAGAAAAGAAAAGGAAAATTAAGTGAATTTGTGAGATAAATCATTTGGAGAAATCAGGTTCACTTGCTCCACCAGTGTCTCCTTCCCCCTACATCCTGCACAGCCAGATTCTGTTTTATTCTTCTTCTAAATGGCGATTTTGAGTTTCTCACCATATGGCTGAGTGTGTTAAAACCAAGTACTCCGTGCTTACTGTAAGGACATGGGAAGGCTGCCAAGGACCAGCAGGATGCCGCAGGATTAAATTGTGCCAAGGCAGAGAGGGAATGTAATATGTGGAGGAGACAAAACAGGGAGAAGATCAGAAGAAGATCACTAGCAGTGATAATGGGCAGGAATGGGGGTTTCTTGCTGTCTGCTTTAGGCAGCCTGAGTTTAAGTGCAGTTCAGAGGCTCAAGGCCAGATGCCCAGGTCCCCTGTGTAGGGACTGGAGAGGCAGAGCCAAACAACAGGTATAATTCAGAGCATTTAGCCAGCAGTTCACAGACTATAATCCAAGCTACCAAGTAGATTTCAATTCCTAAGAAAACAGCAAATTCGGTAGAGGTTGTCTCTGCATCCCCATCATCCCACTTTCCCACCCTTCCATGCTCTGCAAAGTCCATGTGAAGCAGTCATGCCAAGTGTGATCACACATGTCTCCCTGGGGCACTGAGAGGGGCAGAGAAAAAGCCAAAGCAATTTCATTTTTAAATTTGAGTTTATATTCATGGCAAAGTTTCCCAGCTGGAGTGACGATAATGAGTTGTCATGCGTTTAATGTATAGTACGTGTTTCATTAAAGCTAAATAGGTTACTGTGAGCCAGGGGACAGATTCACTTCTGGGGCAGAAAAAGCCCCAAACCTCAAGCTGATACCAAACAGCTGGTATTGGATTGAAAATAAATAAATAAATGAATAAATAAAACCCGTCTTCCTTCAAACAAGGAGGGCAGTGAAGAAAAGCATTTTCTCCTTTGCCTTAAGAGAGACCTTTCATGTTCAGTTCTTAGCTTGATCGCATGCCCCAGGCATGGGGCTTCTGATCTCTGCTGCTCTGCAACAGGACAGGGAGCCTTAAATGCCAGCTCCTGGTCCCTGTGCCCTCAAACTGCAGCCGCCTCTTTCAAAGGCTTGATGGCATTAGCAGACATACTGTGATGCACACATGCATCTCAAAGGCCTTTTAACCTAATCCATATTTATAGATCATCTTAATTAAGTATATACTGGGAAACCTTTGTTTTGCCGTTGGTTGTTTGCAGTGGCTCAATCAATTCTAATTGCATCTATACGGATTATAAAGTGGGTGGCAACTTGTGTCACAACTGCTGTGATTTCTTTAAATTAACCAGAGGTAACATGACATGTTCTTGATAAACACAGTAATAGCAGCAAGCAAGTGCATGGCTGCAGAAGAGTAGACATGCCCTGGAATCGTCATTCTGAGAAAAACCCTGAAGACAGGGATTTGCTTCGAAATTTAGTTCAGATCCAGTTGACAAGGAGTCGATTAGCTTCACAGTGAGCAAATGCAGCACTGTCTTGTTTGCTGCAAGAGAAAACAGACAAAATGTCAATAAAAAATTACCTCTTTGCCAGGGGGTTTCAACACAATTCAAGTAAAGAAATAAAGCTGTACATTCTCTGTTGCTTTAAAAAAACACAGGTCTAGTGCTTTAATGTGTACCAAGGTAACCACATTTTTCATTCCTTAGCCCACACTCTGTCTAAACTCATTTACTTTTTCTGCAAAATTAAGAACAAACCCACACAAAAACGCTGAAATCCCAGCCTATGCAGCTGACTACAGGCTGTGTATTTAGTCCAAAGAAGTTATACTAAGAAAAGTCAGTTGAGAAATGAAGTGCCCTGCCAGAGTGAAGAGCAAACAAAAATGGGGGACAAAACTAACTCATTTTTTTAAAGCTATAGTTTAAAGTCAGTGGAATATATTTTGCATTGATACATGTCCTCCTGAAGTCAAAGGGCTATTTGGATGTGTTTGCTGGCAAAAAAATCTGGTTTAATGTCTGCAACTCAACTAATTTTGAATTGATTGCTCTGGCTGTACAGATTTAAATGTCTAAACACCCATCTCATAGGGGCAAGTCTCTTTATTACTTTTTCATGAGCAAGGACTGAAGTGTCAGTGCTTTAAAAGCATTCCCAGTAGCTCCAGCCTCCTTTTATACAGTATTTCAGGGCTTGAGATCCACACTGTCCCCCTCCTGTCCCAGCCAAGTAAGTTATAGAGTCATGATTATCTCTCTTTTGTTCCTCCTTTAATGCAAAGAGGAATATCCCACATCTGCCATAGCTTGGATGAGCAGCATCCTCCTTACTTTCTCCTGTGAACTTTTTAACAGACTTGGAAGCTCCAGGAGAGGGTTCTGGGTTGAATCCTCAGCATTTCCTATTGATTAGTCTATGTAGCTCTGCACTCAGATTGCTGTTGCCCAGCTCCTTATAGGGCATGCAGACACCTAACTTGGGGTGTTTGTTCTGCTGTGGGGCCAAGCAATCCCTTACCAGTACCATGTCAAGGTTTCATCGTGCGTCTCACAGCGGAGAAGCACATTTTCACTGTGGACAGCAGTAGCCCTTAACACACTGAAAAACATAGTGTTTTGTTCCCTTTAGTACTGTCCTCAGCAGTCTTTTCCTATCTGCTGATATTTGTGTGTGGGTTTTCAAAAAAGTTTATCTTCATTAAACGCTGTTACTGTTGTACCTGCCAGGAAGCCCTTGCAGCACAGCCAGTTCTGGAGCAGAGCACAGCAGTCACTCAGTGGCGCAGACCAAAACAGCGGTGTGTTGGTGTGAGAAGCACAGCATATCTGACACAATTACAGCAATAGCAGAGTGGAGAAATTTAAATTTGTGGAAGATGCTGAGGTTATCACCCTTATATTAGCAAAAGCAGCCCACTGATCTTAAACAACAAAGGTCACAGACTCAGAAAAAACGGTGATCTCCTGCTGCATGGACAGCACTGGCTCCTACAGTTTCTGTAGGTTTCATTCTTTCCAGTCCTGATAATCCACCAAGTCCTGAAGCCTGGGACAAGTGCAAGGCTGAGCCAGAGAGAAGAGCAAGTTCCATTTCATCCTGTTATTTGTCTGAAAAAAGGTCTCTCTTGTTCCATGCACTAAACACATGCACGACAGGCTTTAATTCAACAAGCTCTCTGAATTGCCTGTTTCAATCAGACGATCCTGCTAGTAATGCCAACTCTTATTTGTTTTGGGATTTTTACTTAGAATGTTCCTATTTAATTAATATGTTGACAAACAGTCTTCCATATTTAATTGCTTCTAAAGGAGGAAATTTAATCATGTACTTGTTCTGTTTCTTAAACTGCAGTGCTCTGGCAGAGCACACTTCTGACACATGTGCATGGAATAAACTCATTTTGACTAGAGGTTATTGTGGATATCTGCCATTTAAAATGAGGAGTTTAGATGAATGCAGGAACAATTAAGTGATGTATAATGGTGACGGGGATGTGCCGAACTAATTTAATTGGGGATTTGAAGTAATCGACTTGCACAGTATTTGACATTAAAGACTTTGCAAATGTAACAGCGAAGCTCCAATTAAATGTCCCTTTTCACTCTAAATAAATGTACTGATGTATTGCCAACGCCTGAGATGCTGGCCTCTGCATGGAAGAAAGGACTCAGTGTCAGGCTGCAGTGCAGGCAGCAAGGACATGTGGAAGGAATCGTAGCTGTGAATATGTAATTCCTGGCCTCTAAACGCTATCGGAGTGCGGTGGCTTTCCTAGCCTGGAGCGCCCTGAATGGGCCCATTTTGTGTTCTAGGCAGTGTGTATGTTGGCAGAGCTAAACATATCCTCTGTGCTGCTGGAGCGAGGATGCTAGGGAAGTCAGCTGAGAACAGAAAAAAATGCTTGAAAATTTACTCCCAAGAGGCACTCAGTGAACATTTGGAGGGTCCTATTCTGATTTTATGAGCAGCACCTTGGTCCGCTCTCAGACCTTAAGACGTCAGCCAGCCTTAGACGAGGGCGGTCTGACCCGCAGCGTCCAGTTCCAGGTCTTTGAAGGCATTATCACAGCCTGACTGATTTTTACTGCAATACTACAGATCTGGGGCAATGTACTGCATTTTGCTGAGGTAGAAAAGTTGCTGTAAGGAAAGCAACCACAATGCAAAGAAAAGCATCATTAGGAAACAGTTGTGATCCATTATTTGGCACAAGACCTTGAAATACAATTGTCATTGGAGAATACTTTGCCAGCGAGACTGGAGCACTTCCAGGAATGATGTTGGGGCTACACATATTTCATTATGGGTCCGGTCTGTCCAAGGCTGTGGTGTTGTCCTTCTAGAGTCAGGAATGGCACCATCCAGTTTTTGGAGGCAGATCGAGCTAACAAATGTTGTGACTTTTCCACAGCAAGGCAAGGTTCATCAGTTTAGAAAAAAACAACAGGCTGAGATCTTGGCTCTTCCTCCTAGACAAATCAATGATAGCATTTGAAGGTCTGATGAGGGTCGGCAGCCTTCTCACACCAAGCATCCTTGAACTGTTTCCTGATTTCAAAGCACAGCCTTCCCTGGCTGTCCACAGGGGTAGCTTCAGCTGCACGGGGCTTATCTCCCAGGCTACTTCTGCAGTGAAAGAGGCAAAATTAGCTTCTCCTGAATGCAAAATGGGTTTCTCCCGAGAAGGAGCTGCATGTTGATCAGGCTCCAGGTACACACAGGAGCTTGTAGCTGGGGTGCCCTTGAGGCTGGGCCTGCCTTTTTGTTGTGCTGTGCCAAACAGCTCTGTGTTGTGTCCGGATGTCCTACAGCTCTGGGGACGCCGGCTGTACATGATGATAGTAAGGGCGATGCTGCTTTCAGCCTCAGTGCTTCACCCTGCTAACGCAGCGCTTGCAGGGTTAGCATCACGGTGAGTGGAGCTCATGGTGGGGAGCGTGGGGAGCTGAAGAGCTGAGCGCAGCCGGTCGTCCTCGGGATGCAGTGTGTCCTCAATGCTGGGGAAATGGACTATAGCGCACCGCTAACTTCTGCCTTTTTGTTTGCTGTACCCTTAGATCCTGAAGGTTTGGGGTTTTTTTTTTAATGCACTAACTTTTGGGTTTATTTCTGCATTTCCAGAGGAAGCCATGAAGTATCACAGCGGGCCTCCAAAGAACGCGTACATGGAGCAGAGCTTCCAGGGCTTGAACCCCGTCCTGAATATCCCCATCAGTGCCGCCCGCGTGGACCAGGCCAACAGGAATGCGGGGCTCGTGGGCAGCCGGCTGGAAGCCTGGGTGGACTCTCTGGTCAGCAGCGTCTGGTCAGCCGTGGACATCTGCAGCACCGGCCCCACTGCCTGCCCGGTCATACAGGGCTGTGCGCAGACAGCCTGGAGCTCCCTGAGCCCGGACCCCAAATCTGAGCTGGGCCCCGTCAAACCTGACGGTCGCCTGAGGTAGCATCCGGTACGCTCTCTTCCGGCATAGGTTTTTAAAAGGGAATTTAACCTTGCTCATATGTGAATCTCACACCAGATTTCAGAAACCTAAGGGAACATTATACTTTTTTGTTACTTATTGCAATATAATTCATTTAAAAAAAAAAAAAAAAGTTCTGACAAGGCCTTTGGCACTGCCCTCTCCATCAGCTCTGTCGGGAGCAGCTTTGGTTGTCCCGCAGCCTCTGCTGTCCTGTGGGGCCCTGGCCGTACCACACACCACTGCACCCACCGCCTCTGCGGGTTTCGAAACAGTAGGAGCAAGCCATGGAGAGGGCAGTGAAAGAGCAGCTGCTAAAAGTGTTTTTTAAAAATAAATTTGTCTGTACCTCTGCTGTTTCATAGGCTTTCATTATTTTGCTACCATGAATAAATCACAGCAAAATTCCCTTCTACTTAGGCTTCCTGGGGAGGTTGGTTACTGCAGGCTAGAGCCTGTACGGCCGCATTACCTCACAGAATGCAAAATAATTATGGTACAACCTCACTTTTTTTTTTTTTAATAACACAAAGTAATTCTGGACTCAGCTAATGTCTGTTGTTATCCTAGTTAGAGAAAATGAGCAAAAGCAGAAACTTTCAGATTATTTTCAGAGACTTTTTAGACTTATTTCATGACAAACTCTAAATGGAACTAGTGTTTTGCTATATTAGTCTTTTATGTCTCATGCAGTCAGGTTCGGGGTCTGGGTACTAAGAGTATTAGTTTAAAGAACAAAGAAGCATTTTGGATTTCAGCCCTTTCAAATCTGCAGGTTTTTCTCTAAGCCCACCAGCACCTAGGCATTTTCTCAGACTTCCAGTACAGCAAGTGTGCATGTGTACGTTGGGGTGGGTTGTGACGTGCCTGCTCACACCCCTTGCTGATTTTGCTCGTGAGCTGAGCTTTTTCTCAGGCAGTGGAGTTGCACAGAACCAGTAGAATGGTAGAATCTGCAACAACGCGTTTCTTCCCTAATTTGAGTAGTGGCTAGTAAGTCTTAACACTAATTCCCTCTCTTGATCTCAGATCTGCCAGCTCTCCATGAGTAAGGGCTGTGCAGGGCATCTGGAAGGCTGTGCAGGACGGGGGTTCCTGACTGAAGCCACGAGCTGAACGTGAAGGAGGGCAATGCCGTGTTTCTCAGTGCTTTTACTTTATTCTGTCAACAAACTCTACCCTTGCCTGTCTTCAGAATTTCTAGCAGGCTGCATCCTGTTTTAAATAGGCATGTTTTGCATCATTTTAAGTTGCATTTTCTACAGTAGGAAAAAAATTCTTTTACATTCCAAGAACTTTTTAAAATATAAGTTTTATATGCAAATTCATCTCCGACTAATGCATTTTACATTAGCATAAAGCACGCACTTTGTTGTTGTTGCTGTGGTAATCTGTTGTTAACAACATAACCCAAAAAGGCTATTAAAAGCTCTGTTGGGTTAATTAGGAAAAAAAATCCTGTTGATGTAATAAAGTAAGGTATCTGTTTACCCTTCTGTGTGTATGGCTAACTTTCTGCTGATGAGAGTTAAGCGTCCACATCAGGAGGGAAACAGTCCCTTAAATCATTCCATAATAGCATCTCACAGAAAGGTTGAATTCCCTTTTAAACAACAGTTGCAAGATGACCGTAACACACAGATTCCTGTGGCTTGTAGTATCTCTCTCCGTAGTATTGGTTTAAAGCTACTTGCAGTTTGCTTTGGACTTGAAATTGCGGTGTCAGCTGTGCTGGCATTAAGGCAGAGCATTGAAATGTTTATCTGGCACAAAAATGGATGCATAGAAGGAACAATTTAGGTATTTATTATTTATGTTTTAGTCAATGACTAATTAGTAGGTGCTGCTGTTGCAGCTTGAAGATTATGTTATCTTACTAACTGAAGCTGCCTTTATTAAGAAAAGGCCTTCCTCCCCTCACACCTCCCTTTCTTTTTTTTGTCTTGATTTTGACAGTCACAAGAGCCGTAGTTTTAGGAAAGCTTGTAGCAATGAGAGCTGGTTGAAATATTTCAGTCAAGATAATGTTCCAGCTTTTCAACTGACTCTAGAGGCAAGCATTTTTAAAACCAGGGTTGCCAACAGGTTTATATAATAGAAACACAGTGTTATTACTTACTCAGTAGGGTTTTTTTAACAGTG
Organism: Ciconia boyciana; assembly: GCF_034638445.1. Lineage (NCBI taxonomy): Eukaryota > Metazoa > Chordata > Aves > Ciconiiformes > Ciconiidae > Ciconia > Ciconia boyciana. Next base: position 10,254,610 of record NC_132946.1, on the reverse strand, counting down.
CTTGTTTTTAATCTAACATTCCTTCGTGAAGTTCAGATTTTCTGGGGACCTCCAGTCCTCACTGAAATCCAGGGCTTTAGTCACACTGATGCAATGGCAACTGCACGGTTCAAGCCGTGCAGATTAAATGAAGAACATCATATTTAGGGCACACAATAAAATTCATTAACAATCCTAGTCAGTGATTGTTCTCAGTAACACCACTGGGGTAGTCGCAAATCTTCGGTCTGTCTTGCACGTAAGCATATGTATAAGGGGGCACCCACACACACACACATGCAGATAACTTGGTTTTTAAATTTGATACTTTTTTTATTCTTAAGCAGGAACATTTTTAAGTGCTTTGTTGGTAAGTTTTCATTATTAACTAGACCAAGCAGAAGGTGGCAACAATCCTATCTTTTGTGGTTAGGAGAAAATCTGCCACTTTTATAATTTAAAATGTGAGGTGCAAATTATTTTGTTTTAGTACAAAAAAAGGGAAAGAAAACAAATGGTTGCTGATATATCTATTTACATTATATGTTAGGTTTAAAATATCTCAAAACAAAATTTATATTAGTTTCTTTTCTGAAAGACAAAAAGCATCTACACAAAGAAGTTTTGTAGCAAGCTGGCAATCCCAGTGCTGCTATTAAAACCGATGACGTAAAACTGAAGAGGCTGGTCCTGCAGTCCTTTCTCAGGCAAAACTTCCGTGGAGTGCTGATGCTGAGTAAGGACTTCAGAGTCAAGTCCAGCATAAATCAAAAGTGTGACAGTATGCTGTGAGTAAATACTGTCTGTGTTTGAAGTCATCAAAGGATGAGCTGCCGTGTTTGGAACATCTTCTGGGGGCAGCATCAAGTTTTGAACCTAAATGACAACTTCTACTATAGCTATTAGTATGCAGACCCAGATACGTAAGTTTTATATGGGACACTGTGTCTGAGTTACAAAGTGCTGTAATTGTGAAGAAAAACCATGGAAAGCAAGACTCTCTGCATCAGGGATCAGAGCTTGCTCCAAGCTGATGCTGTGGTAGTGCTGCTAAGACCGACGTCCTGCTTAGTGGCTTTTCTGGTTCTGAAATGGCAGGCGCTTGGAGCCTGTGATGAATATTATATATTGTTAGAAGAGAATAACTTCACAGATCTTACATTTGGTGAAAAGGAGAATTCAGAGCAGGGATCCACAGTTCGTACAAAACAAGCAAGTTATGCATCTTCATTTGAATGTGCAAGTGTTATTTTCCAGTCACGCTGGAAGTCCTTGCTGAACAGGACTCCAACTGAAAGCCAGTTTTGATCAAAATCCCTTTCTGTGGGAGAGGGGTGTATTTCCATATGCACACATTTGTCCTCTGTGTGTAATGCGTTGCTCATTTAAATTCCCTCCCCATTCTGCACAATAGCCATGTAACACTTCTGTGATCAACCAGTATTACACAGAAAGGGAATGTGGCAGAATGCAGAACGTCTACATATGTGATTCAATGAATTATGTCCAAAGTCAGTCTTAGCATTAGGCCAACCTGTTTATATGGTAATGTTAAACCTTGAGGCTAATAGAAATAGCTCAAATGACAGTTTATTTTCAGATTTGTCCAATTCTTTCTTTGATGACTTTTGGACATTGAGTAGTAATATTTGTATTTTCATTTTCTGATATTCAAGGGGGTTTTTGGAATTGAAATGATGTCTTCATTTTTTGTGCTCTTGGCAAGCAGAGAATTTTAACAATTCCTTCATGATAGCAAGTGTTATACAGGGAAGTCCGTCTGTATCTCTGTTGTTAAGCCTTCGTTATTGCTAAGCCTAGAGATACAGGAATGTGCATTCGTGTGTTACAAATTGGCTTTCCTAGGTATTGGCTTCAGTGCACAATGCATGTACAGTTGTTTAACGGCGTATTAACGATGATCCTGCAGCACCTTGAAAAGGACCAACTAAGTGTGTTCACCTTTTGTCCATCTCCTACAGCACTAATTGCAATACTAATGAAGCCTCCATCACTCTTGGCTATGATTGTAGTGAACAGAGTAGTGAAGTCAGTGAATCAGAACTGGGATATTCTAAACCTGACCAAAGGGAGAGATGAAGGGTAAAGAGGATGCTGAAACTTTGCAAAAGTTTGACGCAACTGTGCTGCAACAAAACTTTGATCAAACTAGGCGCCTTCTGCGCAGCAAGGCTGAGAAACGCTGATACCATGAGATCTCAGCTTTGACTTCCCAGATAAAAAGAAAACAAGATCCAGATTTTTATTGTGGCCAGACAATGAGGACCAACTTTCTGTTGATTTCTCTAGTTCTTTTTCATTACAGCTGTCAGAGAACTGCCAGCTTGCCGCCGGCTATCACACCCTCCTCGTTGTCTTCCCAGATCCCAAAGCTTCATGAGTCGGCCACATGAAAGCTTGGCAACTCCACCGCTTTCCGTTGAGCAGGAAGTTTTGTACTTGTGTGAGCCAAATCCCTTAGGCTTCTTCAAAAACCCTAGCTGCAGATCAGAAAAGTTTGCTTTTCAGAGCAGCTGTCAGTCAGCTCAGTACTAACACACGTGAAGGAGTTGGTAAAAGTGATAGCAATTATCTTTTCCTGATTTTCAGGCATGGGTATTTAATATATGTAATAGTAGGTTTGGTTATTTCAGCAACAGAGTAAGACCGACCTGGTAGAAAGTGTCTAGCAGTGTTTCCCACTGGCCTTTGCATCAATCTGATTATGAAAAGATAATGATCCATATGTGCTTTTATTTCAACCATTCAAGGCGTCCAAGATAGTCTTAAGGATTCGTAGGTCATTACGTTAAACCCATATTAAATGACAATTGAAAACATCATGTAAAAAAGTCTTTCCAGACCAAACCATCAGGCTTCTGCCAAGACAGCTCCAGGGCTGATGCCCACAGAGAGGGTAGGAGCGATGTAGCGTTGGAGGGGACAGGACACTGCCCTTTTAGGGGCCCAGCAGGAGTTACTGAGAGCGGGAATACCCACCTGCAGAGCCCCTCCTGAGAGCAGTCGCTGCTGCAGCCAGGCACAGAAGAGCCAAACAAATGTGAAGTAGGGTTAAGGGCAGCGAGGAAGAATTTGTAGGGAAATACCTTTTTTCCTGTAGACTCTTCAAAAGTGAGCAAATGCTCAGATTTGTAACTCCCTTGGAAGGTGTAGAGTAGAAGAGACTGGCCTTTGAAAACCTTCACCACCACCATCACAATAAGGGAAAGAAGAATTAGGCTGAGAGCATTTAAAATTGAGGCAACAAGATCTTACAGCCCATGTTACCCAGGACCACAGTAGCATTAGGCCGTCTCCAGTTAAGCGTGATGTTGGCAGCCATTAACCCTCATGATGTGATACTGCAGGTACCGTGTTGATTTTGCTCCTTTATACTAACAGTAGTGTGTAGATCACTCTTTGCTCTTTGCTTCTGCCTTGGTTACCTTCTTTTGCTCATGGGTGCTATCACAGCTGCTACCTCACTGTGTCTGCAAACACGTTTACCTGATAACAACAAAAAAAGGTACCAGAAATCTCCTTGAACTGAATGTACAATCTATGCAAATTCTCTTTCTACTTTGTTAAAACCTAGAAGTATTACTTGTAACCTTGCCAAATAAACAGCAAGATACTGTACAGGTGCCTCTGATAACAGAGTGACAATTCTAGGCGCGGTTCATTGCGCTGCATTTGTATATTGTAATGACTTGACTTGTCTTTGGTTCTGTTGTAATTAACACCCTCAACTGAGAAGATAGCAATCTCTTGCTAGGGGAGCACCTTCAGTTTGCTGGGAATATTCTGGAGGACGATGTCTATGGCATTTCATTTTATTTTCCTGCTTACATCCAAAAGAAGGCACAGACCTGCTGGCCAAAATTAGGATGTTGTTTCAGATTTTCCTTGGGTGAATCCTGTCAGCTTTGGATCGCTCAGTGTCTGTTCCCATTGTGGCATCCAGTGTGTTGCCCCTTAAAGAAAGCCTTACTTTCATCCTTTCTAAATGTGGCCTTAAACTGTGTTAGGAAGTTAGGTGTCGTCTGCATCTTGCTCACTTTTTCTGTTTGTTGTGGAAGGAATAAAAGGCACCTTGAGATTTCTATTACAGCTCAGTTGTGTTGCTGTCAGCTTACACTTCACAAATACAATAGAAATTGCTTACAAATGCGGTCTTTAAGGGAAGAAAATGACCTTCCCTTTGGGCAAAAGGAAGGCTCAAACGTTCGTAGAAACCTTAGGAAATTGTGAGCTCTGTCTTTTGCAACTCACTGTAGACAAGGAAGGTTGATTTAATTACCTACAAAGTACAAACTTAATTACTTAATTTATCTTCAGACTATAACAGGACAGACTGCTCTCAGATGCACAAGACAAATTCTGGAGTAATTTCACTCATTTCGACATGACGTAGTAGCATTCCTTTCAGGTTTGTACTGGTAGCTGGGAGAAGATATATCCTCTTAATGGTATGGTCTTAAAATCTGAAGAATGTCACCACTTGGGTCCAGATTTTGAGTGATGGTTGGGAATCTAACTACACTTAGGAGACAGAGGAGTCTGGCTGTATCTTCAAAGTCATAAATGCATTTCCAAAAATCTGGCTTTTGGAGCTTCATCCAAAGGTTGTCAAAGTCAGCAGACACCAAGGACTTCTGCTAAGGCTTGTTATCTGTTGGGTTTCTTTAATACTTTTTTCCATGGAGAACTGTCGTGTTTCAGTAGCACCGATATTCCCGGCAGGCTGCAGTGCTTTTAGGAATCCCAAATCCGATCCTGTCTTGGTATTCAGATGCAGATACAACCCAAAGGCAACTGAAAAGGGTTTACAATAGGAAACAAGATTTGTGAAACAAAAAGAATTAATTCAAGTTAATGAAATGATTTTTCTGACTTTGTCATTTCAGTTTTGGTTTGGGTTGATTGGATTTTTGTATTGCCTAACATGGTCCATAATAAGTTATTCCTATTCTGTCATTTTCAAAGACTGGTGGTGATATAGTTTTAAGAAATAACTATTTTGTTATAGATCATTATATGCATAAAACTGTACAGAAATATTTTGTAAGCTATTGAATAAGAAAAAAGAAAACCATGTATATACAGCAAAGTTTAAAAAAAATTGGAAATTCAAATGGAACACACTGAAAGATGTAGATATTTTGCTATTTATTTAAAGGAGTATTTTATGAGATATTGAAATGTCTTAAATTGACTGGTAATCAAAGTTCAAAGTCAGAATGCTTTTCTTGTAGTAGAATGTGATTTTCAGCAATTATTGCACTACCCGTTTTTGCACCCTTTTGTCTTTCATTTAGCAGAAAACAATGTGCCTTAGCTGTATTCTTTGTCAATGGGAGTTTGGTTTTTTTGTCCGACAAAGCAAATTTTTTTGCAGAAAAAGAAATGGATGTATTAAATACTGTATTATACCAAAAACACTGCAGTTGTATATAAATGCTTTCTGTCATACGGTGTTTTCAAATGCAGAATTTTAAAATAAAAAAAAAAAGGCTGTCTTTAGGAATAGATGTGCACCTGGTATTATTTTCAACCCCATTAATGTAAGTCTTTATTTAAAATAACTTTGCTGCTTGGAGATATTTAGGAGGAAAAATGGGACCAAGCACGACTGATCTGTGATCCCAGTGCTGATGCCAATACGCTGCCTGGTCAGTCATTTCTCAGGCTCCGTTTCCCAGCTGTAGCAATTATGGGGGAAACATTCACAGGTGCCGTTCGGAAATCCATTTTTGCTGGCCAAGACGATCGCTCACGGGCACGCAGTGCGAATTGCAGCGGCAGTGCTGGGAGATGGGTCGGACTGCGCAGGGCTCCCAGCGCTGCCTGCGCTGTGGGATCCAGGGACACATCCAAGCTTTTTGGGCCAAGTTCTCCTAGTTTTCAAACTCAGATGACTGCTTTTTGCCCAGATTCTCCCTGCCTTTTCTAAAGATGTCAAGGAATGGTAGGCAGAGGGGGCAGAAGGCATTAACAAGGAGCTTGACTTAGGTCTCTTTCCTGAAGGCCATTAACTAGGAGGAGTGTTGGAGCAGTTTCTTCCACACGTCCCCAGAGCGTACATCATCCCAAAGAGAAAGGACTTAGTCATGGCCATACAAATAGGCAGCCGGGTGCAGAAATAGGAATTAATATTAGGGCTGGCTTGTTACAAGGACAGCAAAATATGGGCCCTTTGCCTTTACTGAAAGGATGAGCTCAGAAAGACACATTTCTTCCATAGTTCCCCCAGTGGATTACAGAGCCAAACCAGCCATTGCCTAACATTCACCCAGTATGAGCACTTAAATTTATTTTCTTAACCACAGGCTCCACTCTGAGCACCGATTTCTTAAAGCTGCTTCCATGGATGCGATGGGGAAAAACAGTTAAATTCTCCTACAAGTGGGTGATTGGTATTTAGCACTATCCTCATGATGTATTGCAGGTTTGTCTCCTGGTGCCGCTTTTTGATGTGGGATGCTTGAAAAACACCTCCTTGATGACCTTCCAAAAGTCTTTGACATCACCAGGAGTCTGCGTGACTTTTTCATGCACCCCCAAGCAGTGCTGCAGGTTCTCTTGGCAGCCAGAACTGCTTTTGATCTTGTGCTTTCTTTTCACCTGCTGTTCAGGAATTCCACTTTTTTGGCACTTAGATGCAATGAGGTCTCTTTAAACAGAGGAGGGAACACAATGCTAATATTTTAGTCCTGGCACAAATAAAAGATTTTCTGTGGAGGGGAAAAAGGAAAAAAAAAAAAAAGACTGCTCTCTCAGTTTTGAAGCCTGGTTTTATTTATAAATGGTATAAGTATGCTGCTTTTTTGCTGGCTTATTCCTCATCCAGCTGCTAATACTCATGGCATATTAAAAAAAGCTCAACCTTTGTTTTAATGATCTCCAAATGTGTCATTGGCCGCTACTTTAAAGAAAAGAAAACAAAAGCATCAAGCTACCAGGTGCTCAAGTATTTTGTTTTCTTTGTGGACTTCAGCTAGAATCTGCACGCTCTTTGAGGCTACGCACAAAAATTCCAATGCTGCCTGTCTGAGCTGTCTACAGTGTCATGCCGGCTTGAAAGACTATGTATCTCTGTCTGCTTCAGATAGCGTCATCACATTCTTGCATCTGCCATGCCTAATCTGTCTTGATCGTAATTAATATTTATAGAGTGTAGAACATGGTTAATTCACGGTAATGACACAAAACGTACTGCAGAGCAGTTTGCCAGTAGGAAGGCACAGTAAACCAAGTGCAACAGGAACGAGGTATTTAATTGCCTTGACAATAGGGATTTCGTTTCAGTGCCCGGATATTTGACATTTCTTCATCTGTTACTAAAGAATCTGTAGCCTATTTTCTAAAAATCAGAAACTGTTAGTAATCTGAGGCTTCACAAATGCAAACAGCTGTAAATCTTCGCTGTCTATTAATGATTAAAAAGCAGGAAATTCATGAGGTTCTACTATAGTTAAAACCAGACACGGATGGCACTTTTTCATTCTTTTATGAAAGATGATCTTGGCTATTCTGGTGCCAAATCAGCACTTCAGCATGGTTTATTCCTTCACCTGCCTGCCCTTGGCTGGAAGCCCGGGCCTGCAGGGCTATGAAATAGGGCACAGCTGAGACACCGACTGCTAATCCTGCCCAGCTGAGGAAGGTCTGAACCTGGAGCTGGGGAGATCAGGGGACCGGGTTCAGACACCGAGTCATCTGGCATCAGTTGCCAAACACCGGTTTGTTCTGGGCAGCTCACAATCAGAGTAGTTTCATGCCAGGATCCTGATCCCATGAGCCAAGGAGCTTCAGGTTAATTTATTAATAGTATTAACATGATCCGAAAGTATGCTGCATTTTGCAGATTTAAGCCTGATCCAGCCTCTAGTTGCGACCCTCTTCGAGAAAAGGCCAGGCTGGACTTTTCAGCTTCAGATAAAGCATGATGTAAATGTACACATTTGCTGTGCACCAGTAACTACCCTGTCCTGGGGAAGTGTTTGGATCCACAGCGTTTGTGAATCTAGAAGCAAAGCTGTCTGCTGCAGGCGTGTGGAAGATCAGATGCTGTGGTCCCTGCTGGGCCTTCTGTCAGTCTGCTTGAATGGAAATGAAAAGCTGTTTGAAGTGTGGCAGGAATACGACATGGGTTTCGGTGCCCAGATATTTAAGGCATAAAACAGACATTTGTACCTAATCTGCCAATGTAAGTTACAAAATGTAAACCACTTTTTCCTTCTCACCATGAAACATCCGTCATGTTCTTCTGTGCTGGTTCCAGGCTGCCAGTGGTCCCTTCACCTCTGACTTAATACCTCCACCAAAACACGCCATGCAGCTCTCCAAAGCCATCAGCTGCCCAGCCAGCTGCGTTGCTGCACCCGCAGCCCGATGCAGCCCCTGCAGATGCCCATCGTCTTGGGCACGGCAGCCGCTGGCAGAGCGCAGCTGCAGCAGGCAGCACCGGAGGCGCGGAGCCTCGCTAGCCAAATGGAAACGTCGTAAAGCCCTTGCCCACTGGCGGTGCAGCGTTCCAGGAGCAGCAGCTTACATTAATTACAGACCATTTACAAAATACGCATTTTGAAGTCAAACGAAGGAAGGCACAGGCCGAATGTAATATGTGTATATGAATATACATATGTATGTCTGTGTGTATATATATGTAAAATCGGAACTGCAGAATAATTCTGGTCGGTAGGACTCTGGGGAGGTCATCTGAGCCCTGCTTGAAGCTAGGCCAGCTTAGACCAAAACACGGGCCATATACTCTCTTCCATCCAAGACCACATAGGCTGGATGCCCAAGTCCCACCACTGGCACCCTGGCCTGACCCCAGCCCTCCTGGGGACGAGGACTGGGCTGACACCCTCGCACCACTTGGCAATGCTCTGTAAAGGTGGAAGCACCTTTCCAAGCACCTCTGATTGACCTCATTGCCTCAAAACCAGCTGCACAGCCACCGCAGCCCTTCTCAGGGCTCTGGGCTGTTTTGGGGCTGCCGCAAGTCTACCAGTCCATCCGTTTTATCTTTTACAGCCACAGCAACTGGGAGAAGAGCAATGCACCACCGCGTCGCTGTGCAGTTGCGGTCAGAGGGTGACTGGGCTGCGGGATGGCAGCCCGTATGCTGAACTTGCAAGTCTGATGGCTGCTGAAGAAACTTGTTACAAACAGGGTTTTCTTTTTGTTGTTGGTTTGGTGTGGGGGTTTGGGGGTTTTTTGCAGGGAGAGGTTGGGTCTTTTTGCAGTTTGGGTTGTTTTTTTTTTTTAACTTCCTAGCCTGGACACTGGGTCAGTCTGTTGGGGGTCCAAGCACTCTCTTGGGTTTACACGCCTCTCCCAGCCACTGTAAGAGACAGCGGCCAGCCTCCCAGAGAGCTCTGAAGAGGTCAATACTAATTAACAGAAGTGGTATAGGTAGGTCGTATTCAGTCCCTGTGTGTCTGGATGTTGTCAAGACTTGAGACATTGCAGCCCAGCGCTACATGAGCCACTTTTAGGCTCTGTTTGTATTTCCACTGCCTAGAAGTTACCCTGAGCTGGTAGCACAGCTGCGATGGAGCAACCTCTTCCCAAGGCATTTTAGTATTGCACAATGTATAGCCGTCAAGTAGGAGCAGTATTTCACTTGTATAAACGAGTTAAAATCATTTACTCCTTAGTCTCCTTCTGTAATTGTTTTTTTTTTTTTCCTAACTAGGACTTGCATAATAATAAAAGAGATTTGCCTAGAAACATAAAGTACATTTTAATGTGATCTCATTTATGAAAGTCTATCGCTGAATACATATGGCAAGGAAATGAAAGTATTCTTATAACAGATTAATAGCCAAGATCAAATATTTCACTTTAGAATAGAGTCCATCTATATGTGCTTTTAACTCCTCGCTAAATTTAAATTTAAAAGGGCTTTTTTTGTGCATTGAAAGCAAGCCACTGCCTGCCACGTCATCCCCGATTTTCCATTACTGCTCACTGAGGGTTTGCATTCATTAGCAGACGGCGACTCTGGCCCCGGCCTTCAGAGGAAGAAATGACTTTTTGCCTCCAGGAAAAAAGAAAAAGTGATGTGAGCTAACTTCCAGCAGCCCGGCCACAGCAGGACCTGCCAAGCCAGGGGCCTCGGGGGCAGGCGGGCGTCCCCGGGGAGGGACAGCGCAGGGGACCACCCTGGCCGTCCCGGGCGATGCAGCCGTGCCCTTGCCCACGCAGGGAGCTGAGCCGGGCGCGGAGCTGGCGCTGCCGTCGTGCACCCTGAGTGAGTGCTGCTGCCCCACGCAGCCTCCACACCGCCTACCAGATACCTTTTTAAAAATCTTGCTCTGAAATGCTCTTGCTTAAGACAGCTTTGCAAAGGGTAACGCATGAGAAAAGGACGAGGGCCCTGCTCCCTGGGCGGGCGGAGGGGAGTGGGCAACGCGGGCTCAGGGCTGCCCTTAGCTGGCGTGCTCGGTTTGTGCGGGCACCAACCAACCCCGGTCGTGCAGAGCGCAGAACGGGTAAGGGGCTTTGCGAGACCTGTTTCCAGGCTGTGTCATCCGGCGCAGCCAGCCATCAAAATGTTTAAGTGATTTATATACTGACCCAAGGTAACGGGCTGGGGAAAGTGTAACTGGGACCTGCAGTACGGGGAGCAGTACTGTGAGACCTTACACCTTCCAGACGATTAATGCAATGTCTGAATGTATTTAAAAGCATGCACTTTCTTTCCAAAATTCCCTATTTGGAAGCTTCTCTCTCTGATTTAGTCCTTCTCTCCATAGGCCTGACAAGTCCTTAAACTGAGGTCAGCTGGACCACCACCTCCCATTCCCTTGGTCTCTCTTTTGGGGTGCCAGCGCTCGGCTACTTCCTGAGTCTGAGTTGCGCCACAGTCCCTTTTTTTTACATGGGTAGGTAAGTGCTGAATTAATTTGTTCATTCATTTAATTAATTAACATAAATTAAACTGGTATCAATATAAGAATGCATTAAGAATTGGCACAAACTGTATACTTTTTATTTAGTATGCCTTAGCACGTGTGTGAATCAGTACCAAAGTGAATGTAATGCTGTGTATCCATTCAGTGAAATGGCACTGATTTGTACTAGCTGGCTCCTGATCCAGCCTCAAAAGCAAAAATTCTCTTCTTTTTTTTTTCCCCACATTCGATTGGCCTTGAAGATGTTATAAAACAAACCAAGAAATATCAACGGGAGACTAACACAGCAGCAAGGCTCCGGGTTTATTTTTAGCCCAGCTCTCTGCCTGGTGCAGCTCGGCTCGTGCACGATGTGCGTCACACAGAACTGAAAGAATTTGAAAGTGGCATTGCCATAATTGAACCCAGAATCCCCCCAGAAAAACCCTTCACGTCCTTATTAACGGCAGATCAAGAGGCTGCCTGTGCCGGGAAAAGGGCGGCAGGACATGCTCTCTTCAACCCACAGAGGAGATTTTTTGGGGGGGAGGGAACCCTTAAACCACCTGCGTTTGAAGTGCTGCCTGCCTCATCCTGCTCCGTAGGCACAGAAAATGAGCAGTGATGGTCAGCTGAACACACTTAACAACATATTCACCCTTAAAACGGGGCGGCTGCAGAGCTGAGCTGGGAGCCGGTCCCACTGCCAGGAGCGTTGCAGCCCACCGGCCCTTCCCAAATCACCTCTGCGTTGTCATGACACTTGGCTGCTTAGTGTCTCTGGGCTGATTAATTACAAAAAAAAATAAGGCAAGATGAGAAATAGTGAGGCAGCAATTTGATTCTGCATCCGCACTTTAATTTTGGTACGTGAGCATCCCCGTGCACATATGTGAAATGCATTTTAGAAAGTCGGTGTTAATGATTTTCATTTTCGGGCTCTGAGCAAGGCTGGCACTGCAGGTGGGAACCGACAGCGTTTCCTTCCTGGGCTCCAAGCGCCTCGAGTCCTGGTGCCCAGAGAGCCCAGGCGATGCCACGTGTGAGGCAATGACCACACTTGAAAGCCTGAATTAGTCATGGTAAATAAATAACTTCAAAACAAGAGCGGACTAGGAGCTACAGTTCACGTTACAGCAATATTTTTAAGTCTTAAGAATTTCTTTTCTCCACTCCAATCTGGATAAAAAGTGTCATTAACCCCAAATACTGTTGCTCTCACACAAGCAGGCTGGTTTGCTTTCTGTATTTGCCTAATGTTTTGGCTCGATTGCTGACCACCCTCGACTTCCTATTCTTACTCTAATTCTTTTAGGATTTTCAATGGATTGAGCTGAATGAACAACAAAAAAGACTATCTATTTAAAATATATTGAAATAACCCCTAAATTGTTGTGAAAATAAAAGCTGAGCCTGGCCCATTTCCATGTCCATATTACATTGCAGTATAGTTTTTGTCTTCGGAGAAGTTCATCCACGTCTTCTAGTGTGGCTCTGCAGAAACCCGAGCATTATCTAGTAGTTCCCTCAGAAAACCACCAATTACTGCAAAAACCCCACCAGGCAGCCCCTGTGCTCTGCAGAAAGCCCGGGAGGGAGATGGCAGCGTGGCCGTCCCGCACACCCTGGAGTAAGCAGGATCCCGCCTTGGTCTCGCTGGATCTGGATGGGGATGAATGAGCGGTTTGGATCAGCCTGGCACTGTCACAGCCAAGGGAAAGACGGGCGAGATTTATTCCTCGTGTGAGGGGAGGTGGGGAGCACAGCCCCGGGAAGTGGAGGGGAAGACTTGGAGCACTTTGTCTCAGCTCACCCCTGCCATTTGTTGCTAAGAGAGTCCACAGTGCCATGGCCATTGCAACACATCAAAATCCACGTGTGGTTATCCGGCACCAGGGCTGCACGTAGACATGCAGATGCTGCGCACGCTGAACACGGCTACAGCACGCACTGGGTGTGATAAAGGGATTTCTGCTGCCACCCAAAAGCAGCTCTGTCTCCCAAGGGGAGGAGAGTCTGCGCTGACTCAGTTCTTCTTTTGGTTCCATTTCCAAACGAGCTTAATATTCATTTGCAAGTGATTAATTCCCTGATTTGCAAGTGGTTCCCCTCCCACAATTAGCAGCAGGACTAATTCAGATGAGTTATGTTGCAGTTATGTTTAAAGGAATTTTTTCTGACATGCTGCAGTAGCATGGAGGACAGCCCGTCCATGCAAGGGGCTACCGTCAGCACAGGGCCAACGGAGGGCTCCAGACCAAGCCTGGAAGGTCTTTTCTAGAGTGTTTAAAAATAAGGAGAGGTAGGGGAAAGATGAGACAAAATTGCTTAAAGGCAAATAAAACCAGCTCAAGTGCATGCTAAAAGCAGAGCATAGTCTGTAAGTCTGGGGGATTTTTGTTTTGTTTTGTTTTTCTCTAATTCCTGAACTTTTTTATCTGGGAGCTCAGTAGGAGAAGGTGACGTAGGGTGGATGGGCTCAGCCTTTGGTGGGTGAGGGTTTAGACCCCCTCTCGTGCAGGTGCTGTTAGCTGAACGACTTTGAACGGCATGCAATTCCTTGTGTGACATTTCTGATCGTGTTGGGACAAACCCTTTCACTTACCTCAGCCCCACGGAATATTTCAGGGATGTGTAATACCAAGGAATCCCATTTTCTTCTGGATTTCAGCAAAGCTGGGGCTGGAATTACCTGGAGTCCTGGGTTTTAACACATGCCTTTTAGCAAAACACCAGTCAATACTCTGACGAGAAAACTCCCTCCTGAGACAGGTTTCATCAGGAGCTTGGGAGTTTTAGTTACTATATGACTTTTTAACTACTGGAAAAAAGCACAGCTGAGTGGCAGTGCTGTCATCTCCAAATGTAACTGGGAAATCAGCTGCAGCATGAGGAGAGCAATGCTGACAAATATTTCTGAAGGGTACACACCTCCCTTTGCTAGCTGGGGACCCCAAGCTCTGCTCCTAAAGCCAGAGCCCGGGGCTGGCACACCGACCGGCAGGGCTGAGCCCCGTAAAATCCTCCTTGGTCTGCTGGGACCTTGTGCCTTAGAGCATCCTGCTGCATTGGGCACGTGGTATGGAGCGCGGCCTCGCCGAGCCTCGGGCTGCTGCAGCCGGCGTGGCCAAGGCACGGGGCTGTCCCGCCTGCAGCTCCCGTGCAAACCCCCGTGAGCCCTTCACGTGGCTTCCTCATGGTGAGTGACGCCTGCCACAGGCCTCACTCGTGCTTCGATGTGCTTGACCAAATCAGATACTCCCAGCTCACCTTTACATGGACTTACCCAGCCCCTGAGCCCATAGCGAGCTGCTGCAAAAATTACAGCATTGTTTTGGTTTTGCTTCATATTAAAGGAAATCTCACGTAAAGCTCTTTTGTGTTCTAACTTTCCTATTCCATCTTTTTGGAGGTGTTTTGTCACCCATCCATCACTGCATGGCAAAGGTGGTGAAATACGTCTACCCCCACAGCAGTGCTCCTGGCCACGCACGGAAGCTTCTGGGGAAGGCTCTTTTCTTCTCCCTCAGGTTTGAAGCGTCGGCAGTTCCTGCATCTGCACTCGCTGTCTGTTATTATTCAGAGTGCATTATTTGTAAGGCCCTGAGTGACTAATCAGCAACTGCAAAGTGTTAAATATTACCGTGTGCCCCATGCGTTGCCTTGGGGCTTGCCTGCCTGCAGCCTGCCACATCATTGGTGCCGTCATTCCCTGCCCTTTTCCCCCTAATCAGAGGGGAAAAATCTCTTCTCCCTAATTGAGAGCGTACTCTGCTGAGTAGAGTCAGGCTCTTGGATTCATACATTGCCTTTTGTAAAGCACCTACATGAAGGAAGACCAACAGCCAGAAAAAATGGAGTGTAACGTGTTGCATCTTACTGTTTCTTGGGAGGTAACAAAATGCTCTTTACTATAAAAGCCATTTTCATTATCTGAGCTTTCATGTAATATTAAGGGCCCACCCCGGAGAATTATAAGCTTGGCTGGATAATAAGCACTGAACTTGCAGACGTTTGTGCCTGTGCAGAGCTTTCCTGACATCAGTCAGCGGCGTTACGTCCTGTGGTAAGACGTCTTCGCGCCTGGGGCCAGGGGTTTAAGGAACAGGCGTTGAGCACTGGGCACTGAAACGCGTGGTCAATCACTTATGGAGGTGTATGCTTTTTTCAGAGTCAGTTCTGTTTAGTTTTGACCTAAATTTTAAGATACAGCTCAATGGATAAAGGTGAAGGGTTCTGCTGTCCCAGGCCAATTGTAGGTCATGTCCACAGCTTCCCGCTGCTGTTTTATTCGTAATGATTTTCAGTGTTGCATTTACATGCCAACAAATGTGCAGTTTAAAAGCATTCCGCAAAGACAAGCCTGTGTAGTAGTTCCGTCATGTACTCCATGTACTACAGTAGTGCATCGTCACCGCTGTCCCTGCAGGCATCTGCATTCGTTTAGCTGGGCATAAATGAAACATTAGAAAACTAACGTTACTTATGGAGAAGCTGGAAGATGATGTGTGGGTTTAGGCAATGCTGTTTCTCCAGGTTTGTCCCGTCCTTTCTCCTGTTCTTGCACTTTGAGCCTCATTCCTCTACTAACACACCAGGAGCTTTATCAAGACCTTTAGTACAAGGACTTAGAGGTGTAAGCCCAACAGATGCCCACGCCAGCCCTCCTCCCTGCCAGTCGCTGGTTGACCTGCAGCTTGCAAGGGGCTGGGAGTCCATCCATTCTCATTTGCTCAGAGTGTTATAACAGCCCTTCTACTTCTCCTGCTTGCAGCCGGTTACACAAGTATTGAATATCCAATTAGGTTTCCCCAGCACAGGGAGTGATTTTGGGTTTCTCTCCCACTGGAGACACAACGGCCATTGTTAGCAGGGTGCAGCTAGCGAGGGAAAGAGCAGCCGCCCTCCTGCGGCTCCTTGCTTTGGCTCTTTGCACCAGGAGAAGTCTCCCCCGCCACTGCCCCCGAGATATGTACATTGTGTTGGGTCCGACAGGAGAGTCTGGCATAAAAATCACATCTAATGAGAAATAAATGGCTGGTTTTCCAAGGAATTCTTATATTCAATTGATCAGCTCCTCAGGAGACTGCCATTGTGCTACCCCAGGTCCTATTTGACGTTTTGGCCCTAAAGATGTTTGCATGAAAGCACCGGTGGTTCCCAGCCTGATTGTTAGTTGCAGTCACTAAACGACAAGGGAGGAAAACCCATTCCTCTGCAGTATGTTCCTACTGGGTAGCAAGATGGGCGAGAGATGTTTGTGTCTGGCACGAGCTTGAGAAGAGAGGTGTTAGTACTGCGGTGCCCCAAGAGAAGAAAGGGGAGCTCATTTCTGATCACACACTGTCTGCAACTCGTGTCAGCGAGCGCTCGATGTGCAAGGCTGGGGACGCAGAGGGCTGCGAGCCCTGAAGCGTGATGGCCGCAGGGGTGGTACCTCACGGGCAGTAGCAAAGACCTCCTGGCAGGAGGGTGCTGTATCTCCAGGGCTTCGCGCGGCAAAGCGGAGACCTGGGAGCTTCCCCAAACCTCGTGGCAGATGGAGAAATAATTTTGAGATCACTCATTTTCCAGTCTCATTCCCCGCCTGCTGCATCATTCCCTGCCTGTTTGCATAAGGCACAAGGACTATTTTTAAAAGGCAATTTGGTTTTATTAGTGACAAGGAGATAAGCAAACACCCTGAACTCTTTGGTTCCCTGTGCACATAGCTTTGATTCAAAATCTTTCCATTTATGGGCATAGTCAAAATAAAATTCCCCAAAGAATGACATTTTCTACATTTTTTCCCCCAGTAGCCTCAGGTTTGGGTGCCTGCTGGGGTGGGGGAATACAGGAGATGGAGAATAGATGCTGCCCTTGGAGCCCGGCTCTGTCCACGGGCTCAGCCCTGCTCCGTGCACACTCCAGGACTCCTTCAGATAGCATAAATCTGTCTTTTCTGCTATTTAACATCTGTACAGTCTCAGGGGCTGAGAAACAGCCCCTAAGACCAGCAGTGTCCCTAAAGCTCCCAGAAAGGCTTTTGGGGGCTGCACAGAGCAGGAAAAAAGGATTTTTTTTTTCCATGAGCTGGTGGTTGTGGATGTTTTAGTCCACAGACCATGAGATCAAATCTCACCAGAGAATTTCTGCTTCCACATCTAACTCTGCCAGTCTCCCTTACCCTCCGTATGTTGTTTGTAAGCAGATATTCTTATTTTTCTTATTTTTCTTATTTCTTTTTACAAAGTTTCTTATTACAAAAATATTTTTTTTGGAGGGTGGAGCAAAAATTGAGTCCAATTTATACTAATTCTTTCAATTTTGAATAAAAGGGATGGAAGAACTATATAAAGAAATACTGACAATTTACATTCCTCAGTGAATCACAAGGCTTTCCCATCCAGAGGAACAGGACTTGGCTCAGCACCATTTTATAAGGAGTTAACCAACATTTAAAGGCTCGTTTTTTGAAAACAGTCCAAAAACCCAACAACTTCCGTGGCTTGGTTTTCTCAAGTACTACTTAACTGCACGCTCTTCAGCGGCCAGACCTGCCTTTCACATACATCGTGGGAAGCCACAAAGAGCTGTGGCTTTCCCAAGCTATACTTTTGGGGGAAAATAAGACTTTCTTCCTGTAAACTGTTATCATGAAGCAAATGCATCTGCTTTCCCCATGGCAAGGGCCGACTTCTCTCCAGGACCAGTCACAGTTGCTCCGAGCCTTGCCTTCACCAAATGCCAAGCTTGAGCCGCGTGCACGGCTGAGGGATGGACAGAGGGCTCGCCGGACGGGATGGACGGAGGGCTCGCCGGCCCGGCTGACCAGGGATCTGGGGTAACGTTCACGTGTTTACGCAGTACTTGTGATAAGTGTTCAGCTCCAGCTCGTCTCTGCTTTTCAGCCTTGAGAAGACTACGGGAACATTTTCTTTCTTCAGATAAAATGGGCAATATCTTGGCTTTTAACCTTGCTGCTGGGTTTTAAGGTACATTCCTTTGGAATCTAGTTTAATGTCTGCTTAAGGAAGGACAAAAGACCAGAAGAAAAAAAAAAACAACCCAACCCAAACACCATTTTAATTTCAATCTGACAAAAAAATAATCGTGTTTGATCCCAAATGGTGGGAACTGTTGGCTGTTATTTTCCCATTTTTTCTTTCAGGCCCAGGTTAATTCACAGAAATATCTTATGCTTCTCCATCTAGCCATTAAACTGAAAGATCAGTCTGATCTAGATCTTATCAGGATCTAGATGTAAATATAGATGGAAATATATCCCTCAATGCATGTAACGTAATACTGAATTTCTCACAGTGTGTTTCACTGCCGGTCACAGAAGGCAGGATCCCCCCTCCGCTTTTTGGCCACAGTACACGAGTTCAGAGGGGGAAAAGCCTCAGAGGGGTCTGAGATACTCACTGCCGTGGCTTTCTCTGTATTTCTGGAGCAGAAATGGCCAACTATAGTCTTTTGCTAATTCCCCCCCCCCCCCCCCCCCGATCATTCACGTCAGAGACAACAGAGATTAATTTGGCCCTCATTTATTTCCGAGTGCTGCAGCTGCAGGCTGGGTCGCTCACTCGGTACCAAACCTGTTTGCCTGGGAGGTTCCCAAAGTGAAGATGCAGCCTGGACATTTGGTCAACAACGCACTGTCCATCGCTTTTCCCAAATAATCCCTATTTACAACCAAAAAGCTGGCCTCCACTTCCTTAAACACCACCAGCTGTAATACTTTAAGGCTTTTATTTTCTTCTAGATAACTGGAAAGAAAGAGAGAGGAGGAAAAAATGTGACCAGGAGCACAGCTTCTCAGCCATGAGAGTCTTTCCTCAACTCCAGTGGGCTTAGGATCAAGCCTTGTACGTCTCCGCAATTTATATCCTGATTTGCTGGTGCTGTACAGTTCTTTCCTCCTCATGACGGGGAAAGTATATATCCTTTACAATGCAATAATGCCTCTGTCTGATAAAGCAATAAATAATGGGAGATTTAACAATATGTGGCCTTTCTGTGTGCCCTGCAGGTTTAGACTTTAATGCGAATATTTATGCACTTGATTTATTGCCTTGATTTTCTGCCATTTTGAAGAACTTCCACCACAGGAGGATGAATTTTCTGTACCTACTGTTCTGTGCATCTGCTGTCCTAGTGGCAAGTGGCGTCACTTGCAGGGATGCTGCACAAAACAGCAATGCAATATGAACACAACTTAATAACCATAATCATATAGAAACCCACAAACAGCTAAATGCCAAGAGAGGGTAAGATAAGTTGCACTGAACAAGGGATCAAAGCAGAGAAAAAGAAGCAAATTATGTCCTTTTTTGAGAATTGAAGGTTTAGTTAGCAATTCTTAGCAGTGTATGGATTCGCAGGTTGTATTGATTTCCAAGATGGGGAAAAGTCCCCAAAGAAAGGAAGGGCAGAAGGGAGGAGCAGCATTTCCATTTCCATTGCACAGGCAGTGACTGCTATTGCCATGTGCGCTGCAGCCACACTGAGGACACGTCCAAGCCAGGTGCCAGTGCTGACCCAAATGCTCTGCGAGTACCAGCGTGGGAGGGAACTATTAATGATCCTAATCCATACAAAGTCAACCGATACTGAATTCACAGCAGCTGCAATGTACCAGGTAGGCATAACCTAAATGCACCAAACATTAATGTATAATGTACTTTATGTCTGTACAGAAGGAGATGGCCTTTGCTGTAAGGGCTTGATAAGCTAAACAAGCACAATAAACCTTAAAGGATGGCAGGGAATAAGAAAAGGGCAGAAGTCACAACCTAAGCATACACAAATGCAAGGTAGAGCTGGGAACAGGACCTGGGATTCAAGTTGCAACCCCATGGCACAGCTTCTGCAGCCCCATCAGCTTCTCCCAGCAAAAGCAGCCAGCCCTTGTGGGCTCCAGCCCAGCGCCGTGTGCCCACGGGAGTGGCTGTGGGACCTCAAGAGCAATAGCTTCTCCTCCACAGCTGAATCCCCCTGCCAAGAGGTTCACTCCATATATTTATATATAGATGTATTTCTTTGTCCAAATGCATACCCATATACGTATGTACTTTATTTTACACTATGTATATACTGTGGAATATATATACGTGTATATATAGAGAGTGGAATAAAGCCCTAGGCCAAAACAGGGAGCAAAGCAGCTTGCTATATGTCTGCCGTGAAGGAATGGGACCCCTAAAAGGCATGTGAGAGGTTTATTATCCTATGCAAGAGCAAATCTGAATGCTTGCATTCGATCTTATTAAAAGCAGACACTCAAGCTTCACAAAAGAACAAATATTAAACTGCTCCATGTGGTGCACAAACATAAACAGGATTGTAAATAAAGCCACTCCAACCTCTGGGCATGCAATAACTTCCCAAACTCAACACAGATAAAACCAAGTTTCCAGCAGAAGGGCAACCTAAAGCAGCTCTGACTCTGGGGAAATAAGTTTACTCTTTCCATTGGCTTTAGAGAGGGAATCGTCTCGCCCTTCTCGAGCGCAGGGCTGCACCAACAGCCTTGTGGGTGCTGGGTTTTAGCAACCCCGTGCATGAAGCACTGGGCTTTGCAGGTACACACAGACGACTAACATCCATCAGGCACTTGTGTATGCAAATGGCAGCTTTCCCACTGAGCTGCATGCCCAATTAGTACATATAATTGCAAGTAGATATTATCTAGGTTTCTGATGTCTTTGACCAGCTAATGCCTTAGAACAAACTTGCGTAACTGAATATGCGAGTAGCTACACCGAGGCCCAGGTCTGCGTGAGTTTAATGGCTTCAGGATTTGTGGAGCTTAATGCAAGCAACCCAGGGAAGATAAGCTTTTATCTTTAACTTCAGCATGAGCTATAGGGGTGTTATTGTACAGAACCACACAAGACACGTGTTTCCTTTATGGTGCAGAGGACCTAAAAAGACAGATGTAATGAAAAAAGGAAGCAACATAACATTTCTATCTAACGTTTGTAAGCTAGTCCTTACAGCCCTGTGAAAACCCTGCCAGCCCCACAACGTTATGCAAAGAGCATTGCCACTGTATTTTCCTGTATTTCCAAGTTAGCTGCACATTTTTCACACAGTTCTGCTGAAGTCCTACAATAATGAGCAACTGGTGCCTTTTGGACTGACCTCTACGCTGAGATTTCGCGTCCTTGGAGTAACTGAGTTGTGTTAATGTCAGCAAGGAATTTCAGAGGAGAAGTGTTTTTCTAGCATGGTTCTGTTACAGTAGGTCCTCGATAGCTGCACTTGCGTCCCTCCCTGCAAACGAAAGCCATGAACGGCAGTGGGATCCCTCTGAAGCGCCACGCAGCCCGACACCGACGGGAAGCACATTCAGAGCAAACACACAGCCCGTGCCGTATAAATACCCCTGCCATACACCTGCAGTTACCAGGGAATTTCATACGACTGCCACTGGTAACAATTTTCTGTGCAATATACTATGGAAAAGATGCACAGATGCCCTCAAAGCATGTTTTACTCTGCCCTGTGGATAGCTCCTTTTGTTAATTTTCTTGAGATAACCGGGACATCAAATTATTTTGAAGTTGTTCTCAAAGGTATATAGATACTTCATTTTTTTGCTGACAGCTTTAATTATTCAGCGCTGTTGTAGCACCAGATGAAACATAATCACAGGAAAGGGCTCCTAACACCACAAATAATAGCCAATTGTGAGGATGGCATGTTAAAATCAGCAGTGAAAAACAGCTTATACTCTCTGACCTCTACCCAGTCAAATCCTACTGTTGCTATAGCTGTTATTCTAGAAAGAGTGTTATTTCTCTTAGCTGAGAGTTACTTGTGAGAGAAAACATTGCCTTTCCTTGAATTTTTTCTGTGGTCCCAAGTCATTATATCTTATCAGTGGACTGATTAGTCTTTACAATACAAAACTATTAAAAAAGGTAATTTTCTGTTCTACCACACGTGACATACATTTCCCATTTACTCTCATGGAGACACAGTGACTCTTTAATACCTTGAAAACTCTTATGAAGTAGAAATAAACTCAAACTAGAGTGTGATGTGGGCAACAGACATTCCTCAGACGAACTGAAAGACCACAGCACATGCTCTTGGTGGGTGGCCCCTCAGCTGCAAATAGCGAACTCACAGTGCAGGAGAAGAAGTTTATCGCTCTCTGATAATAGCATGCATTCACGCAGCAAAAATTGCTGCAGCTCGCTGGCAGAGGCAGCCAGTTGTTTCTGGGGTAGCACCCTTGCATTTTGTCCTCTGCTTACCTCCCAGGAGGCTTGAAAGTAGGACCAGATACACGTCTTGATTCCCGCAGTGATGGGGAAGGGGTGACTCAACAGCATGGCCGTTTCTTTTCCTTCCCCTACACTGAGAAGAGGAAAAGGGAGGTGATTTAAGCGGTTGGGTCTTTGCCCAGAGGAAGCCCTCCAAGAGCTGCAGTCCTTCGCTCTGCGTAAGACAAGTCCTCGCAAGGGATCCACTCATCCCGGGGGGGAGGCGGTTGCTGGCAGGGGGTGGTCGGTGCCAGCCCCCCACGCTGGTCGCACTGACCGTGCTGTGCCTATCCCAAACCCCAGCTGCTGTCGGAGGGGGCTCTCGCCGTTGGAGAAAGTGGCTTCAGAGCAAGCTGCCACTGCAACTTTTCTTCAGTCGTGCTGTTTCAATGACATAGGATATGAAAAGCTTCAAAATGGCTGACAGATTTTTATCTGCTTTTTTTTTTTTGACGGTGCTACTCAAAGGCACAAAGAGCATGAGAGGTGTGCCCGAGATCTGTGCCGCTGAAAAACCTGTCCCTTAAAACCACTCCTCAATGGTTACGGCTCTCCAGCACACATTAGGGCCTTTCAGTCTAGGTTGGAGGGACAGTTGACGAGAGGCACCTCGGAGTGCCTGGTCTGATATGCAAAACCACCTGGATGGCAAGGAAAATCTAAGTAAAGCCTCATCTGAGGCACAGCTCCTTCTGCCGCACACTAGCGAGTATTTTTTCCCATGAGTAGCACAGTAAAAGACACGAATTACAGCAGCACAACAGAGTGCTTGAGCAGTTTGGCAAAACCTTGTCCTGGTTTTTCAGCCTCCTCTGCCCCGCTGCTGGCGTCCCCCCGCAGAGCAGACCTGGAGGAGCTCCCCCAGGCAGCCCCGCAGCCGCCTTTGCCAGAGCAAGCGTTGCTCCACCAGCCCAGCGGACACCTATGGAGACACCTGAAAGCATAGGTCAGCTACCACGTTTTGCAACATCTCAGGCCCTCCAGTGTCTTGTCCCCCACCTCCCCATCCCCCCAGAAACTACAAATTGCATGGGCAGTGGCAGGAATTTTGGCCACCAAATGTAAAACTGACATTTCTTTTTTATCATTTATAGGAGCTTAAGAAAAATAAAACTCCTACCTTTCTTACATTTGGGAGAAAGCTTTTCAAGCCTTCTGAGCTTTTCTGACAGGCTTATGAGATTTTACTTGGCTTCCTTAAAACATATGCTGGAAGGCAGAAAAAAATCTAGCCCAGAGCCTTTGGGTGCTGCACCCAGGGGGACCGAACCCTCCAAAATAACTCCAAAGTTCAAAAGTGACCCACGTCGAGGAAGTACATCAAAGCTCAAACGTGAGTGGGAAAATGTTGCTAAGTGCTCCTAAAAGCTTGCTGAAATCGGGTATGACAGACCCAGCGGCAGGACCCTTGTCTACAGCCCAGGGGCTGTAATGCGAAGGTTATAGGGCACTGGGCCGGTCGAAGGGAAAAGGGCATCACCTTGGCTGACAGCGATGCGGGGCCTTATGGCATCTGAGGCACTCCCCGGGTTGTTCATAAAGGTTTTTTAAAGTGGTTTTCAGTATGGGAGCAGCTAGAAGGCCAGGCTGGAAAATAATTAGATCTAAGGAAAAACGTAAAGAAGAATGTGGCAAGGAGGAGGACCTCGCCAAATCCCTTGGTTGAAATGTGCAGTCTGGTTCCTATCTGGCAAAACTCAAAAATACTGGCTGGGAAATTCACTTAGTTAGGAAGAGAAGGAAGAGTAAGAGTAAGTAATTAAGGTTCACATTATCCTTTGAGCCTGGCATCTGCTTAAATTAGCTTATTTGATCTCTACTTTCTCCTTTAATCGGAGTAGTTTTGAAAGAGTTATTACAGGACACAGGTCTCTATTCTCATTTACCTTTTTTGCCCTACTATTTATCCAATTAATTTATTTGTTGTGCATTTTAAATTCCTTTGTCTGCTTTTACCAATTTTCCTTCTATGCATTTTCTGGTCTTTCTGCCCATGCGCTCAGCTTCTTTCCCACACAACGCATTTGGGTCTGGGCTTGTTTTGAATTTATATTTTTTTAGTAAAAGAATTTCCAAGGCTTTTCTTAAGATTTAAATGGTTATATCATGGCCGGAGGACAAAGTCAGCCAAGATGTCCTACAGAGCTAGAACCCAGGGTGCTGCAGGGCAGGTATCAGCTCTCTTTGCTCTCCCCAGCTCCCGTCTTGCTCTGACTCTGGCCCCCACACCCCCAGCTCACCCAGATTTCTGTTTTCCCCTCCCAGCTCTGCAGATTTACTTGCAGCCTGGATAATTTTAGGGCTGGCCAGAGCGAAATGCAGAAGGGAACAAAATGTGCCCAAAAGCCAAGTTTTCCACCCGTTCTTGTTTGCACTGTATCACCAGAGAGCACCGTGTCTCAGGGAGGGTTGGGTAGGTACCTGCACACATCGGTTTCAATGCAGGTAATACATTCAGACAGCATTCAGCCCTGTTTGGATTATTTGAAAGCATGACAATTTTCACTTTCCAGGTGCCAGAGGTCACTTTCCGGCAGGAAAAACAGTGTAAGAATTCAAAAGAATGGCAGCCTTGGGCTCTGCGCCGAAAATCCTTCTCTTTCACCATCCTACTGCTTGCTTTGTGGAAAAAGGCTCTCAAAGCTAGACGCATTATCAAAGTTAAAATTAGGTCCATTGAATTTTATTAGCAATTTTCTACTTTGTTAGTGAATTCATGCTGCCTATTAACATTTTTTTTTAATATATTGTTATCACTCATCACAAAAGGCTAATCCTATTAGTACTTTCCACATTGTATTACAGAAAACAAACAAGAAGGCTGCTGTGATTCCTCACCCTGCCATTTTCATATATTTATAGACAGCATATTTCTCCCCACACACTCATAGCCAGCGCTGCCCAAGAGGGCAGGTTCAAGGCACGGCTGGTTGGAAGGAGCCATACAAAACATGCTCGAATGTGTGAAAATGAGAAAATGAGAGGAGATGAGCTCTTTGTAGGCAGAGTAGTGAGATGCTCTTTTATGTACAGGAGCATCCTATTGAATCTAATCAAAAGTGATGTGTTTCCTGTTAGGATTTTTTAAAAAAAGTAAATATTGCCAACAGGCAATACTATCATACTTAAGTTTGATTTTTAACTTAAAATACAAATAGATTAATCTTAGTGAAATCACTAATGAAATATCTATGGATGCCTAATTGATTCATCCCCTACTAAACACTAGAAGACATTTTCTGCAAGAGACGTTCATGCTTGTGGATACATTTACAAAATACATTGAATGCAGTATTTAAAATAGAAGCATAATACTCCTGCTCATTATGAGCAGAGAATGTACGTCAGCCTTTTGGATATATATCCATGATCTCTAAACTCATCTTTTCCCTTCTTTTTTCTTTTTCACCCTGGAATTCATTATGGGGTATAAAACAGTAACATCAAAAGATGACAATTAGTGATAATCTCTCCGAGAGGTGGACTGTGCTGCTCAGGATGGGACCTGGTACCTCTTCATGCTACATGTACCATGCTGAGCCCTATGTTAGTAAATAGGTACATAATATTAAAATGTGTGAAGAAACCACTATGATATACTGCAGTATCTCACCAAAAAAGGCCCAAATGGGGCCCAAAAGGGCCGACACAGAAGTTTCACCTTGCTGGTGTATTTGCATTCAGAACTTTTAGGTTTCATAATCCTGTTTTCGCTTTC
The DNA here is from genome assembly GCF_034638445.1 of Ciconia boyciana. NCBI lineage: Eukaryota > Metazoa > Chordata > Aves > Ciconiiformes > Ciconiidae > Ciconia > Ciconia boyciana. The sequence continues at coordinate 10,228,748 of NC_132946.1, read as the reverse complement.
ATATGTGGGACCACATTAATGTGGCTTCCATTTAATCTAGGGACTATCGAGAGAAAGAGAAAGGGGTGTATCTTCTGCATAGTGGCTGTGAAATTACCCTTGTCCTTTGATAGATTAAAATTGAAGTGCTGTAAATTTCTGTTGTCATGGAGATATTTTCCATGCCACTCCACGATTGGCCATCTGAATTCACTTTCCTTTGGGTTTTCCAGCCTAATTAACTGTTACATTTTTGCCAGCAGAGAGGAAAAACCCACATGAACGGTTTTTGGTCTGTGATTGCATCCCTTATGGAGGAAATTTCATTTTTGTATACTATTAAAGGCAAAATGCATAAGCGCGGCTTGTATTTATAGTGCAGAAAATGCAGTAATGCTCAGGCAGGAGTCAAGCATTATCAGGTTCGAACACACAGCTGTTATTTATATCTCCGTAATACAAAGCAACGCAACCCGGTTAAGACTACACATTACACGTGCAGGGCAAGGCGACGCTGCGGGTTGTGGGGCCGTGATGGCAGGCGAAGGCGGGCAGGCGCAGGGGCTCCGGCACAGCGGGCGGCGGCAGCGGCAAACCCGGGCGCACCATGACCCTCACTGACCGCAGCCAGTTGCAATGGCACGATCTCAGACTGCGCCAGAACGACGACGCTACCTGCACCAGCGGCACTTCTGACACCTACAGACAAATTCAGGATTCAGGCAACAGAAAAGGACCTCTGGGCAGGGTCCAAAACAGACTTGTGCAAATTATTGTGTTCACTCGTGCCTTTGTTTTCCTTGCTCTTGTGTCGCTGGGTTCTTCAAAATTTATTTTAGAGTTCAAGGATGACCAAGCCTGTCAGATTGGGAGAGTGGGCAGGGGAAACCTCACTCACTTAAGTTTATATCTCCACGAAATTTCAGGCTACCTGTATCCTTCCCAGCACCAGGTAAAATAAGTTAAACACCCGCATGGTCAGGTGCTATTTGAAGAAAACGCCTGGTGGCACAGGTTCGTCCTACCCGCTGCCTACTGATGTGGTTGATAATAAATTCAAAGCTAATTTATCTGCTGCTGTACAGCCTGCAACATGGACAGGCCTTGAGATCAGCTTCCCTTATGCTTTTCAAATTAAAGTGTCTTTGATGTACTTCTCTTCCTGCCTTTGAACATTTAGAGTCCATTGGCAACCAACTGAATGATTTGGTACCAAATAGACTCCCCTCTCCTTCTCCCAAAAGAATTAGCATCAGGTCTTAATTTACTAATGGACTCTAGACATCCATTAACGTAGTAATTAATTCAGTGCTAAAGTGCCTGTAAGACGGAACCACGCTGAGTGCATGGGGAAAAAAAATTGCAAGTGACGTCTTCCCAGTGAGCATCACAGGGCTTGGGTGGAAAAGTTAATTTAACAAATAAATAATGGTGTACTTTATTCCTTGTCTGCAGCTCTGTGTCTAATGACAGCATTTGACAACAATCCTATACTTGATTCTGAATTTTTGGACAGGGGTCCAGGTTTTTCCATCTTTCAGAAATTAAACACGGAGGTGGTTCACGCCAGCATAAACAACTGCAGGTCCCTCTGAGTTTGGCCGAGCGTTGCCAGCAGCGTGGCGGCGTACTGGCTTTTGTCCCAGCTAAGGAGCCATGCCCTGAAGCCAGGAGCCTCCAGAGTCAACACAAGCAGTTATTTCATCTCAGCCACAACCATAACACGGATGATTTTGTGCCTACACCGCCCTATCGGCATCTTACATCCACGTCTTCCAAAAGCAGCCTGTCCTGCAGCCTCTGGGCTAGCAGCATGTTGCATTGCTCCCTCTAGACCTGCCTTTGGGGTTGCTGGTGAAGGAGGTGATTGCCAGTGCCTGCGAATACATCCCAGCTTCTCCAAACCTCACCATCACACCTACAAAGTGAAGCTGAGTATTTGTCACACTGGCATGCAGCTGCTTTTGCTGGTGTTTTAAAAAGACAGGATGGGTGTTCCTCATGTTTCAGATTCCCTCTGCTGACTGAAATTAGCCGCCTTCCTGAAAATAATTGCTGCCAGTGGCAATTATTACAATTAAAATGTTTACTAATGGTTTGCAATGCTCAGACTAAGCTAGGCATCATGTGCCAGGTCATGAATGAACTTAATTAGACATTATTTAGAAGCATGTCTTGGTTCATAAATTAAACACCTTTCTAGCTCTGTTCATTTGTAAGGTATCCATTGCATTCAAATGACAAAGACAAAAGAGCAACAGAGCAGTTTTCACTTAGAGCCATTCAAAGCACCACGAAGCAATCAGAATTCTTTTTAAAATGCTAGATCACCTACTTTAGGAATACACCAGCCAATTTAAATAAACACACCAAATTAATGAGGCATAACAATTACGTGAGTTCAGGCTGGCTAACATGAGTTTTTGAATGGATTTCATGTGGTAGAGTTTCATTTGGATGAAGAAGCTGGGCTGCAGACGATACCGCAACCTTGAAAAAACACTGCACCAGGTTATTATTGCCAGGTTTGTGGGTGCTGTTGATATATATACACATGGCTTTTATCTTCACTTGTGCTTCAACTCAAAAGAGCACAAGCATGTTCTGGTCCTGCACAAGATTACCAGTAAAGTGATTGCTCCTAACTGGTAAAATGTTGCAGGCAGTGACTACATACCATGGTTTGATTGTACCAATAGGTCAATGGTTTTATAAAGGTTTCTCATGCTACACTATTGCTATGAAGGGCTGATGTACGTACTTCAGTCTCTGTGCTACCTGGGATGCTCCTTGACTACTCAAGTAGGGTTAAGGAATTACACAGAGAGGAGGATACAAGCCACCAAGTATCTGTTGATGTTTTATTGTGTACACAAAGCGACATCAGTTGTGATATGCCTTGGTTGGTCTCAGTATTGATCGCGAAGTGACGCTCCAGATGTGTAAACAGCTTATCTGCAACAGGCAAAAGGTTTCATGAGCTGAGAAGTTTTATGTTCGTCCAGTGCCAGTTGAATGGTCTGGCTGCCTCTGAGCCACACCGTGAGCATGTCCTGGTTTGTGCCCAGCATAAATCCTTCATGAACGTCTTTGCCTTCAAGTCTATGTTTCCTTTTAAAAACAGGCAAAGGAGTTGCATGTGGTGTGGGCTTATAGGTGTACAGAATAGGTGTGAATGCACTGTTTGGCTGGGGATGGAGAATCTTTGTTACTGTGCACCTTGGCACGGTGAGCATCATTTGTTCAAGAAAGTCAGGTACAGCCTTACTCAGAGAATATGGTCTCATGGGCTTCAGACAAGGTATTTCAGAGAGGGCCGTGCTATTTTCTTCTCTGGGGGCAGCTCCTGGACCTGGCACTGTGCTGCTTCACCTTGCTGCCCGTGGCACCTTGCCTGGGAGAGCCAAGGGCAGGCACCAGCCTCCCCAGCCGAGCCGCGGCCACTCATAAGCACAGCTTTCTAGTCCAGACGCCAGCAGCCTTTCCAGTGATAGCGAGGTGCCCTCGCCTCCTATTCATCAGCTGCTGAGTGCCATCCAGCAGCAGGGGACTTCATACCTCTCCACTTTAATTCTACACCGTAACAAAAGTAGCTCAGCTCCCAAGAACGCATTTGACTTCAAAGCTCTTGTGATCCATGTGTGACATACATACATTGGATTAGAAATCCATTTGTCAGTCAGAGCTAATAACGGCGCTCACTGCACAGAGCATTATCTCTGTCAGGAGCTGGCACGTCATGAATATGCATGCGAGAGGGTGAGTACAAATGTATTTACATTAGATGGGCTCCGACAAGGACTTAATGTTCTAGATGGGAGTATTTGTGACAACCTCGGAGCCTGGCGCTACCGAGACCTGTTATCCGTAAATAGAGGTGGAACATGATCTGCTGCTGCTTTCCTTGCCCATGTCTGCTTCTGGATCAGGCCCTCAGATATTTTTTAGAAGTTAAAATAAACATTAAAGGCATCAGAAGCATTTTGAAAGTTGGCATCTTGGCGTTTCTCTCTAATTCTGCCATTGAAAAGATGAAGATGGTGTTTTCTTTCAAAGCACAGCTTCTTCAGTTGGAAAGAATGGATCAAAGGAGATCAGAGATGACTGATGCCTATAAATATCATACTTAAATTTGCTGCAGACAGAAAGGAACTGCATGTCGATTGGAGCTGTGTTTACTCCTAATGCTACCGACAGCCACAGCTGGGCTGGCACACAGTGGAGCAGAGAAATCTCCCCCGAGGCTCTTGCTTCTGCAGTTTTAACAGGCTATTCTGGCACACTTTATTGAGTATCTAGTAAATAATTTTTAAGAGGTCTTACGCAGGCTTGAGCCAGCTATGCTCAGCACTGGTTTTCTCTTCCAATTAATCGTCCATAAAGTTGTAAGCTGATTTTTATCTTCCTAACACACTTATCTGGTGTTAATGGGGCAGGGGGTAGAGGAAATTAAAAACCCAGAGAAGATGATGACACTGTGATAGCCAAAAAGGAGCCACTTCCTACTTTTTAAAGTTCATTCTTGGTTGAGAGAGAAGTGACCAGCCTAGACAGAAACATGAGACACCTTCCTAGATGCTTGGCTGGATGTTATAGTCACACAGCTTATCCATCGGTGTGATTCATAGAGTGTACCATCAATCTCCACATATGCAAGAAGGTATCACACACAGTACCAGTAAATAAACGCATGCTCTTGTCGCCTGTGAGCCCTCCACCCCGGCTGCAGTGAGCGCTACTCCCGCCCTGCTCGTCCGAGGGCACGCGACCACGCGCGAGCTCCAGTCCTGAGAAGAAATGCCCCAAAACGCCCATAAATGCAGCACTGTGTCCCGTAACCATTCGGTTCGCTCCAGCCTGAGACCTGGGGTGGTGAAAGCACAATTCTTCATAACTGTGCTTCTGACACGGTGGTGAAACCCAGTTTTACATCCACCAGTGCCTGAGCCAGAGTGGTGATACTGCTACCGCAGCAGAGGAGTGTGTACCCTGCGGCAGCTAGTTATTCCACAACCTGCAGAAATTGGTAAAGTCGCTTTCCTTTGGCCTTTGATCCCTGTTTAACAACATATCGTTTTTAAACCTTGAGCCTCAAAGGCCGACATTCACCCAAAGGCCTGATTCAGGACAATGGCCCGAATTGCAAAGCTTCAGCAACTGCCTTCGAACCGTGACAGTGTTATCGGAGGGAACCGGAGACCCTTCTCTGGGGGTCAGCAATAGTCTCGTGATATTTGGTAACACGGCAGTACGAGGGGCCATGGTCCCGAGAGGAGCACAAAGGGCAGCAGGATGCATCTTCTCAGGGGCTCCTAAACCACACAGCAACATTTCACAGTCTGCCCTCTGCGTGCTATGCACAACTATCAAATATAAGCCAGAAGTAAAGTGAAGTTTAAAAAACTCCCACAAAAGCTTTTCCCTCACTTCAAGGCCAAGGAAAACAAACTGGCCTCACAGCATGCGGTGGAGAGGAGAACAGACCAAAAAAAGACCTCCTAATTAGAACAAAATTCAATAAGCCGTAGGCTTGTTCTAAAATGAAAATGCTACCACTTTTTTTCAGCAGTGACCTTACTTTTGCCTTGAGGATTAATACAAAGCACAGCAGCATTTGCAGTCAATGTTTTCAGTGGAACTGCCCGACAGCATGTGAAGTTTGGAAGATATTGGCTTTTTGGGTCAGGTTGGAGTTTTCTCACAGAGGTTTCGATTAATTTTCTTCCATTTTCTTTGTCTGTCAGCTCTGCATAGCTCACCATGCTCATCTCAAATACCCTACAAACCACGCTCAGCTCCCAAGTATCCTATAAACATCCATGACGTCCCTATGGGGATAGTGAAAACATCGCTCCCTTCCAGGTGCAAGGCCGAAGCTGCGGGCTGTGGCTGTGCCGTGCTGCCAAGGCAGAGTCAGGACTAAACCGTATTTAAGTCAGACATTTGTTTCTCTTCAGACCTGGTTGCTGTGTATGACAGTAGCTAATTTAGACACACCCAAGCTGGGTATAATTAGCTGAGTGTATGAGATATTATTCCATATATGATTATGTGAATAAGATAATAATTTTCCTATGGGCTTGCATAACATAGCAGGATGAGGAGGTGCTAATCGGCACTTCCAGCTCTCACTTGCCAGCTCAATATTAATATAATGACTTAATATATTATATGTTATATCAATATTATATTAATATCTGTATTAATGCAAAAAGAATACTAATAATATTTGCAATTAGAAACCCTCAGGACTCACATAACCATATGCCTATCTCCTTCCTGAGGACCCATCTGTCCACCACAATGTGACCAGGGGCACAAGCTGACACATCATCAAAGCACCTGAGGTGCCTGTGTGAGCTGTTGTACCAGAATGTCACCTGCTTCGCTGCAGCCCCACTCTGCTCACATTCACAGACTTGTCCAAAAATCCCACTCCCCAATGCTGGGCTGTGCTTTCATGATCATGCACTGATGATGAAAGAAGTTTTCTTGTCAAGCATCGCTCGCATGCTCTGCCCTGCCATTGGTGTATAGGGTCCCTTTCCTGCCAGTATTTAATGGTGTATGCTGTAAAGTGCTCGACGGTACCTTGAGCATGCAAGGTGTTATTTACAGCACACTTCTATATTATTTCAATAGGCACATTGACACCTTGCCTCCTGACTCCCTACCCTTGACCACCATCAGCAGCACAGACAGGCTGCCGATGCCCTGCTCTCTGCCCAACACTGGCATCGTAGGCAGGATGCTGCCCACGTTATCCACATAAGGTGTGATTCTCTCAAATCTCACTGCCGCTGGTGGAGCCAAGGGGTGGTGCAACTCTTACCCACATTCAAAAGAAAGACATTCGCACAACTGGCTGCGGCTGCCAGATGACTTGGACGCCAAGTGTCCCCAGCAGTCCGTGACAGCCATGGCATTGCTTGCAATCCTGCATTTGCTGTCGGTGATCAGGTGAGTTGCAGTACGAGTGCATCATTGCTCATATTTCCTAGTGCCTCCGTAGAGCTTAGTTCATAGCGTGTTGTCAGACTCTGGGCAGGTGAGGCTGCCACTGTGTCACAGTGGAACCGGGGACGAGCACCTCGAAGCTCGGACCGCTAAGTAACACAGCCACTCTGGGCATCCCCAAAAAGTCACTCAAGGACCTGCTTGTGGTGACAGAAAAATGAAATGTTGAAGCAAGGAAAAAACAAGCTCAAAATCTATGACAATATTACAGAAGCAGTTGAGCAGACCTGAAGCTGTTACCAGGGCTTGCATTTTTTTTCAGCTATGAAACTCTATTTGAAGGGAAGGTCAGAGACTTTTTTTCCTCCCCAGTTTTCTTCTGTGTTATTCACATTTTCATGTGATAGTTTCTATGAGAAATGCACACCTTCCAGAAACTAATGGAAAATCCAGATAATGAAGACTGCAGGTCCTAATAAAAAATTTCCAGGAATGAATTAGCCCTAGATAGTATTACTCTCTGCTTTTAAATTCATGTTTATATAGAAGGAAAAAAGATAGCTGATTTGAGAAATCATAGGTCCACTACAAATTACAAGCCATGAAATACCGTACCTTGAAGGTGAAAGTTGGACCGTTTTTAATGTAAGATAAGGGAACCACATGTCTTTGTTTTACCTGCCCAGACATGTTTTTGTAATAGAGCAGCCTGTTGTAATGACATTTCTTATTTCGGCTGCCCATTCGTCACAGTGGGCTTTCTTCCTGGTGTAGTAGCACAGAAAAAGACCAGGACTGGGAACTTAATGTCTCTGTTCTTTGTTCCTGTCTGTAATTCTCAGATTCTCGTGTTTCCTGAATGAATCCCAGCAAATGGATTTTCTCCTTTCAGGTTGTGCAGTTCATTTCTCCAGATGAAGTGCAGAAAACCCTGTGCCTGACAGCTGCTGGGAGCTGTTCTGGCATCCTCAGGAGAAGATGCAAAAGACGGCCTGAAGAGCAGCTGCAGGGTGATCCTCCCGTGAGCAGTGCCCGGAGGGCTGGCAGGGCACCTCCCGGTTCGGAAACAGCATGTGGGGTCAGCCTGCACCGCAGCCGCTGACGTGAGGGAAGGCAGGAAGGGAAAGCTTTTTGCTATGAATTTTTGTAAGCACATCAAGGCTTGTGTCGGCATCCCATTTGTACTGTGTGGCATGCCATCTCTGCTGGCTCCGGATGCAAAACCTTACTGCGTTGCTTGCAGTTATGGACACATGTAGAGACAAGACACCTTCGTCAATGCAAACACCAGAAGAAAAATCTCAGATTCAGGAATATTCAGGCATATTCTGAATTGCTTCTGTGACTTTCCAGAAAAAGGGTCTGAAAGGCATGAGTTGCTTTCTCCCATCTTACCGTACTTCTATGCAAAAGAGAGTCCATATATGTTCATTAACCCGGCTTCTGCGGTCTTGGGGCAGCTTTGCCAAAGAACAGGGTCAGGGCAGCATAGCCATAGGTAGTAGAGGCTATAGGGTCCTCTGCATCCATTGTAGTCCCCTAAAAGCTCATCCTTCCGTGGGGATGTGTGCCTGTTCACCCTCTCTTTCACCTACTGAAAGAGCTGGAACAGTAAAATGCTCTCCACTGGCTTTCCAGAGGGACTGAGGATGGAGAAGAAATAGATGCCTCTGGAAATCTAACCTCTCATTACTCAATGTTTCATAGCCCCCAAGCAGTCCCCACATTTCTGTGATGCCATTTGTTGCAGGTTTTTTTCTGCGTAAAATATTTTCAGATTCTCCTAGGGACAAGCAGAAGCCCAACTTCTGTTTCAGCCCCTCTGCCAGAGTTCATTCTCTAGGTCACTGTCATTCCTCGCTAATCTAATAAATTTTCCAAGCCAATTAATTCAGGCTTCTGGTAACAAGTGGTTGTGCTATGAGCGTGCTGGGATTCAACACCGGGCACTCGCTCCCCCTGCGCGGGAGCCTCAGCTGGCAGCAGCACATAGCTGGAGGCTGAGGAGGTACTACAAGCAGACGACAAAATACTGCTGCTATCTGGCACTACAAAGCCAGGCTCAGATAGTGTGTTGTCCCTCGGAGGTACAGAGATGAAAAAACTAAGATGTGAAGAACTTAAATATTTCATCACAGACTTTGCTCCATTTTGTTCTTCCTTTACATTAGTAAGAAACACACACTTTTAAATTGTGGGGGGGGAAGTGTATTCCTTGGTTGTCTTCTTGTTAGTGCTTGGGATGTCAAAGAGCACCTACCTGCACCCCCGACATCCCAGGAGTGATGAATATGTATCACCTAACTGGTCTCCACTGGGAATGACTGTGTCCACAGAGCTCCTCCATCAGCCACAGGCCATGTGCAGATCTGTTACGCTGGGATTCAAAGCCAGGCTCCTCCGTAAACACAAAGGACTGCAGCCTACATCCTGAACGAGTACCTTTACGTCTTGAAGTAGCAGATGCTCTTTCAGACACGTCTGACTACTTCACCCAGTGCAGGACTGGGGCACCAAGAGCACACGTCTTGGCATGGCCACGGAGACCTCCAGCCCAGACACAGCCAGGGCATCGCAAGGCGCTTGGCATGGCATCCTTAGGGGAGGGAGAGGGGTTGTGCGGCCAGAAAGGAAAGGTCAGAAAAATCATAGTTAATCATGGCAACTGGGAAAGGAGCTGCTCTAAAGAGGAATTTTTTCTTTTGCAGAGGAAGGTCAGGAAAGAATTAGAAATGGGAAAAAAAGGTCAAGCTAATAATGAAGCAGGGAATAACAATGGAATATAATAAAAGAGATTATGCCATAAAAAAACTCAGTCTCCCATTTGGAATCAGTGCCTGAAGTAGCAGTTGTACAGTGTGTTTACGCCACCTTTCTAAACAATCCTGGGACTCAAGAGGAAAATACTCTGTCCTCAAACAGCTTTCCCAAGTGCTGTTGTACAATTGCAGCTTCAAAGGGTAACCTGCAGCAGTTAGCTGAACGTACAAACTCCAACAGCATCCTGGTGAGAACAGAAAATATCAAAAACCCCCTTTATATAGCAGAAGACCCTGGAGGATGGCTCAGTAGCTCGGACCAGGGAGGACCATTCAAAAGTTAATATCAGTTAATTATTTATGACCGTCTTTAGTGCCTCACTGAAGTCTCCCTGTAGTGTTTTCAGGGCTCCTGAGCTCTCCCCCACTGCAGCACCGTGCCAAGAGCAGAGTTTGACACGTAAAATTGCCTGCCTCAAGCAGGGGGTTGAAGACAGTGACCTCCAGAGGTCCCTTTCAGCCTCCATTATTTTATGATTCTAGGAAAAATCAATTTGCTCTCTGTGAAATCTAACACTGAGATTTTTGAAGGGATGTTAGAGTTAGGTTGCCAAATCCCAAAGAATTTAGAAGGCATTTTGGTTCCTAAATCCCATATAATCTAACAATTCCCTGGCCATTTCTTAAAGGTCAATGTCATTTCTTCTTTAGTTCAAATGATCACAAACCTGTTCAAGTGAAAGTTAGAAACCCTGCTGCTCAGTGACCAGGAACCAGCCTGAATGCTCTTATCAGTCTCTTTTAGTGCTATAAATGTGTTGCTAATTGCAAAAGTGATACAACTAAAAGTGCTAAAGGGAGATTATTCTAGCTGCAAAATGCCACTGTGCTTGATGAAGTCATCTGCAGGAGCTAATGCCTCAATTAATTTGTCTAACATCTGTTTAGAGTGCAGCACAAGAAGGCTGAAGCCTTGCATCAGTGGTCTAAAATAACAGCAGCACAAGGGACTTTCTCTTCCCACCCAGGGGCAGCACTTCTGTAACCGCTGCAGGTAACCACCAGCGGCTTCACGGGAGGATTATGGAGGGACAGGGGCCACAGGATAGACGTCACCGTCTTTGCTGACAGAAGAAGTCAGCTTCATGTCTGAGGCATAGCTGCTGCTTCAGCGGGTACCACGCATGGGAAGCCAAAGCTCGTGCTGTACGAGCCAGAAGGTGGAAGACTGAGCAGCTAAAGAGCTTAACAGGATGATCTCCCTGCGTGCTGGAAACAGCATCACACAGGCGTTTGCGACAGTGTAAGGAGGGTAATGTGGCTCTTCAAACAAATCCATCTCACACTAGGATCAACTTGTGTGTTGCACGCATGTGAAATCAGAGCAGGGGGAGACTATTGGGTTGCACCTGGTGGGGATTTGCTTAATCTGGAACATCAAATGCAAATGGCCACTGACACAACAGACCAAAAGATCCAATAAAGTGATACAAACTCATGCTTTTTCCCTTTTTCTGACACCACATTATTCAGGAGAATGGTCTTCAGAAAGAGGCCCGTGGCTCCCAGACACCCTGTACAGCTGGCCAGAGGTGCCCATATAACCAGCTACAGCCTGGCTGGTGCTTCCCCAGCACCCAGAGCCTGGCAAGGCAAATGCGGCTACCATAATTGAATGGGGAGAGCAGAGTCACGTGGTGCATTAGAGAGCAAAGACCTAAAGGCAAAACAAAATGCTTTCTCTATACTTATTTTATCCCTGAGAGGGTACAGCGCCCTGGTGAGTCACCTCGTGCAACCATAGCATGCTCAGATGGTGCACAGTCTGGACAATAATCTAGGAACCAGGGAAGGAAATTACCATTTTCAAAGTAATTTTTAATTACATCATATATATTCTTGAGTCTTCAGATGACCCTGGGAAGATAGGTTACAAACCACAATTTCTTCCCGTTGCCACTTTATGCACTTAACACTCACTGAGGGAAAAAATACCTGCACTAAAGCAGCTCATGTAGTGCATGCTTTGGGCATGTACTCTACTGGAGAATGTCACGATGTTCTCATGAAGGTTTCCTGGTCAGTATATGAGTAATTTTTAGTGGTTTTTAGTTTTAAGGTAGCACGGCTCAATATTCAAGTAATAGTTGGTATCTCCTGTGACTAATCGTTGCCTGTGACCGAAACATGCACTGAAGTTTTTAATGAAAATAAATTATGAAATAGGAATCGCTATGAAATAGGAATCGCTATTTAAATTCTCTCAGAAGCCAACTGTTACCAACACCACCAGGTTCAAGGAAGCATTTGAGTGTAGAGCTGACTGAAAATATGAGACTTTTTTTTTTTTTAAGAATACGACCATTTCCCCTGAACTTGTAAAAGCAAAATGTCCTTGTTGTAGAATAAAAGCACTGTCTTGGGAATCAGAAAACACCAGTTCAGTTCTGTGCTCTGTCCAGGCTCGCTGTACGCTCTCTAGCAAATCCTTTAACTTCTGTTTCCACTTTCATGCATAAAATCCAGCTGTCTCGTCTTTTCACCCTCTCTGTTATATTTAATCTCTCTGATGTAGGGACTGTCTCAAAGTATATGATTTGTTTAGTGCCATACAGTACTGGTGAGTCCTGCTATGCAATGGGCACTAGCTTCAATTCCCACTAACTTCAAGGTGTGCAAACCCACAACAGCTCTTTCAAGGACTTCAACTTCTGGACTTTCTGGTTGCCCAGAGAGGTTGTAGATGCCCCATCCCTGGAAACATTCAAGGTCAGGCTGGACGGGGCTTTGAGCAACCTGATCTAGTTGAAGATGTCCCTGCTCACTGCAGAGGGGTTGCACTAGATGACCTTTAAAGGTCCCCTCCAACCCAAAGTATTCTATGATTTGCTCAGAGCCTGGCTGAGCTGGAGTCTTCTCACTCCACTAAGATGTTTCTGTTGCTCTTATCCGATGAAGGAAAAACTGCACGATTACAAAACTAGAAAAGGTAAAAAATTGTACAGGGTATTCCCCAGAGCTGAACAAACACTTAAAACGTCTGCAAGAAAGCATCTGGTCTGAATGTTGAAAATTATCAACACAGTGCATTTCCCATGAAAAGCCTATGTATTCTGCAAGAGAGATTACAAGCCCAAAAGTTCAGTGCTTAGAGTTTGCCTGAATACTCTATAAACACACATGTAACCCTAACATTCATGCCTTTTTAAGAACACTGCACAAGAATTTCTAGGGTGAGCTACCAATTTCCATAATCCTAAATCACTTCTTCCACTGGGATTTTCAGGACTGAAAGCTGCCCATCACCTGTTAAAGGGTGCTGGCACCCTTCAGAAACACTGTCAGCAGAAAGGCCACAAACTGATAGATTAATCCATCTGAATATAATCAGAATTGGCATAAACCTTTCTTCAGCCTGTTACTATGCAAGCCAGAGCCCAACCTTTCCGCGTGCTCCAGGGCATTTAGCTGACTCTGGTTTCATGTTTGCACGCTGTCCCAGCCGCCGCCTGGACCAGGGCCAAGCCTCCCCCAGGTTCACAGATGGGTTTTGGGGCCAGAAGCAGATGTGCTGAATTACTGTGAGAGCCTGATCTTGAGGGGTTTCCAGGGAGGCTGGAAGCAGAAAGCAATGAAAATCTAGCAAGAGTTTCTGCCTACTTTAGAGTTTCACCTTCATGTCTGAAAAGTGAATGAGGTAAAATAATTTGGGGGAAAAAAAAAGATTATATGCATGACACTTTCTCTCCTTTCCTTCGAATGCATCCTGTAGCTTCCCTCATTTCAAAACCACCTTTTGTTCCACTTTCTTACAGAGACACTTCCCCTCCTGGCTCTCCTGAGCCCTTTCCATAGACTCTCCGAGCCCAGACTCCCTCCTCCCTCTTCACCCCTTTCAATCTGGTTAAATTTGCTTTTTCCCCACGTGGCACAGATCATTTCAAAACAGCCCTTCCTCACCTTTTCATATTATGACTCTCCAGTTGTTTTCAAAACTCAATCAAAACCCAAACTTTTTGCTGTGATTTTAACTACTCTGTTTTTTCCCATTTTTATGTGTTTTTCCCCCCACTGTTAAGTTCTTTGCAGTGCTATTAGTACGACAAACATCAGACACACAGCTGAGCTGTGTTGTGCAATAGTGTCCAGCCTGAGACTCACCCACGCACTGAGAATAAGCCTTGATATCTTGGTCTGGGGGGTCCAGCTCCCCGCTTGCGGGTGTGCACCCAGAAGGCAGCCGGACAGCAGCCTACAGCACATTTTTCCCTTTTCTTGACTTTTTTTTCTCCCCATGAGCTGATGTCAGTAACGAATCTAGGGACTGGCTCCACTTAATCCACAGTCTTTTCTGTCCGTTTGGACTGGACATGAAGACGCCTGTATTTTCCCATAAAGGTTATCTTCCTTCTTTTGAAGGTAGCCACCTTTAAGAACAACTGACATCACTCACTAGGTATTACTGAGTTATTTCATATCCTGCCAATCGGGTCCTCATCTGCTCAAAGCCTGAAAACAAATACCACAAAAGTATAACTAAAACATGAGAGAAATGCACCCAGAAGGAGCACAGCTCATGAAAATAAAATTTCAGGAGGGACAAATCAACAAATGCTGGGAAAAGAAGAGACCATAGGACTACAGAGAAGAAAAGAAACCCTAGACCTCATTTTCTGATATTATAAGGCTATGAGTGAATTAAATTGGCACAACTTACCAAAACAAGTGATGGGACAGGCTGAAAAAGACTTTGCTGTGGTCTCACTGGCACAAACACTAAAATCTCAGCAGATGAACAAAAAATAGAAGGTGGGGGGTGTGTGTCATAGAAGATGAAGAAAAATATCTGGCCACTTCTTATTTTTATTCAACACCATGTAGTCAAGATACACCATACAGACATCCCTTGGGACACCAATACGCCCTACTGAACCCGCTGGGGTTACACCACGAGCTGGCTCAGCCTTTGTTTCGCCCCCTGGAAAGATGAGGCTGACCAAAGCTTTCCAACGCAGCTGTCTCCTCACCAGTAACAGGAGGTGCAGGCATCCAGCATGAATCATTTACGAGGCTGATGTAATAGCCTGGAGACATTCCCATGCCTTTCCTGACGGAGACCTAAGAATACCCGCAGCAGTGAGAACTTCCATGGGATCCTTCCTGAGTTGTTCTTGGAGGGACAAAAAGGGTTGAAACTAGACAGGAGAGTCTATTAGGGCTAACATTATACGTGCATGCAACACGTTCAGGGACTTCTGGGCTTTGCCTGGGCACAGCATCAGACTGTGAGCGGGCAGGTAACTGCTAACTTGCTAGTTGGGTTGAGGGACACGAGGAGGAAGGTATAGGCAGCTGCATGTGCTATTCAGTGTCTGCACTGCCCCAGCACCCACTGAAAGTGAGGAGATGGTGTACCAGGCCAGACGTGGTTGGGGTGCCCTCATGTTTTCATGAGTTTTGCTTCTGCAGGAGCACCTGTTGTGGCTGGTGCATGGAGATGCGTGGAGGCAGGCCGTCCGGGGGTCACCACCCGAAGAGAAGAGGGGAGAAAAGACGAGGGTAGAGGCAGGTAGATGGAAGACTACAAAGAACTGACAAGGCGATGCATTAATTAATATGACAGCAAGCATTTTCATCACAGAAGCAGCCCAAGTACTGTCAGGCTTTTTTTTGTGGAGAACAAGCCAACGAGAGCTTGAACAGACTTTAGAGAGCAATTGCTTGCAACAGGCACATCATTTTTGGAGAAACACATATCATCAGTCCCTGGAGGACCAGGCAACACCTGGGCGTTACTGTTGGATTAAAAGTTTCATGTTGAAATATGAAAGAGTTCAGCCCTGGGAAAAAAAAGTTGCAAATGCCTGTCTTAGCTCTTATACTAAAAGCCCTTGGTGAAGAGGGGGGAAAAATACGTGATGTTTGTGATTGAACTGAAACGGGCCAAGTCCCACTCCCCCCGCAGTGCACCCCCCCGTTGCAGCATGCTGCGCGCAGGGCGTCAGGCTGTCCTTCTGCTCAGTGATAGGTACAGCCACAATAAATGCCATGAGATGAGGTGGTTTATAACAAACCTTACAAAGCCCACAAACTGCTGTAGTTCCTGTACAGACTGGTTAGCGTGACTGTGTAACTCAAGCCTCAAACATATCCTTAGCCAGAAAATTCAACAAAATTAAAAAAAAACACCACCCAAACACACAGAAACAAGTAAACCCCTGCCAAAATTAAAACTTGCAAACAAAAGTTATTAGACATTCAAGCCAAATTCAAGCATGCAGTGAGCAGACAGCTTGAAGTCTAGGTGCTCTGTTAAGTCAGGGAAACACGAAGGTATAGCGGGGCTGTGGGAATGTTTTATCTGGGGCATTTCATCCCCGCTCGGCGCCTGCCTGCGCTGTGCCAGCTGGCAGCTGAGTGGCAGCAGCCCCGCCGCCGCTCCTCCCCAAAGCCTGCGCCGCTGCCAGGCAGACGGCCCCGGCCTCGCTCACCCGGCCAAAGGTACAGGGAGGGCGGCAGAGCCTCCACCGGGTCTGCGGAGCCAGGGAGGGCGCGGGCAGTGCGGCAGGGAGACGGCCCCTTGACTGCAGAGCTGGCCTGGGGCGAGCGGCATGTCACAGGGGATGCCTGCCAGCAGGCTGGCTGCTCCTGTCACCAGTAACGCGGAGACAGCGAGTCCTTCACCGCACACAGCCGCTTGTTAGCGATTTTCACAGCAGTGAGACACCCTGGGCAAGGGCAGAGCTCGGGAGAAACCCAGTGGGAAAGCCACAGAGAAAGCCCAGGGAGCAATACCTCTGCTCAGGAGGAACAGAGTCACTGGGGGATTAGTACCTCATGGCTCTTTTACTTAGAGCTAGAAAACTTGGGAGCATCCAAGTGAAACTGGGCTGTGAATAGGTTGCCCACTTAGGAAGATGGGGTGAGTTTTTGCACTGGGTAGTTTAAAGTAAAGCATTCAGAAAGGTAGCTGCAAGGGTTACATGGCTCTCTTAGGTTAGGATATTTTTGCTCTGCCAGTGAAGTTTCTCCATGCCTTTCACTACATCAAAAAGAAGAAGCCAAAGAAACAAATTCCCTGCCCATCTGTATCTCACATCACACCCTTCACAGAAACATAGGTATTAGCATTTTCCCTTTCAAACATCCACAAAGGGCTATCAAACAATTTGGACCACTCCTCCATCAGTCACCACCAAGCTTAAAGCCAGGCAGACCCCTCTGCTCATTTCCCAATACTGAGACCAACATTTGGTGTCTGAATTGCTTCCAAGAAATCATCAGGAATCTCGGAACCCGCCACTTGCCTTGAGGCTATTTCAAGGGAATCCCAGAAAGTTTAGAAATTGAGACTATATCATGAAGTGGCAATTGCATGAAAGAATCACTGCAGGAAGCACCTTCAAAACTAGAGGCAGGGAGCTCATGACTAGGCATAGCTGAAGCTTCAAGCGCTATAAAATGCCCTTTGGGTAATTTTCCCGCAGGTCAGTAGGCTTCAGCTTTGAGAATTGCTATGAAATGGTAAGTAGCTCCCACCCAGTGAATGTGAACGAGCAGACGGCACCCCGGCAGGAGAGCAACAAAGATTTTTGAGATCCTAGTCTGGCAGGTTTCCAGGTATGAAATTCAGGAGGGCAGCATTCCTCCCTGACACGCTTTAGTTAGCAGCGTAATGTTGTACCATCTCAGCGCCAGCGGGCTCTTTCCACGTATCTTTCTTCGGAGCTTAGAAAATAGTTAAGTATCTGTGAGAGAGGGATGCCTTCGGCAAGGGGCTGCCACTGCCCTTCAGTATGCACGCCCTGCTCCCGCTGTCAAGGTAGATCAATGTTTAATGCAACGGCCTTGACAGAGTGCCGTTAATAAAGATGCAGAGAGCAAACAACAAAAATATCTGAAACAGCAAGGCCATGTCACATAGCTTGCTCTTCAGGGATCTAAGCAATTTTGCAGTGAATTTATGGCAAGCATTTTAAAAATTTATAAATAAGGGCCCCATCCTGCATCTCTATCTCAGGTAACTTTCTTCTCCACCTCCGAGCAAATCTCAGGGTAGTGTGGAGAGCAGGAGACACGTGGCTGCCCATTCGCCCTGACCACCGGTGCACGAGGGAAAGGGGAGCAGAGGTACGGGACCTGGTGTCCCTGGACTGCACAAGGGAAAGGGGAGCAGGGGTGGGGGACCTGGTGTCCCTGCACTCTGCTTCTGGCACTGCTTGGAGGCACTGCTTGCACGTGGAGGACATTACCTGGCCAGCGTGGGATGGGTGGGAATGACCTTACTTACTTCACATATCTCTGTCTTTTGCACAGGTTACCTTGTAGAATACGTTGCCATTCACGATTTGCCTTCCTATTAGAATATTTGCCAAATGTAGAAGCAAAAAATTATACAGCAAAAGACTGAGTGGTAGTTTATGCATGCATAAATCTTGTTAAAACAGATATATGCTGAATGTCCACAGCAGTGGGAGGTTTTGACCCTTTAAACCAGTAATGGGATTTGTGTTCAGAATTTCAGCTTGGTTTTCTGAAAACCTGCTCAAATAGTGCTCACTAGAAAGCCTGATTTGGGACAGTAAAAATGTGTGTGCAGCACACAAACCAGGCAGCTCTGGGCTGAGCTGCACACAGACATGAATCGATGGACCAGCGTGCAGCTGGCTTGGGCACCAGCAGGGACCAGGCAACACCAGGGGTGACCGCAGTCTCATGGTCTTCTGCTCAATCAGGATGTGGCTCTGACCCCATAAATAGCAAAATCTGGACTATACATCTCCTACATCTCTCTCTTCCCATTAATGTCTTCTCTCTGCCTCAACCTCTCTCTCTCTCTCCTATGAGCTCTGAGTGTCACGCATACCTCTCGCAACACAGCCCTGCCTCAGGTTCACATCTCTACTTTAAAAATCACCTCTTCCAGGAATCCTCGTTGTTAATCTCCCCAACAATACGTTTTGCACTAAATCCCTGAATTGAATTACCTGACTGTTGTCCAGGCCAGACAAGCCCACGGGCCTATAAGCTTATCAACACAAGCAACACAGCTAATTCTTCCGCCTTGTAGGCACCATGCACTTTAAGGAGTTTATTAATATCGATAAATAATAAGGTTTTATTCTCTGTATTAAGAATAAACAAACATCCAAAGATTTTTTTCAGTTCAGGGATTTATCCAGACATCTGGATGCTTATTTGCAGCTTCTCCAGATTTTCTTGGCCAGTACATTGTGCTGGAAATCATGAGATTTCCAATGGATTTTTGGTTTTTATCCAATTGGAAATACTGCAAGAGGAGTTTTTCTTCCCACCCTTCCAGGATTTCTAGTTCATGTGCCGGCTGGAATCAGCATATAAAGAGGGGCATAAAAGAAAGCCTTGATTAAGAAAAGCTGAGGAAATATTTGTACTTCAAAGGTATCTTTTCAGCTTGGGGTGACGGTTCTAATTAGTTTCTAATGATGTGAAGCTGATGAAGCCTTACTTTGTGTGACTGTTTAGATGGCCGTTCACGGAAGACTAGGACACTGAGGAGGCAAGATCTAGGCCTGTGCCAAGCTTGTGTTTATGATCAGTTAGTGTGTGTGATGGGCATCTGAATTACCCAGTTTTGAATTCTAATTCATGATTCATAATAATATGGATTATTATCTCAGTTTCTCACCCTCTCTATTCTCCAGCCTCCAGGTCTCTCTCAAGGATGCCTGCTGGGACTGCTTTTGCCCCCTATTTTGCAACATCAGTGGTAAGGAGAAGATGACTGCTCTGAGCTCAGGGGCTTTTTTTCCCATGCCACCCTCCAGTGAAAGGATGGAGGGAAGTGGATCAATGGAAAGGGAGGAAACTGTGGTGACGGGAGGGCAAGGCAGAGATCAGAAACATTCCTGTGACCAATAAGGGGATAGGAAAAGGAGGAAGGGATTGAGGAGATACAGTCCGAGATAATGGAAAAATCCCCAAACACATGGCCTTCCTCCTCCTTTCTCCAAAATCAGCCTAAATCTGGAAAGATACAGCAAAAGATAAAGGACCAAATCCAAACAGGGGGTGGTAGGGAAAAAAAAGCAGGGAGAACCTGTGGGAGCAAGGGAAACACCATGCCAAAGTGGGAAAAAAAAAAAGGGCCATTTAATGAGGAGGAGACACAACATACACTGTTGGCTTGGTAGCACCCCAAAGTACCCGGTTACCACAAGCAGTAAGTGGGTCAGCTTTAGCTCAGCAACAGCGATTCAATAGCAGAACCCTGCTGGAAGTGTTCCTCCCTGCACCAGTTTGACTTCCAGGAAATCTGCTCCTAGTGAACTTATTAAAAACAGGATTCCAGGAAAACACACGTCATGCACTTGGAAGAATTCTGCATCCTATTTAATTTCATCAGTGTGTGATGAACCAACAGCAGGTTTCAGCCGCTGTGGGCTCTGAAAGCTGTCAGTGCACTTATCAGCAAATGTAGGACACAAAGCACGGAGCACACATTCAAGGTCACCAACAGGTGACGTTGCAGACAAAGGCAGATTAGATATCCTGCCATGGCCTGGCATGTCTTTTGTGGCACACGCTTCCAATGGCTGTGCACCCACAGCAGGTCAGGGAACGTTGCTTTTGTTGATCAGAGTAACTGAATGCAGTGTAACTTCTTTGAAAGCAATGCCTGTCAGTGTCATCTAGGGAAAATAGGGATACTTGCCTACGAAGGGACGGATTTTCCTCATGGAGCACAGGGAGTGGAAGGCAGGCGGAACTTTTGTTAGTGCTGGTGGCTGTTGTGAAGTCTGCTGTGACTTCTGTACACTGAAAGGCAATAGTTGTTAAATGCTATTTCCTATAAAACATAAAACCTCTCTGAAATTTTAGCTGATTCACTTCTGGAGAATCATTCAGAACATGTTTTAAGACTTCCAAAGCCATCATAGCAAACTAGAATTCATTAAGAAAGAAAATAAGATTGTAATTAATTAACTTATTGAAATTATGAATCAAGGACTACAGAGGAAAGGCTATACATCACTTTGCAAGTTATTCAGTTAATCAAATAACCAGGCAGAAATATTTGCATTAATAATTGCACTAGAAAGTGCTGATCACAATGTTTAATAAATCCAGATTGTTAGTTCTACAAACTCTATTTCAAGTCTGAGATGTACATACAAAAAATTCCTCCGGTATAAAGGGAAGTTTGGGGCTGTGCCCTTAGTGATTACAACAAAAGCTTTCTCTTGAGCACTCTGACACCTGGTCAAAGGAACAGTTGGAAGCTCACCCATGGTACGCCCCTTCCCATCTTCTGCAGAAGGTTCAGGATGAGGGGCTTTTTTTTTTTTATGACAACTCCTAGGACAGCTTACAACCCAACAAGAAGACCCTGGGACTGCAGTAGCCAACAGCCAACCCTTATATTTCCTAGATATAATTAACCTTGTTAGCACCTCCCCACAAAGAGCAGTTCCCACAGGCACCATCCAAACCTTGCAGAGTGCCCTCAGCTGCGCCCTAGCTCAGGAGCTCAACCTGGCCCCATGTGAGCCGGGGCTCAGGGGACAACTGCCCCAGCAGCCCTGGAGGTATCTGGGCTGCCTGGTCCGAGCCCTCTCCTGCTGTGCACGTCAGCTGCCTTTTCCTTAGCACCCTCGTCCCAACCCTAATCCAGCCCCTGGGCTGAGATTTATGGGAGGGGAAAGCAGGAGCCATCTGGCCAAGGAGCAGCCCTCGCTGCACTTTGGCCGCCCTCTCCTAGCCCACTCTCCCACGCATACTGGCTTTTGTTTCCTTGGATCCCAAACCCAGTGGAAGCTCTAGTGATTTTTATGTGTTCAAGATCTGAACACTTTATCAAGCCGTTACAGACGCATCTCACTCCAGACACGTGGAAATACACGATCCAGACTCATTCTCACTTTGTGGCCCCGTGAAGGTTCCTCTATGTTGCCTAAACCACCTTGATTTTATTTTGACTCTGCTATTTATATAGTTTTATGTCTCTACTACTTCTGCTTTTCACTGATCTGGGACTTTTTGACTTTGTGGATAAAAGCAGCAGAACAACAGTCGCACTGAGTCATGAGGTCACTCAGACTGCTTCAAATCAGAATTATTTAATTCATCCATTTGATACAAATGCAAGGTTATTAATATGCCAAGTACGGTACTTCATTGCATCAACTTTTTCCCGAGTTGCAGACATACTTTACAAGCAATAGACCTGTAAGGTTTTGTTTGGTGACACCGAGTTGTAGTTTTTGCCCTTTTGTCTTTCCTGCTCTTTTTTTCCCCATAGGTCTATTTGCTAAAATAAATTGAAATTGGGTAAAAGAATATAAGGCACAATTTATACTAGATATATCTGCAATTACTAACTCTGAATTAAACATATCCCTTCATGAATAATGAAGCAGAAATAGGCCAGAGGAAAAATGAGATAAGATCTTCAATCCATGTATTTTTAATTGCTTCATTATCTAAAATTTGGTATGAATAGCAGTGGATACAGTTTGCTGTTAATGCACAAAAAGAAATGAGAATTTTCAACCAAATCACAAAAGGCTATCAAAAATTAATTTTGTGTGCTGTGATCATTGAAAATGTAAGTGATTTTGTGGCAGAGTGACATAAAAAATACCATTTATATGCTAATAATGAACAAGTCATATTTTTTCATTTTGATGCAAAATAAATTTTATTTTCATTTTAATGAACTGTAATGAATTATAAGCTGTTTCTTTTTATCTTTAGGTAAAAGCTGGGGGAAAGATAATGGAAGGTTGACAGAAAGACTGTCCCTGAGTGAAAATAGGATGGAGCAGAGCATGACCCTCATTTTGACCTGTTAAACTCCCCTGCTGACGTGGCAGTCCATGGTCAAAGCGTGCCGTTCAGACCCGAGGTTGCGCTGCAGCGGCCGAGCTCCAGGAACACACCCCATCACGGGGCAAAAAAAATCATCCACACTGGGTGGAGGAACTCGACCTTTATTTCATACAAGCCCAAGCAGCCTCAGAAGGGGGTCTGCCTCATACCCATCCACGTATGCAAGGCAGCTCTAAGCTTAGGGATAACTTCTGTAACTGCGGATAAAAGCGAGCGTCACAGGGTACACCAGATATATTTGCAGTCCCTAACTCTGAATTAAACATGTTCCTTCATGAATAATGGAACCGAAAAAGGCCAGAGGTACTAAGGAAACTGATCCACAGCCTATTAAAGCCAATGAAATGTCTCACATTGATGCATACCATATTAATAAATAATTATGGGATGGGGCTTTTTTGCGGTAATTCCTAGAAGCACTAGGCACAGTCAGGATCTTTATCACTTCAGTTGCTGCACACAACGCATGAGATAGTCCTGTCCTAAAGGCATTACAATGTAAGGACAAGGCAAGGTATAGCAAGTTGGAGAAGAGCAGCATGGGGAACCCAAACAAGCCATGAGAATTGTGCTCAGCAATTAAGCGCAGCAGTCTCAGCAGAGCAGCTGCTCCGACACTTCTGAAACAGTCGAGCATCTACCAACACCAGCTGAAATCAATAGATATTGCAAACATTAAACACCCAGGAAAACCCAGCTCAGCTTTTTAAAATGAGCCAACTACAATGAAACACCAATTTGAAACTGCTTGTCTTGTATTTACTACTCCTTGTTCACACCAAGGACTTCCCTCGGGGTACCTGCTCCTGCCTCGATTTGAAGCCAACTCCTTTGCACCTCCTCTCTCCTGAAGATTGCCCACACATAATCAAATTCTAGCTTTAACTTCCTTCTTGGGGTATTCTGCATATCCTTTAAAACAACCTGTTGCAAACAGCACTGCCATGACACTCAGGTCGCTGTGTGCACCACTGTTTCATTTATAAATTTATCAAGTGCACCAGGCTGCAGGTTCACAAGCATCTGCAGAGGACACAGGTATCCAGTGGGGTTTTCAAAACACCTACTCTAGAGACCACTGTGCTTCTAGATTCCAGTTTGCATTCTTATGCATGAAAATACCTTTAAAATGCTCATTCTAAATAACTCCACCTCAAGTCGAGCCCTTCCACTTATTATTTGGACTGAAGTAGTAGCAGTAACACATTAATGTTTATATATTAAACTTTGCCATGAGAAATTACAAGCCCAGACTAAATCTTGGCAAAAGGACACGCAGCAATGGACATAACTTACAATACAGGAAATTCTGATTAGATATTAGGAAAAATATTTCAGCCTGAAGGTACTCAACCATTGGAACAGGGACACAGAGAGGGTGTGGGATCACCATCCTTGGGCGTATTCCAAACTGGGCTGGACAAGCACCCTTCTGTAACTGGACCTCCCATGAGCCCTGGCGTGGGCTGGAGACCTCTAGAGATCCTTTCCAACATAAATTACTCTTAACACTGTCTGTCTTAAACGTTTACAGCCACTGTAATGACACAAAAATGAGGGATGGGTCTTACTGCTTAGAATTAATTTCTCAGACTCCTCTGGGCCTCCCATGCAAATGCCGTATCAGAGACTGCAGCCCTGAGACCCCCTCTCAAGGGAAACCTCCTTCCACAGTGCCACAGCCTGCACTGACTGCAAGTCCCAACAGGATCAGCACTGCGATCTCCCACGGACAGTGCAGACATCTGGGCCCTGAGGACACTGGCAGAGCTAGCGAGATCACTGGCACCCCGGCGAGGAGAAATCACCATCGACGGCTCACCCACAGCTCTCTGCTGGGCTCGTCCATACACAGTCCTTGGGACTTCAGCCCTCCTCAAAGCATGACATACATCTATTCCGTGTTCATTTGTGCAAATATTTACTTGCGTGGTTTTTTTTCCCCAGCAGTTCTACCTTTGCTATTCCTCTATGAATCATGCACTTAACAGGGGAAAAAAATGCAGTAAGTAGTGTTTTACCTGTGGATTGTGCATATCCCCCTTGGCCAACTGCTAGGAGAGGCAGGCGGTGATCAACAACACTGCAACTCTGGCTTGTATGTCTCACTGAGATACTTAAAAAAATAACCTGGGTAAAATTATGAAACACATAAAGGAATACTGAAGAAATACATGACTGAAAGCAGTGTCCACACTAAAAAAATAAAATAAATCAGAGTTATCTGACAGCCCAAGTCAGACTACTTTGGTAGGTGATTCTCTAGGTTGAGTTTGGCCTTAACTTCTGCAAGGAATTTCACTTCAAGGGGGAATATTGGACTGGAAAAGGACATAGCAGTATCTTTTTCCAGCACTACCACTCATGCAGCTGCATCACATTTTTATTCTGACAATTGAATTGATTTCAAAATAAGAAAACCATTTCATAGTAAATATTTCCTGATTCTTCACTGAAATTTTGGTGTTCCAGATCTCCCACAGTTGTCCAAAAAAAAAAAAAGGGAAGGAGGGTGGTGAAAAATGGGACAGAAGTATTAAAATTTTGCTCTAAAATTAAAATTACACTAAATGTTTCTGGACATCTTGATCCATCTTTAACTTAAAGATCTAGCCTGTGACTTTCTGGATGAAAGGGAAATGTGTAAACTGCAGCTAACAACTTCTGGTGTTAAAATTTGTTTAGAGAATTGTGGAAGGTAGCATAGCATAGAAAAATATGAAAGAAGACAAAACTAAACTTCTAAAAGAAATGAGATGACTGATAATTATTTTTTTTTAAAAAGAAAAAAGCTGTGATAACAAGGCACATTTCCATTGGACAGACATGTAAAGCAGAAGATAAAATAAAGAAAGAGCTATGTAATATTTACATGTAATAGCAATTTCATTCAAAAAGCAACTTTTAATCCTGAGATTTGAGAGGAATTTATTACTAGGTGTAATCAGTGATGAACCTGCCCATCAGAAATACAGAAATAATGCAGTAGTGGTCATATCCTGGAGAAAAACTCAGGAGCTGGGCTGGAAGAAGCTCCCTCTGATGAATGTAACCTCTCTTTGTGACAAAAGAAATGCATGTGAGGAAGCTGATTTTGTTAGCATATTGATTGCAAATCAAATAGACCAAAAAGGCTTTTAAGGAAGCAGATGTCGGCCAATACTCATCCAGTGCTAAGGGCAAACAAACCCAAAGCACCAGCTCTCACCTCTGTCAAGTGTGTGTGCATGACTTGGGGTCCTACCCTTTCCCTGTGGCAGTTTGGTGCTCCTAGATTGGGTGTCATACAGAAAGAGATGCTGAAGTTCAACTGCAAGGTAAGGTATTAAGGTTGAAGAAAGAGAAACTCTTAGCCAACAGTATAAAACCACTCAAAACAAAGGAACTAATTATCTTCAAATAGGCTGGTGGGGGAGCATGACAGATGAACACCCATGTTTGCAAACCTAGGCTGATTCCAAGTCAAATACTGCAAAAATCAGGTGCAGAAATCCATGAAGAAGTAAACAGGATTAAGACTTCTTATAGAAGGAGAAAACTCAATAGCCCAAGGCTTTCACAGTGTGCCCTTGGGAGCTCATCCCAAACCAGAGAAGACTGACAGGGATAGTGCCTGAATCCTTGGTTTAGCTAGCTACAAAATACCACGTTTGCATTTCCAGTAGCTGTCTATTCCCCAGCACTGTTTATGCCTTCAGAGCTTATTATCAAACTTACAAATCATTTATGTTTTCCTTTCTTTTAGTGTCTGCTTTGATTTTTTTCCTTGAGCTAAATGTTAAAATTTCCAGTTGCTGCAGAAGGGAATAGTTTAAGACCTCATTTGCAGACTTGGTTTTGTGTTTTCTCCTTCTCATCTCTGGGATGTACACAATACTCGCACCACGTTTGACAAGCTCTCCAACACAAAGCTTTATTGTAAATCCCATTGGTTTATCCTAATTATTTCAATTGTTATTGTAAATTTATTTGAAAATTAATAAAGAAAGAAAATTACAAGAAAAAAGGAATGGGACAAAAGACTATCTAAATGAAGCTTGAAGAGGAATGAACTATGTTTTCACTCTTGGAAATGTGCATAAAAAGGCTACGTAAGCAATAACAGAAAAATAACAGATGTCTACAAGAAAAAAAGCAAAACTGAAGAAAACACAGGGATGTGAATAAATACAATTTGACTCAACCAATTAGAAACATTTGTTTGGTCCAACAATGAAGCTTTGACAAGTGTTAAAATTTCTGTTTTAGTTACTGTCTTGACATAGTTACTGAAAATTGCCCAGATTTTTAAGGATTTGTTCTAATCACATAAAATTGTACCATCATTTTCTTTGGCTGCTACTATGTTCAATAGGAAATCTAGCCAACAAGAGACATGTAAGTCTTAATCACACTTGAACAAGGAAGACTTACAATTCACTTCTCAATAAGACATAATGAGTCAGATAGAAGATGACTTGCTTGTCCACATTGTTTGGGGAAATTACAGATTTTCTACAAAGTCTACATACATTTTTTCCAAAAATAATTCTGTTATTGTATTTTCTGTCTTTAAATTTTTCCACTTTTTTATCAATGTATTAAGGGTTGGATACTTTGAGAAACAGAACTGGGGAAAGAGGCAAATATCTGCCCACGTGACACACTTTTGTCTATTGGCATTTTCAAGAACTAACTGTGGCCAAGTCTTCTGGGCTACATTGGGCCCCCTCCCTGACCCAGCAGCACCAACAGAGGAATTGAAGGAAACTTTTCTAAACAAACCCTGCTTTTAGGTTGAGGAGGGGCTGCTTGCATCTCAGCTCTCTGTAAATCAGACAGGCAGGAGCTGAGCTTTTGAGCTGGAAGCTTCAAGAGCAAGCAGGACTTCCAGGATCACAAGCTACAGCTGCTATTATGCTCATGCAAACACTGCACAGCTTGAAGCAGGGACTGAAATGTTGCAGGTTAGCCATATCTCGGCATCAATGGTCCTTATGGAGGATGAATTCAGTAGAGACCGCCTTAGGATATGGAAGTGAAAAACAGTTTGCGTAAAGCCTGATCCTTTCTTGATCACCATTCAGTATATCCTCCTCACTAAGAACCACCTGTCCATCTATCAAAGGCTTGCAATGGTCATTTATCACATCCTGGGCACACATGGATCGAAGCCCAGAAATTAATCAGAAGCAAGAATGGCAGGAGGGAAGAACAGCCTTCCCACCCTGCTGCTCTTTCATGTAGTGCATGCCAAAATTAACCAACAACTCTGAAAAGTATCCAGCTTCCAGTCATCCGGCACTGATTGTTGGTCCAATAATCACCCAGGCTCCGTGAGTCCGTGCATGAAAAGAATCAAAGGGATATATTACTGAACATATTTTTTTCCCTTTGAGACAAGTCTTGCTCTGCGATAGTGTGCAGAAAAGTATTGGGTGATAAATCTGATAGGAAGGATGACAAAATGACAGGATGGGCACTGCTACGCTGGCCCCAAGTCATGCTCTGCCAATATACCTCCATAATTAGGTGGCCCCAAGCATAGATGGGTTCTTGCAGTCATTCAGTCAACAACAGTGTTGTCTTGGATGATACAGTCATCTTAATTCATCAGCAACTAGGATGAGATCTTGACTTGCTCTCTCTGTTTGCTCAGCATATGACAAATAACATATGATGGATTTGACTTTGTGCCTACAAGGAGGGCCTAAAAATGTCCCTCCTCCAGAGATGCTTTATATTTGCTGGGTATTACCCTCCTGGTTTTCATCAACTGCTAGGTACAGAAGCTGCACCATCTACACCACCACAGAAGATTATTTTTCTCTTACATGAAATGTTTGGTGCATAAAGAGCAATACAAAGCCTAATAACAAAAATTCCAAATAATGACTCCTTCCCCAACTCCATGAAATCAGTTAAGGAAGAAATAAACGTTGAGAGATCTTGGTGCAAAAGGCCAGAATTCATTTTACATCATTTGAGTCTGCTCGTTTTTGGAGAGCATTGTCTGCAGATTTATGATTCACCAGGTAGCACTAAGCATGTCTAAGCAGTTTGGCAACAGACTCTTAGATTGTTATAAAAGAAAATGGAAATTGAAGTTGAAGAGGATGCCGTAAAGGAATTGGGTTATTAACTGCTTCCATTCTGAATGACATGCAGGTGCATCCCAAAAATGCTCTTTTCTATTATTTTTTGGACACGCTGCACCAGATACTTCCAACACATTTCACTGAATACCCTACTTAGAAGAAAGGTACTTTACTCTCCCTATAAGGAGAGGGTAGGAGCTATCTGCCAAATCGAGGTCCTTTTCAACCACTTGCTGAAGGTTCTATGACTCATTTAGAAAAAAAAGGAGAAATGACATCTTTGACAAATGTCAAGCTAAGTAACAGGCTTTTGCCTCCCTACATTTCCTGTTTTCTTTCGGATTTTATAATACACTTCATTTTGGCATGTGGTTGCAAGGAGACCACTACTGGGTATGAACACTTAGAAACTGCTGCTTTTCAAGTGACTGCAGTAGGAAAACAAAACTGCTGTGTGCACATCAGGGCTGGTGTGTCCATGTGGACGTGTAGGGTTAGTTTTCAGTGTCGCATCTTTCAAACAAGCAGACTCTTCAGGACTAAAAGTCATAGCCAAAAAGCAAATCAAACCTGTGTCAAGGAACTCTGCTGCCTTAATTCTCACTTTTCTTTTTTCTGCTTTTAAGGGATGGTAAGGAGGTAGGGGGTAAATACAGGCAGCCAGTAGACAACAGTGGAAATAAGGTTGGAGGTTAAAGATGCATAGTTGTCCAAGTGGTGGATTCTATTCTGGACTTTGAATAAATTTTGCTCCACTCTCACCAAGATCCCCAATATGTGGTATCTCTCACTTTCCTCACTTCTTACAAATCTGCTGGTCTCCCCAGAAAAGGCTGCAATGTGTCACACAGTTATGGTTAGCTGTTCAGTAATAGCTCAGGCTTTGACCAGCTAACACGGTCTCATTCAGTGAGAGCAGGCAGAAGGGAAAGAGATGGCTAGGAAAGGGATTCCTCCCCCCACCTTCCATGAAAAGTTACAGCATTGAGAGGAAAGGGAAAAATTTGATTTAAATTAGGACAATATAGCAAAAATTTTCAATTTTCTTTACAAGCACCTGAAGTATACAGAGCAGCAGCACGTATAGCCACACTAATCCAAGCCTCCAGAAAGCTCATTACTGAGAGCCTGGACAACAGTTAGAGCTCTCCGCAAGCTAGTCACATTACTTGCCGAACATGACTGCTCATGGACAACTTACTGTTTATAAGCAACAAAGTGCTGTGAAATGATAAATTAGAATGATCGTATGGATGCCTCAGTAAAAAGTAAAGTTGCAGAAAAATATAGCTATGTCTTCATGAAGAGGGGGGAAAAAAATCTGTTGAAAGCAGATGAATTGAAATGTGTGTGTGAGAATAATGTAAGACAGATCAGTACCTACAGCAGCCATCCCTGCTTAGCTCCATCTAGAGAACAGGGAGACGAGAAGGAAGAGAAGATGCACAAATGCCGAGGGGTCACAAGGAGGATATTACGGTTGGGGGATGTCTTAGCAAGTAAGTTCCAAATGCAAAATTGATAGCAATCATTTATTTTTTAACAAAAGGATGCTATCCTGGAGGAAATAAAACATCAGAGGAAGTTAGCATGTCATGTATTTCAGATGCATCATTTTACACATAGAACAGATAGTTTTTTTCTTATTTTTTTAGGGGAAATAAGCCTTTAGGTAGTCCTTAGTATAGTGTCAAAGGAAACATGAACATTTCAGTCAGATCTTTGTGAAGCCTGTTCAGAGGATACTGCAATGTATGCTATTTGGCAAAGAGATTTTCAAAGCGTTTCCAAGCCACAGACAGTTTATGGATTTAAGACCCCGGTTGTTTAAGACCCTGTTTACAAAGCAATGCATCATGTCACAGCATGGCAGTGAAGTTGTAAATGGCTCCCAAATTTTGAAAAAACTCTACGCCACAGTGGAATACAGATCACTCTGAGACACAGCCACAGGTTTCAGGAGGAAATGCAAGCATTTTCCTACAAAATCAGCATGCCAGCTCCTGAGCTGGTATGTATCAAAGCGACCCTTTTTCAGATAAAGAGAACAATGCTGATTTACATGCACTGAATCATATTTAATATCCCTTGAGTAACACTGGCCTAAAAGCCTGTCCTGGTTTCGGCTGGGATAGAGTTAATTTTCTTCCCAGTAGCTGCTATAGTGCTGTGTTTTGGATTTAGTATGAAAACAATGTTGATAGCACACTGATGTTTTAGTTGTTGCTAAGCAGTGCTTACACTGGTCAAGGACTTTTCAGCTTCCCCTCTTCTGCCGGGTGCACAAGAAGCAGGGAGGGGGCACAGCCAGGACAGCTGACCCCAACTGGCCAAAGGGCTATTCCATACCATATGGCGTAATGCTCAGTATAGAAACTGGGGGAGTTGGCTAGGGAGCAGTGATTGCTGCTCGGGGACGGGCTGGGTGTCGGTCGGCGGGTGGTGAGCAGTTGCATCACTTGTTTTTCCTGGGTTTTGTTCCTCTCTCTTTTTTTTGTTGTTTTCTTTTTCATTACAATTTTTAATGATTTTTATCATTATTATTATTATAATATTTTAATTATTAAACTGTTCTTATCTTAACCCATGAGTTTTCTTACTTTTGCCCTTCCCATTCCCTCCCCCATCCCACCAGGCAGGGGTAGGGTGAGCAAGCAGCTGGGTGGGTGCTTGGTTGCTGGGTGGGGTTAAACCACGATAGAGCCTCAGGACCAGATCCTCAGACAGAACTGGATCCTAACTCCTGCTGTCTGCACAGAATTAAGTATCCGAATCCCTTCATGGAGCTGACCCTAGGTGAAACGGCAACCTACAGGCATGTTTACAACATGCAATAAATACAGTGTACTTCATTCGTATCCAGACTAGTTCCAGATTTGGCACCAGGAGAGTGGTGACAAGCGATGCACAGGCTCATTAGTCCTGCTCAAAGGGCTGTACTGGACTAACACAGATATCCTGCTCCCAGGAGCTCAGCCAGTATCTCTGCTGAGCTATGCCTTACATACTGACTTGCTTGGCACTGTTTCATGGCTTGCTAACATCAGGCTAAGTTATACATCACATTTTCATAAATGACATAAGCCCATCCATTCAATACAATGCTGAAAGGACCCCCAAGCCTGTGGAGAAGCCTGGCAAACTCATGTGGAGACAGCTGGAAGAGGGGAGCAGTGTTTGGGACATCACAGCTCGGGTGTACCGCATGTGCCACCACACTGCTGACAGCCAAAGCATGGAGCCAGCTTGTCTCTCTCTGCATCCAGTCCTGGGTCAGTGCAAGGGAAAAATGCCCTTCACTTCTGGCCACCAACAAGCCATATAAAACATTATCCCCCTCCAGCCCCAAAAACCCTGCATGGATTTTGCTCGGAAGGGACCTGCTTATGTCTTTTACCACCCAGGGAAACAGAGGCTGCATTTAGCTGTGTTGTTCTGGCTGCTGTTGAACAGGGTTAAACAGTCCTTTCAACCAGATCATCTTACTTTCTTCCACCCTTGCCCCTGAGGTTACTGCCCTCTCAAAGCTGTACAGGGGTACACCCTTTCACCCAGCGCTGCTCAAAGGACCTCTATTAAAAAAAAAACTACTTATAAGAACATTTCCATTTACCTGTATCACTTTAGCAAAATAGAATAACACGTAGGTTTAGCAGCTCTGCAGAAAAAGACCTGGGTACTGGTGGGCACCAAGCTGAACGTGAGCCAGCCATATGCCCTTGAGGTAAAGACAACCAACAGCTGGGGTTGCTGGAAGACCATCACCAGCAGACAGGGGAGGTGATTAGTCACCTCTACTCAGCCCTGGGGAGACATGGCTGGAACGCTGCCTGTCCAGTTCTGGACAAGTAGGTACTGGAGCACGTCCAGCAAAGGGCCACTGAGTTGATTAAGGGCTTGGAGCATCACATATGAGGAGAGGCTGAGAGAAATAGGTTTGCTCAGCCTGGGGAAGAGCAGTTTCAGGGGTGGTGGTGTCTTTTTAATGTATGTAAATACCTGATGAGAAGAAGTAAAAAACACTAAGCCAGACTCTTCTCAGTGACAGGACGAGAGACACACATTGAAATATAGGAAAATCCATTCAAACTTAAGAAAAAGGTTGGGTTTTTTTTTTCTTATGTTTGATCCCCCTTGCAAACACTGGAACACATTTCCCAGAAAGGCTTGCAGATATTCAAAACCTGAACATGGCCCTGGGCAACCCTCTCTAGCTGACCCCACTTTAAGCAGGGGTCTTGGACCAGACAGTCTCTAGAGGTGCCTTCCAACCTCAGCCTTTTTGTGATGCTGTGACTACTCCATGTACACGTGCAAATTATAACTGCAGAGCTGAAAAGGGCAGCAAACCTCTGGGGGAAGGGAGAGGACAAGCTGTTGGTAGTGGTAATCTTTGAACCCAACACAGCTGTGGCCAGAACACCGTGTCCAAAGGTGGCTCCATGCTCCAGTCTGCACTCTAAGCCACGCACAGGACCATGAGACCAGCCAAGATAAACCTCAAAGGCATCAAAGCGATTACTGGCATAATAGATGGAAATACAAAATAAAGTCGGATTTAACCATCACCTGATGGGGTAAGCAAATTGGGGCAAAATTGGAGGACAGAAGTCCTAATCAGTTATTCAGCTTTTAAGTTACTTGCTGTAGAGTTTCACTACATTTTTTCATACAAACTGAGCATAAAAGTTCCTCCTCTGATGGCAGAAAGAGAGCAGATAAAACTCAGAACTCTACACAGCTTGCTGCCTCCTTCCTCTGCTGGAAAACGATAATTATCTCAGGCCTGCCTAATAGTGTAGGATTTATCCCAGAGGGTGTTAGTACTTTCATTGTTCTATACAGCACTGGGTTTTTTCATGCACAAATCTCAAAGTGCTTTACTGTGGGGAAGGCAAGCAGACCTCTTTAAAAGACATAAAACTCTCTTCAAGCCATATACATTTTATGATGTATTCACCTCTCTTTATACATGATTGCCAGAACTGGGACAAGTGCTTGGCAAGTCCTATAAGACAGAGGGAAATTTCTTTGCATAACTTGGGAGGAAAAAGCCAAAACACCCCAAAAAGGAACATGGGACTTAGTGCCTGTGCAGAGTCAGTAAGGAGGGGGCTGCAGTAGCTTTCAACCTCTTTGCCCTGTACGAGCTCAGGGTGGCTTCGCAGTCCTGTCCGAAGCACCAGTCAATCACAGATGAGTTACAGCAACCTCCCTGGTCTGTAGCACCATGTGGTAGGGACTAATCCCCCACCCAAACTATCGCAGAAGGCTATGCTGGGGGCCTGTGTGAGTATGGAAGAGCTGTCTCCGCCATTCCTTCCCCAGAGGAGATCTGCCCTTGCCTGGGACACTTACATCTTTTGAAGTCTCTTCATAGTGCTCAGATGGTGCAGGAGTGAGGATCTCACTGATGATGTTTTTGCTTAGAAGAGCACGTGAGTCTTGAGTGACAGAAAACATCACGGAGTCAAGAAGACAAAGTGAGAAGAAAATGGCTAGACAAGCGCTTTAGTTAGCTGTAGCCTACTTCTGACATTACTGAGCTGCCGGAAGAACAGGAGGCATGCTGCCAGAGGAGGGTGACCAGGGTGCTGGGACAGACGGGCTCGGGCACCCAGGACAGCCACTGCCAGTGGGGAATAAAGGTGCAAGGGCCTTCAGTAGCTTTGCAAATCAAAGGGGAACTGCTTTATCGTGATGCTAAAACTTAACTGGGTCCAGATTGGTTTGGATTTCTTTAATCCTCGCAGATGTTGAAAGAATCCAGTCTGGAGGGATGAACTTGCAAAAAATTACGGTTTTCTTACAAGCCACTGGGGACTTTTATTCCGACTTCAGACATTGTGAGCATCTCACTGTGGGCCAAACACATAATAAGTTTATTGCCTTTCAGCACTCTGATCCTCCACACAGGAATGGCAGGCAAGGTTCCTGGTTGGCGTAAAGCAGATAAACTCCATCACAGTCCAAAAATATTGTCTTTCTTGCTTAGCTATTTCAACAGAAGAATATCCATACTGATCAGCTCAGTATCCTGCCTCTGACAGCGATAGCTTACGTATTTACCAAATGGGGACCAGAAGTAAGTGGGACAGCCACAGAGTGCTCCCACCCCTCAGATCCCCCCACCTTCTGACAGCCCCCAGCTTAGGGAGCTGGTAGACAGTGGTCGCATGTGCACCAGCGTGTCGACTGACCCTTCAGAAACTTGCCTGATTTCTTCCTGAACCCACTTATAACTTCAAACTCCACATCTTTTGTGGGTGACTTTCTCATCATAGGTATAAGTAGCACAAGATATTTCTTTTTTTGTGTTTTAAGTATATTGCCTATTTCTTTCTTTGTTTTTCATTTACTGAGAAAAAATGAAAAATCATTCCTTGTTCACCTGCTCCACACCAGCACCAATTTTGAGGAGCTCTGTTTTATCTTCTCCTCGGTGATCTCTTTTCCAGGCTGAAGACTTGTAGTTTTCTCAGATGGAAGCTATATAATAATATTCATGCCTGTCTCCATACTAGTCCTACTTATATCCTTTCTGAGATGAGGATTCTAACTGCATACCAATTAGAGAGATGAGCACAGCTTTATACAGTAGCATAATGTTTTCTGGTTTGTTCTCGCTTCCTTTCCTAATAATTCTTAAGAGTCAATTTGCTTTTTTGACTGCTGCTAGAATTAGCTGATGCTTTCAGAGAAATATTCACAATGACTTTCAGAGCACCTTCCTCAGTGGAAATAGCTAATCTAGAGCCCATCAAGGTGTATGAATACTTAAGGTTATTTTTTCCCTTGTGTATTCCTTTGCATTTATCAATACTGAGCCTTTGGTTCCATGCTGCCACCCACTCACTTTTTATCATGTTTATTCTGCAGTCAATTTTAGCTCTTACCACCTTGAATATTCCATTTCAGTAAATTTTGTCATCTCACTATTAATTAATCCTCTTTTCCAGACCATTTATGAATGTGTTGAATGGCACAGGTTCTACCTAAAATCCACTGGAAACCCATCAGCAGCAACCTTCCACTGTAAAAATGATAATTCTTATCATTTGCTTCCTGTCCTTTAGCCAGAGTGCTTTCCCTCTTAATTTTTGAGAGCTTAGTTTCTTTGAATGCCTTTACTGTCAGACTTTGTTGAAAGCCTGACGAAAATGAGCAACATCAGCTGGATCACCCTAATATACATGTTCTCCTCGGAGAATTCCCATTTCTGAGGCACAGCTTTCTTTTGTACAAAACCTGCTTTGACTCTTTCTCACCATATCGTATTTATCCATGAATCTTCTGGTTTTATTTTTACTATAGCTTTTTTTCATTTGCTTATTAAAGTCCTATCTACTGTTTTATTTTTCCAGCTATTCCCCCCTGAGCCTTTCTTAACAACTGACTTAATATTCAACACTTGCATATTTTAATGGTCACAGCATAATCGAAACACTATTTTTCTGTCCTTTCTTTGCTATCTTCTATCAGAAGTTTGATGACTTCTGTCTTATTCTCTTCTCCCTCCCCAAAGGATATAGAACTTGTATTATTTTACTCCTAGAGGAGTCTGCATGTTGCTTTCTTACACTCCTTATTATTTCACACTTCTCTGCTTTCTACAGACTTTGCTTTAAAAACCTCATTAAATTCTTAGAAGCATTAAGTGCACCAAAGCTGCCTGCTTTGGATAGTACCCATCCTTCCTGTATAATCTCCCTGCAGTCTAAGATGTTCTCCATTTTCTCATAAATTAAAAATAAATAAAAACCCACCCTTTCACCATTTAGAGAGAATTCAAGCATGTATTAACATACTGACCATTCATCTAGCCTCGGATGTGGTACTGAAGGCATGGCAGCCCGTGCTGCCATGAAGGTCCTGTCTTTAACCTCCTCCTTAATAGACTTCACTTAACAGACTCCCACCTATGAGACTAGTGGTTGATGTGGGTCTCGATTTCCAATAAGCAAGTCGTCCCAGCGCTACAGCCCATCTGCTCATACCAGTGGGGGACATTCCTTACAGTGAGAAGATCCTCGGGCTGGTGGACGGTTTCTCTCTCCCCGAACAGATGCTCTCCTGCCTGGAGGCTTTCCTCCTGCCTGGTACGGCTGGGTTGGAGGTAGGATGGCTCCACCATGTCCCTGCAAGCTGTGCCTACATTTCTCCTGCACCACAGCTCAGCCACCTGCACCTCAAGTGACAGCTCACCGAGGACCAGGAACCCCCTGCACTACCTGGATGCAGAAACCATCAGTTAATTAGATAGGTGATTGTACCCAAAACACATCAGGCAAACAACAGACCCCTCACCTACACCTCCCTTTTGTCTTACTTCCGAGGTTTTTGACTACTTTCTTATCTATTTATCTGGGGTTTTTTAGTATTTTTCTAAAGATTTGGGTATAAAGAACCCCAGAGCTGAACTGCCCCATAACTGCTGCTTTTTCACTCAATTCCAACCAAAATCCTGTCTCCATTATTAATGCCAGAACTTTGGGTGACCTTAAAGATATTATGGACAAGGTTAGAACAGAGTTTCTTTGCCAACTAGAGGTGATAAAAAGCCTCTTCAAAGTAATTTTCTTTACAGACTGACAGCACACATATGCCTTGCTTCAGTCACCTATAGGAAAAGACCTCAGTCAAATTGGTGGCAGGAGTGTGGTGATATGAAGTTATATATTTACTTAATCTTTGAATACAGAGGGTGAATATGACTGAAAAAAGAATGACTCCTTAACGTGACCTCAGCACTTGAGAGGCAAAGGTTCTCTTTTAGGTGAGTCTCAACAGGGAACATAAATTATTTTATTAGATACCTCTGGGCCCTTGCTTTCCCTTTTAGATAGAACAGCAATATCTGCTTTTTTGTGGTTGAGTTTGCTGAAGGTCAAAGAAAGGTCTTAGATTTCTGCCCTCTTCCCATCAGTATCAGGAAATCATTATTTCTATTCTGTGTCCTAGCCCAAACCCATACAATAGTACCTTCTTGTCAATGAATTTGAGGTTGGCCTTAGGTTAGCCTCTCTGAGCTTCCTCAGGAAGAGAGAGTTGTTACTAACTAGTCATTAACTAGACAGGAATATCAAGACTAGAATGCTTTAGTGTCAATGATACAGAAAAAGAAAAAAGAAGATTTCTTCTGCCAATAGGCTGTTGCAGCCCTGAGTGGCACCAATTGTTTACGAGTGCCTTTTGCAACGAGAAAAGGGCTGACCCTTCTTTCAGTTTTCACTGATCCCTCTCCTTTCCACTGACAGAAGTCCAGAACAGAGTCTGGTA
The DNA here is from genome assembly GCF_034638445.1 of Ciconia boyciana. Lineage (NCBI taxonomy): Eukaryota > Metazoa > Chordata > Aves > Ciconiiformes > Ciconiidae > Ciconia > Ciconia boyciana. Next base: position 10,190,827 of record NC_132946.1, on the reverse strand, counting down.
TAAACTTGACATGAATGAGCAGAGAACCAGGGCACATGTTTTCAACTTTCCGGGGCTAAGACTTTACAATTTAGTCTGCAATAATGTGAGTACCTTAACTCTAATTTGCAAGAGAGGCATATGTGATCTATATTACATTATCAACCAATGTATTTATAGCACGAGATCAGCCTTCCTCACCCTGAGTTTCTACCTTGCACAGAGTTGATAATTACAGATTTACTTAGCTACCGATAGAAACCTGCAAGCTCTTCATTATGTATCTTGCAAAGAACTTTATTACTGTGCAATTCATGATGTGAAGGTTCCTTAAACAGTCCTCCCCAACCATTTTAACAGTTTGACTCTTAAAGCTGAAGTAAGTGAGACTAATGTTCAGGAGCTGAAGAGGCTCAATGCTACAAGGGAAGCAGAGTATGTCCTCAGTCTGGCAGAGATGTCAGATGAGTAGTTAAGCGCCAGCTACCCTCCAAACTCACTACACAAAGAGGCACAGCAAACACCTCTCCAATTCATCACACTCTCTAATAAAATTCAGAATTTAATTTCTTTGAGAACATTAAAAACCTGCAAAGGCATTTCTTTACAGCCTTATCTCACCAATAATGGTATCTAAGTTCTTTTTAAGAATAATTTGTCCACCAGAGTGCATATCTCTAAGATTTAACATCTCACCTCAAAGCTAAAGGACTTGGAGCATCTTGAAAACTGAAATATATGGAGGAAGGAATACCTACAGCATAAAAAGGGATATTACATGCAAAGGGCTAAAGCCACAGTGGTGTTTATGTGCTGACAGACAACCATGGTGCAGCCAGAGCAACCAGAGCCAGGTAGTCCTTCAGATCAACTCCTACCTCAAATTTCGCAGTGTCTGCTTCTCAATGGGGAATGCTCAGCTTACCAGATCACTGAATTGCTTTCAAGGACACTGGCTACGCAATATGCCCTGGTGATGCTCCAAGTCACAGGACATAGCAATGACAACCCCTCCCTAAGCATCACCAAGTAGTCCTCTGGATGGATACAGTCCTGAGGGACCCGAGGTGCTCACTTGTTTAGGTGGCAACTGGGAGCTTTGCTCTGATGGCTAGGAAGTCTGAACAACAGTATCTAACATCTTTTGTGGATTTAATTAAGGCTGCTACCCCTCGTTTATTAGCATTTAGCTGGAGCTAGAGTTTAACCGTCATTAGAATCAGCATAATTACCATATGCCAGAGATCCATTTAATAAGCTATATATCTCCACTGGTTGTATTTCAAGAATAAACTGGAGCATTTTCTCTCCAATACACCTTTGAAAATTAGACTATTAAAATGAGCGTACAGTGTAATATACAGTATTTACTACTTCAGGTTTATCTAGCAGCACTGTAGTTTACAGCTAGCTACTGACTGGTAACCTAATTTTGTAGATGTCTAAAATGTTGCAATAAACAGATTACTATGTATTTCAAACATTAATTGCCTTCCAAGATCTAGGAATATCTCAGTGAGCTCACCAACAGGTTTTATTAGCAGTATAAAATTTACTGTGTTGACATACACTTTAAAACGCCGAATACATCAGAGCTAGCAAAATGCTGGGGTGAGATTATAGGCAACGAGTCAAAAATTTTATATGAAATTCTTTCCACCCTATGCCCCCCATGTCTTTTACACAGCAATCCAAATTAAGCCACAGGAGAAGTGACAACACTTGTAAAGAGAAGTAATCACTCTTTACCAGAAGCATTCCCACGGAATTGCTAATGAAGCAGCATATTTATGCCAGAGAAGTCTAAGACACAACAAAAAGGCCTCATTATATCGGGTGTTTGAAATATTTCACCATGGCAAGCCAATGCAATGCAAGACCTTTACGTTTGTAAGACAAAATGAACCACTTACAGACACTGTTGTGAAAGTCCTGATTTACGTTAAGTGGAATTTATTGCTATATTATTAAACTGACAACTTCTGTAAAACTTGTCCCTGAGAAAGACATGCTGGCATCATGCAGTTTTACCTAGCTATTAATAGGAACTTCCAATAGGCAAAATGAAAGTAAATAAATGAGAAGACAATTCACAAAGACAACAGACATTTGAACTGAAGACTCTCTGTCAGCCAAAAAGAGCACATGAGGGAGAAACAAAAATAACTATATAGTTACAAACTCACAACCGGTATCTTTAATAAATGCACTCACTGAAAAACGAGGATCATCAAGAAAGGTAAATGTCTTCCAGGTCAGTAATCTACAAATTTTATCTATGTTTTGTCTTTTTGATCAAATCAAATTTGATCAGTTTTCATGCATCTCTCACATTCTAATGAGGACACAGTGTATGTTATTTAGTGGAAGAAATGGTCAAACTAAAAATGTCCCCGCCTGATGGACTTGATAGCCTTTGGTCCTTTGAGGCTGCTTCAACAGTGAGTTATTTTAAACTATTCTGGAGCACTTCGCAGGCTCCCTCTGGAAGAGGAGGCACCATGGCTCCCAAAATGTCCACCAGCAGGAAAGCAAAAGTGGCCTTTCCCAGGGGAAAAATGTTCAAGTATGAGTAAACAGATATTATTTACATGTGTCCACAAACAAAACGCCAAAAAATAGCAGTATTTTCATTTTCAAAGTAGGAATTTTTTTTTAATTGTTCAAAATGTGCAACTTGCTTAAAATAATAGCAACAAACTCAAAATAACTCAATCATCTTGAAAAGAATAAGCAGATTCCTTCCTGGGAAATGCAGCTTTTCCTCCCTTCATGCCAGAATTGACTCAAAGCGGGTTTGCTATTGACGTGTTTTGTGAGAAATTCAGCATTAAATGCATGATCAGCGTTATCACCATGAAGGTGTCTGACTGCTAACCAGAGCCTCAGTGCTCATCTGAAATTAGGAACAACAGTCGAAGCAACCCCTCACCCCCACTGTCCCAGTACTCCTGGCGCCAGCAGAGCTTTTTCCCTTTTATATATATTTTCTATGCAGTTTTCACTGATACAGCTGCCAAATCATCTGTATCACTCATGTCATATGCTGGGTAAAGCCCAATTCCACTTCTCTTGATAAGCTGTCATGAAAACATGCATCTATACGTACCCGCACCTACTGGCCTGAATTGAGTTTCCAAACTATATGCATGATTGACATTCAAGAGCCATAAACAAAATTAGTGGCAGTCATTCAAGCAGAAAGTTATTATCAGGTGGCACTAAACAAACACAGGCTCAAAGCAGAATAGAAGGTTTTTTTAATAATGGATGTATGAGTAATTTAACTAATCGCTACAGTCAGTCTAGCAGAGCACATTTTTCTCGTACATAAGCAAACAGAAACCTGGGAAGTTATAAGCACTGTGCTGGCAAATTAATCTTAGAATACAAATGTCCCTGTGGAAAATTCCTAAATCCTTTCATTTTCTATTTAAATTATAGGATCATTTCATTTGTTTTAAAGGTTTAATCTGGACCCGTATCCCAAGAGCTCGAACACTGACAGAAGAGATGGAAAGGAAAACAGCATCCAGCCCCATAGCAGGCTGGAGATGGCCTCTTCACATCCCTGCACGGGTTTTTGGAGCAACCAGAAGGACCAGCTAACAGGCTTTCGACAGAACCGATTCAACGCCAGCAGACAGTGCTCAGTGATGGATACTTTCGCAGAGCAGATGTGGCCACTCGAATCTCCCAAGGCCAGATCCCTAAATGGATCCGGCTGCGAGGAGCAGTGAGCAAAGGTTAAATGCGGGGCACAGCCTTCCCCTTACGACGGCTTCACTTTGGCTTGTAAACAGATGGGTTTAGTTAGGAGCCAAAACCTGAGCAGGAGCCCTTCTCCTGCAGATGCTGGCAGGGATCCTGTCTGCTCTCCGAGAGGGGTAGGCTGGCTAGGGAATCCAGCGCCCAGTTTTGCCTCCTTCAGCTTTGGTTTAGGCCAGATGCTGATCTTAGTTTCTCTGGTATCGCCATTAAACTTATTGGAAAGACCAAGATAGCTGAATCTTGAGCCACACCAGAACAATACCCGTGGCTAAGAGCGGCAGCATCACACCCTGGTTAATTAATTCTTGCAGGTTTCTAATGAGCAGAGATGGTTTGTATTCACAGACAGCATTTGCTGCTGTTTTATAATATATGCAGTAATTATGCAGCTGATGGAGCCTTATGTAGCTGCTACTTCTTTCCTATACATAAATTAACAGCAGGATTTGTGTAATGACGGGATAATGAAGGCCTGGGTCATTGGTATTCATCTGTAGAAGGCCTTGAGAGGCTGGGTCAAAGACAGAAATGTTATTTGGCTAACACAGATAGAGACCATTGTTAAAGGATTCGTAATCTTATTCCACTCAAGACCCAAATGAACTCTCTCCATGGCTGATAAAACAACTTTTTCAGGGCTTTTTTTGTTGGGGTTTTTTTAAGATTTTTTTTTTTTTAGGCGCTTGAGGTACCTTTAGGTGCTTAAGGTACCTTCCTTATAAGACCTGCTCTGTGCTGGATTTGCCCCGCTGAGCCGCGGTTTGCCATGGCAGGAAGGACAGGCTGCCTCTAGCAGCCCTGCATTTGGGTCCCAGCACACAGGAGCAGCGGGGGAGCCAGGACAAGGGCCTTCAGGAGTCCCAGCTCCCTTTTCTTCTCACTTTTGTGTCTTCTGTTCCCCATTTGTGCTCACTTTCCACAGCTGCAGAGCTGCTCCAGAGCTGCTCCAGGGCTCTGATTTTCCCCAGCACTGCAAGACAGTTTCCTTGAGTGCAGCAGAGGCTGTGTCTCGGTTGCTCGGGCAGCAGTGTTTTTATTAGGTCATGTTAAAATTTCTTGGTTCTTTACTACTTAATCTGTTGGTTTTGGCACAGCACATCCCTGCGCTGAGAGAATGTCTCCTTCCCCCTCTCCCTCCGGAGCACCCTCAGCGCCCTGACACCCTTTCGGACCCAGGTGATGGGCGAGCCCCACAGCAGGGCAGAGGCACAGGCAAGCCCCACGTGCCTCCTCCTGCAATGCACAAGAGTAAAATTTATTAATGCAAACGTGCAAGGAGCAGCGCTGTGGCTGGGCAACCAGATTCCGGGGAATACTTTTGGGAGGAGACAACCCCTGGTTGAAATGCAATCTGCAGACAGCCATGCTGCTGAGCAGGGCAGCCAGGCAGTGCCAGCTGCCTCCTGGTAGGTGAGCCTAGGGAAAACTGAGCAGCCTTGACCAGAATCAGCACTGCCCAAGCAGGTCCTCAGCTCCACAGAGACAAAATTTCAGCTTTTTTACTCCTGTTCTTGCAGGTGGCAGAAACCCTCCTCTCTTCCCAGATGCTTCCTCTCATACTCAATCATGCACTCGACTCCCTTTCTCCTCGCCCTGCTCTTCTTCTACTACAGCCGTGCTTCACCAGGATGCAACCCCGAGAAGCAGACACGGATCTTCCTCCTCGTCAGTGCATCCAGACCGGGGTCTTGGATCCCTCATCCCCCTGTGCCACCATCACCATACGGCACTCGCACAATGAGTGGCAATGGTAATTAGTGACTCCCGCACAAAGTTGTGGACCCCAATTACAGTGAGACAGCTGGCTGGGGGCATGGGGAACAGCAATGCACACGGCTGCATTAGACAGGGCTCTGAGCTTCTCCTCTCTTTTTTCTAATCGATGAGTGGAGAATTAAAAGTGACGCTTGATAGTGTCTAGCTTGTTATGTGTGAATGAAACCACTCCTTGCTGTGCTCATCTTCAGCTCCCACAAAAGCAATAAAAGGTCCTCCTGTGCCTTATTATCCACACAGCCTCCCTCTGCCTCCAAATTCTTTCTAGCTAAATGGACCATGGCTGCCTCGCTGCAGAGGGGAGGGACCAGGGATGGAGCCCCTGAAGGAGTTAAGGGAGAGCCATGTGTGGATGATGGCAATCTAAAAAAGTTACCCCAAAACATCAGAGCAGAGGATCATCACTGGTTTACACATGAGCCTGAGAGGCTTAAGTTCCTTTTATCCATTCTGTTTTACAGTGACATCACTTAAAATAAATATTTGGTTGACAGAAATATTTTCCTGATGCGTCCGATCTAAAAAGCACTTTGAGAGCCCATGAGGAAGACGGAAGCTGTGTAACTGGGCTTAGGAACTGTTTGAACAGGCCTTTTCCATGGTGCTGCTTGTGAGTGTGATGGGGACACCCAAATTGACTCTTACCATCAGCGTGCCTCGGGAGAGAGCCTTCATTCAATAGCCTTAATCCTGGGATCCACTCCCCTTTGATCTGTCCCATCCCTGGGATTTATAGTGTGTAACAGTGCCGGTTCCTCTAATACCACTGCCTTTGACACATCTTTCTTTTGTTCTTAACTGATAAATTTTCAGTCATTTACACCTTCCTATAAAGTATTCCTCCTTCCTGTGCAATGATACAGCACTCTGTTCATCACCTACAACACCCAGCCATCATCCAGCACCCATAACTACGGTCTTCCTCACATTTCCAGTCCAGCCTCACCTTTTCCGGCTTACAGCTTTGCTGATCACACCCTCCAACTTCTCTCCTCTTGTTCCCTCTGTTTCACAGCACTGAGGTTAAGCCTCTCATCCTTGGATCCTTGAGGAGCTCCCCAGCTTTCTTCACCACTTCTGTTCACTCCTGCCTCTTTGCGTTACCACTTACTACTTAACATGTACACCAGCTCCAATGCTGCAACAACGGACCATGCTAAAGTTATCTGTGGTCTGCAATCTCTTCTCCAAACCTGCAAGAAATTGCTCACTGATAGATACCAGGAAGAGAAACAGTCTCTGCAGCTGGTACATCCTAAAGCAAAATGAATGAATATTTCATCTCTTTAATTCCCTATCTTTTTCTCCTTGGAGCCAGCCTGGGATGCCCCTGTGGAAGTCTGCAGCATTTTCCCTCAAGAAAGTTACTGGAAAGGCTGAGGGAGTAAGGTCTACCCGCTGTGAGCAGAGCAGACCTAGCTCTGAAACTGCAGGGTCTTTGAGCTGGGCCTTGTGGCTTATGTGCCTGAGAAGAACAATGTGTGTGCAAGCTATTCTCCAGATAACAAACAAAGCAAGGAATAATAACAAGGATAATCACTGTATTAACAGCAGAGTTAGAATGGAATTAACAATTGTTAATATCAATGTTACAGCTAGTCATAAATGTATATAGTTCACTCAGTTTTATAAAAGTCTCGGAGTCGTGATCTCAGCAAATGCACAAATACAAAATACCCACTTACCCAGAACATTGACAGCATTTGAACGTGACACAGTATCTCCTGGCTCTATAACTCCAGTGACTCAGTGGAGAGGATTTGGACTTCCTTGTCATTATTAGCTTAATGAGAATACCTTAGTGAGTTTTTCTCTCTCCAGGATAGTTTATAGAGGTATGTTTGGCAATGGTCAAATCTCTGGAAAACAGCTTGTTGCAACTGAGATGGGATAGAGAAGAAGCCCTCTAATGACTGCGTGTTGCTCAAGAAATTGCTTTCTGTGATATGGAGAGCTACTGGGGCAAGAAATAAGGAAATAGGGATTTCCTGAAAATAGCAGGAAATAATATTTAAAACATAACATTTAAAGCTGCAAAATACTTGTGTCCATCTCTGCACAGTGATCTACGCCTACACATTTTTTCTTCTCTGAGGAAGCTGTGTTATAAGTTTAGTGAAAGTAGTGAATTTTAGGGAGAGTTACAGCCTCACTGAACCAACATTTCTCATACGTTGATAATGGATTCAGGACATAAATGGAGAAGGCACCCCATCCCATCCCGCACCATCATCACCCCTTCCCTCCCTCCTGCAATCAGCATAGACACACATGTTTGCAAAAAAGCATACATCTCTTTATGGCTTCCAAACCAGTTCACTAGACTGTTAGACACACCAGCATGGATTAAGTCTCTGGACAGATATTCTCTAATAGCTTTGGAAGCTTTAAAAGCTTCATTTTTTCTGTTATATTTATTATTACTTGAAGAAATTTATCAGAATGAGATGGTTTGCTCCAATTGGTGTCTCTTTGCCAAGCCAGAAATCATCTTCCCAGCCTTAAAAGGTCAGGTATTGATCAGTGATACACAAGCTCCAATGACAGTGACAAACTCGCAGCCTATAGTCCTGATCCCATTGCGTGACTGGCATGTACAGACCCCCGTACAGTCCCCATGAGCCCATGTGGGCTTTGTCATGCAGATCAGATTAAAAGCTCAGGGCCCAGTAATATCCTCACTTAAATCAACCATAATATGCTATGCTATCTACTATGAAGAGCTCAGAAGAGATAATGGTTTATAGTCTCCACTTTATACACAAATTCAGCTGTACATCTGTCCAACAGCCTCTTAAAGTATTTCCAAAGGGCTTCAGTAAAATACGTTATTCTAATTGTTAATCATCAGAACATCACATTTGAAATGAGAAAAACATTGAGAAGTCCCTTAAAATACTCATTGCAGTGGAAAATGTCTGTTTCTGACATGCTTTTGTATCCAGGAAATCCTTCATACTTTTGTTTGCCAAATATCACATTCAGTGTCAGTTCCACGATCATTGAGATTGAACGCTCCCTGAGCACAATTCCAATGACATGACATCCAAAGCCCCTGCTTAGTATCAACTTAAAAATATATGAAGGTTTATAAACAAAGGAAGGCCTGGCCTAACCAGTGCCTGCCACATGAAATAGCACAACTTCTGTTGATATACTCTGTTACGGCACATTCTTTGGGAACTAGCCTTTCCGTGCGATTAGCAGCATCGGCACACACTCCCTGCAAACCAAACCACGAGCATAAAGGGGTTAGGAAGCGTTTAAGCCTTTAAGCCCCTAGATCTCCCTCTGAAGGTGTCCTGCTCTTCTTTACTAATTCATTAGAGAATAAATCTGTGATAAGCAAAGTAAATTAGATTCAGTGACATTCTGCTAATTGAGTCATCTTCCTCTGCCTGGCTTGGCTGGGTTTTTAATTACCAGCTAATCTCATCAATATGGTGGATGACTGTCAGTGTGCAGATCACTGTTGTACAACCGCAGCGAAATAGAAATAGAAGTTCATGGCTCATTGGGTGACCCAGGTCTCTTTTGTCATACACAGGAATAAATTGGGCAGATCTGCTGGTCACCTAGTGACCTCAAATTATGGAGAACAAGGAGGATAGTGCAAGGTAAATAAACAAATAAAACCAGCAGAGCTGCTGGGAAGATCTGCAGCAGTTTCAGGAACGATGGAGCAGGAGGGAAAAGGGCTCTGTAAACCTGTCCTGCATCCTGATGAAGTCCTACTGTGGTGAGGGACAGGAATGGCATGAATTGTGAAAGGGATAATTTTATAATTGAGATCGTATTCATTTTGCCCTACTGTATTGAGCAGTACTGCGGATTCTCCCGCATGTTGCGGCACTGAGGAGCTCTGCTCTTTGCAATGTGGAAACCTCCCAGGATTTACAAAGGGAAAGCCCATGCCTGGCATACATGTCCAGGAATGCACATCTGGATAGAGTAACAGTAAATCAAGACAAAATTCTCCCCTATAAATCTCTCATATAGTTACACTTATAGCGTAACTACAATGGTTATTATTTTCAAACTCAAACTAATGCACCTAGCTCGACAGAGGCATGACCCGCCATCCTGCAGCCCTGGGTACTCCTGCTCCAGTTAAACTCAGTTAGAGGAACAGATTTTCAGCACCACTGAAAACATGATTTGGACATTTTTTTGTTGTAGTGTCACAGCAAAACTGAACCTGCAATCAGATGGTGGATCCCAGCATGCAGGGGCTGCTGGCTGGCCCAGGGATCCCAGCCCATTTGCTGAGATCTTAAACCAGGATCAAGGCGTACATTTGTCTACATCTGTTTCTCTTTTACATTTATTTTTAGACTTAGCTCTATGACATAAGAGCCTAGGATACCTTATTGCCTCAAATAAGAGGTTTAAGCCAGAGATTTCTAAAGTACATTTACAAACTTTCAATCAAACACTTGATTCATAAAGCAAAGAACAAGAGTATTTCTCACGCTATAATTCTTCTCAAGCCTCACACCTGCACTGTTGACATCAATGGAGTTTTATATCAACTTTAGAAGGGGCAAGTCCTGATTTTTCATTTTTCTAAGCTATCTTTGAAGCAGACAAAGCCTGAAGCTTAACATTCTTATCTATTTTTATCTAGGAATAGTAGATTCATTAGGGTAACGGCCAAAAGCAGCCCATCTTGAGCAGGAGTTCAGTCCTTTTTGTCTCTCTAATGTAACTGTTAGTGGCTCAGTCTCTAGAAATAACCAAATAAATGGCTGTCCTGCATAAATATGTTCTAACTGTATAAAGTATTTGTAAATCATCCATGTCATCTAGGAGCCTGTTCACTTACAACGTGCTGTTTCAGTGGACAGCACTGACAGTAAGTGCTAAACAAGTCACAAAAAATGAACGTGGAAGGGGTGTGAGAACCACCACAGTAAAGCTATTAAAAGTTGGAATCAATATCCCTATTTTAATCCCAGAAAAAAAAGAAAGTTTTTTTCTTTTTTCTTTTTTAGCATTCACTCAGATATCTTTTAAAACACAGTCCTTAAAGAGCCTATTTAGGTACATACATGCTTTCGCAGGAGCAGAGAAAGTAATATCACTGTAAGAAATAAAATTATTTTCTCACTACAAAAGGCAGCAGAGCTGGTGCAGCCCTACACAGAGGGGAAACAGGAGGAAAACTGCAACAGCGAGGGTCCTGCCTGCAAATGCCATACTCCCCCCAGTTCACGTTTTACAGTCCAGACTGCAAGAATGAAGAATATTTCATTGCAAAAGGCCCCGCACATGCCTTAGGTGAGGCGTGAGGATTAACCTCGCCAGCAAGGTCTGATGTTAGCGGCAGGGGCTGCCCAGGCCCTTGCCTGGTGCCTTGCTCAGGGGTGCGACAGCAGGGGCAGAGGCACTGAGACAGGCGATCCATGTGCAACAGCTCTTGGGAGGGGAAGGAAAAGGCAGAGCGACTTCAGCCTTCAGCAGAGCAGGAATGACTTTGTGCTCTACCCAATTATGCCGAAACTCTGCAATGCAAAGCTTTGTGCTTGGATTGTGTCTGTCAGAGAGGACTCAGTCTGTAAGTGCCCATTCAGCAAAACGGGTCTTTATATTCTGTCTGTAAACATCTGCTAAAGCGTTCCCAACATCCAGCCAGCCATTCCCTCAACTAACTTAAAAACCACCTAAGCGCCTGTATAGGTACCTCTGAATTCCCCTCGCTTCTCTTTAGGGCAGAGCTTAAAAGTAACTATTTATATAGTTATATAGCTGTATGTGTTTTTCTTAAAGTGCCTAGCCAAGGTCTGCAGACATAGATGGATTCCCAGCAGCCAGAGAATCACCGGCTGCATCTATTCTGTCTGAGGTGGATTGATGATTATCATCCTTCGATGGGAAACCCAGTGCACAGGGTGACTTCCCACAAGCTGACAGCAATGCAGGGGGAACAAAAAATAAATAAATCAATGGCTCATGTTTATTCTACCTGCCCCCAGAAAACAACCTAACAAACAAAAAAACCCCAAACCCACGTGAATGCTTGCTGGACAGCCAAGTCCCAGAGCCAATACTCAGAGTAGAAGGGCTGGAGTTGGTTCTCATGACACGAGGCCATTGACTTCAGCAGCAAATGACTGCTCCAGGAAAATTCAAGATTAAAAATCACATTTGGCCATTCCTAGGCACTTGAACAACTCACCATAAGGGTGTTCAGATACTTTCTCAATGTGTTTTACTTCCTACCGAGGGAAGGAGGAAATGCTACAGCCACCTTCTGGCCCGCGTGTGCTGTTTTCTTCTCCTGTTCTCCTGTGAAAGCAAGTTGACCTCAGCTGCTTGCTGCAATAAATCTTCTTCCATTTTCTCCTTCCCTCATTCTTTTCTGTTTAAAGTTATTTGTACATGAGACTTAAATACATTATAGTCATTTCTCTAGGTGCCCTGACACGTTGTTAAATGACCATGAATCTATTTTAGTTGCACCTTAATTTATTAACTCTCCTGCCTGCCTCCAGTGTTGGTCCCTCTATTGTAGGATCATAGGAGGTTTGGGTTGATTATCCTCCTAACTCTATTTCATATGCAGAGCCATTATTTCACTCTGCTCCACGCTATTATAATAAAGCAAAAAGCTCTTATTTTTTCATTTTCACATTGAGAGAGTATATACCTTATTAGTTTCTTCTAAGTTCTTATATTCTGTTTGTTGTGTACTGCAGTCAGAGAATACAGATATATTCTGCCTCCAAGAGCTGCTCTGCAGAACTTAGGGATGCAGATAATCCTGTTTTTATCAGGTGAACTAGTGAATCTTAGCTCCTGATAGCTCTTTCCCCTATCATCACCAGCATGCTGCCCACATCCTCAGAGGCACGTAATAGCCAGTCTGCACGTTGAGGCACTCCTGTCCACCACTGGGATATTGGTATCAACTTCCAGCTGCCACTTAACCTCCAAAGGACTTCTAATCCCATAGGGCATTTCGATTTCTCTTGGTCAACAAGCCAAAGAGACCAAAGCACCAGCGCTGCTGGTTGTCCCCAGCCCATCAACCAGCACTGGCCCCATGCAGTCCTGAAGCTGGTCCCACCCCATCAGCCGAGGGGTTTGCCCTCAATAAAAGGGCACCTGCACTTTCGCCAAAAGAAATATTCCTGCCTCCCTTTTGAGAGCTCCATCTGCACATTGCTTTTCTTTGCCTCGAACACAGTTTCACTCAAGCTGCTCTTAAGTCTTTGATTCACACCACAGTTTGCAGCTCCAGTGCAGATCTACAGAGTTTAATAAATGGCCTAAAGTGGCCGTGAGAGGCTGATTAGTATTTGGTGGCCACTGAGCATCCTCGTGCCACCCCGAGGTGGGTCATCTCAGCTACACCAGGGTCAGAGCACAAGCAAACACATGCACCTGGGCTGGCTGCATAGCAGAGTCCTGCCTGCATGGTGGAGCAGCCATTGATTTTTCCAGCTGTTCTCAGGGGAACTCACAAGAAGAAAATTATTTTCTTTTAAGTTCAAGTGCAGGAATCTGCCTTGCTAAAAGGCTTATCTTCACATATAAGTTTTACCAATTCAGCTTGAGTTGTATAATTAAAGTCGCGCAACCCCCCATAGTGTGGAAAATCCTATAAAAATGCTTTATATGGAGATAGCTATATGAATTTAAAACACTCTCCTATCAGTATAAATGCACCCCCATGAGAGCCTCTACACATATAGTTACTGTCCAAAAGCATACATCAAGGAATTTTATAACTCTTCAGTGATTTATGTCACTGTATAGCATTGAATAGGATCTAGTTCAAGCCTTCCAAACACAGGGAACAGATGAATCTTTAAAATCTCAGGAGGTAACAAAAATTAAAAAATCTGTATTTTATACCATATATTTATATTTTATGGTGAGTGCTAATTTAAGTGCCACACAGTTATTTCTCCTTGGATTTCTAGCTTCAGTTCAAACAGGCTTTAGTATTTTCATTACAATTCAGTATGTTTATTTAGCATGAGAGCTGGCTGAACTATTCATTACTAATTTAGCCTACTTATTTATTTTTATTTATTTATGGTAAGTGAATCTTCACCGAACAAATCCTAGTTCTCCTTCCACAGTGTTGTCTCTAACAGCATTCCCTGGAGAGTTTGGGAGGACGATTATTCAGACCCGTGGTCTATTCACATGTATCAATTCCCCATTTAGTCTTCGTGGGGTGTGCCTGAATGCCTGAGTGTTTGCAGTGCCTCCTAGGAGTTCCCGCAAACCCATTTCTGGAAACAAGCATTATTTCCCATTCAGTTGTGCTAAAAAACCAATAATTAAATACAAAAACAAGAGAAAGAAAACGCAATCCTCCCTCTCACACCCTGTCTGAGCACTCAGATGAGCGGTGTGATACAAAGTCATGTATTTTCAGTGACAGACAATGAGTAGCTCCCAGCCGCAGCGAGCTTGGCTAATTCACATGTCACTAATGTAGATCGCCATTTGCATACACAAGCTCATTCTGTTCTTGCTTCTTTCAAAGATGTAACGAGCAGAACATTTTACTGAGATTTTAAATATCTGAGATACCGCCTACTCTTACGATGATTGCCTCCCAATATTTACTAGCAAGGACATAGATAACTGAACCTTAGTCACCATTACTGAAGGGAAACAAAGACTGGAGAACATCACATGCCACAGCACCTTTGTTTTCTGGAGCTGACTGTTCACTCTTGCAGAGTTCACTGATTCAGCCTGCTCTGGTCTATATTACATACTGCTGTATTTATTTGCATCCATTTTAAAACATGCGCTACTAGATGGATGCTTGCACACATCACTCCATGAGATGTGAAAGGGCAGCCAGGTACAAGCTGCCATTCATTCCTCTAACAAACAGTCAGCCCTGCACATCATGCTCGTTCTGCATGAGGTTGGGACTCTTCTTACTTTTGTGCCCCATGTCCAGCTCTTGAGGCCCTTACAGAGCAAGAATGGCCAGTTCTGCTGACACTAAAAGCTCCCTGCAAACCCTTACATATCCCAGCTTGTGAAGCGTGTACCCCAGAGAACCACAGGGAAGCTCTCAAGCTTTCATCTCTGGGAGAAGGAGATCCCACAGTGATCCCGGTGCTTTGCTGCAGGTATGGCAGTGCTGAACACACAGCTTGTGCAAGGGAGACCAAGCGACACTGCCCACAGCAACCCTTACTGCTTTGCTTCCTATCAAACCCACAATTCAGATTTCCCGGCAGCAGTGGAGATTTTTCACTTTTAATTGACCTCTTTCAGCACTGGCTAAATATTCCATTTTTCTCCCCTGCTATAACCAATAAAAACCAAAGTGAACACAGTTATTATCAGCATCTGACACCAACGGTAGAAATTCAGGGAGAGAAAGGTGGCTTTGGGCAGCGGAGCATTCTCAGCTCTAGGCACGTTCTATTGAGAGTTTTTTGTTCCCTGGAGACATCCTCAAATTCCCCCTCATTGATTCAGTCCCTGACCTTTCAGTGAACCAACTCCCAGATTTAAAAACACCAAGGACTTGAATACACTTAACTCAGTAACAAGCACTCTTCCCAGCTGTTATCACAGCAAAACCTTTTCCAGTTATTTACCCCTACCTCCTTTAGTTTGTATTCCTTTAGCTGACCCATCAAAAGCCAAGAGTTTTACCTGCTTGCCTTCCACTCCATATGACTTCCCTTTCAGTACTGTGAATGCTGTCTCTAATAACACATGGGATTGTGTATCAATTTTCAATTTAAAATCAGTTAAGTGTCCCTTTTGCTTTCAGGTTGCTAGCTCATTCATCTTCTGCTGCAACAATAACATTCATCTGACAGATAATCCTGTGCAGTTCGGGCTGTCATTGCCCATGCATCACCACGCTGGTGCTCGAAAACGCTTCTCCATTTCCACCCAGCAGGCAGCAGTTTCTGTGGGCTCTGACGCCGAGCGCTGCAGGACCCTCCGCATCCGTGGGGTCCCAGAGCTTTGCTCACTTCTACCCCATCAGCGTGCTGGGTCACCCACCCAGCAGGGGAGGTCAAACCAGCAGCTTGTGCTCCATGGGAAGCTGATTGTCACAGGTTAATTCAAGATCTTCCAACAGATAATCTCAAGCTGTTTAGTTCCAGCTCCCAGTCCTAAAACAGTCTTTCATCGCGTACTCCATTAGCCCTGCCAAAATTTCCGGCTGGACTGTTCAACCTCAGTCACTCATCAGTTCTGCTGCAGCCCCACGCATCTTCCATATCCTTCAGTTAGAAATCATCCTCTCTGAGATGTGCCACGTTAGCGTGGCATTCCCGAAACCTCTTCAATACACTGACCCAGACCATGCTCCGTTTTACCTGAACACTATTCAAGTACGGGAAGTGCATCAGGACTATCACCCTGAGAAACATTACCTCTGACCATCTTCCTTTGCACTGGTGCTAAGCACATACAAATGCAGGGGAAAATACTGTTTAAACCTCTTCCAGCTTTCTTGGAGCCTTTTGGCAACTCTGTTCCCCCATTCAGACCACTATCTTATTTTCCTTTACAATACCACACACTTGCTCAAAATTTACTCATGGTCCAATGTATTCAAAAGATCATCTGTACTGCATTTGCACCTGCCTAACTGAGGTTTCTAATATCCCCTACGTCTGACACTGTCCTCTGCTACACATAGCGGTACCATTCCCAATACCGCAGGAGGGCTCTGCAGCAGCTCAGAGCAACACCTGTGCTTATGACACCTCTTGGTTATGAGAGGAGCTTTCTCCCAGCCCACAGCATCTCTGCCTCATTCAACAGTGGGTGCAGCAGAATTGCTCTCTGCTCTCCCAGAGAGGGGCTGTGCAAGTAGTCCTGCATTTGCTGCTCCATACTGCAGCTCTGATTCCTCCCAGGCCTGAAGGGAGCACTCAGCAAACTCCATGGACAAGAAAAAGAGGGTTCAATGGGATTTGGGAAGTGGAACAGTTCTGGAACGCAGGAACCATCCCACAGTTCCTATGGAAAAGGCTCAGGACACCATCTCACTATAGGATTTCTCTGGGAGACTAGATCTTTTGTCTTTTTTCCTATCCATGATCCTTATTAGTTTCCCAGACTGCAGTAAAAGATGAGTTCTTGAATCACATTTTGTCACCTAGCATGTGGGAAAAACATGTCCCCTGTCATCTTCTGCTAGTGACCTGCCTCCCTTTAAAAACAGCAAGCGTTCAGTTACCCCATCTAAGGCAGGTGCCCCAGAGATAGCCACCCCGCACCTACCCATCACGGGAAGCCCTGCAGAGCGGCCGCAGAGACACATCTCAGTTGTCTCTAGGAACTCACTGCCTTCATATTCTGATGGAGGATTAACAGCTCATGGGGAGAAAAATAAAACTGGAAACTGTCGCAATTTGAAATTGTAAAATCAAACCAGACTTGTTTCTGTTCAAAAAATTACTTTCTTTTCCTGATTCTTGTTCTTTTCTCCAAAATAATGGGAAACGGGGCTTGTCATGCTTACAGACTGCACAACTCAACAAGCGACTGACAGTTTTCATTCGCAGTAAAAGCCTGATGGTCTGTGGCAGATACCTTCACACGCTCTCTTGCCAGATCGCATGTTTTTGCTTGTGGGCTGTAGAGTGAAGGGAGAGCTGTGAGTCATCTCCAGAAGACTTTCAAGAAAAAGTTGATCATCTTGAACTGAGAGCCACAGCCGTGAGGTCAGCCCCCCCTTCTCCTGACCAGAGTGTGGCTGGGAGGCTGTGACTCACGGAGAAGTCAAGAGGGTTCAGTTCATGACTTTCCTTTCTGTAGGAAATGATTCAGTGCAAGATTCCCGTTCCTTTTTGTATGCTTTTAAAATCACCTCTTTTAAGGCTAGCTTTATAGTGATGTTTCTGATCCTCTCCACGCCACAGAGGGTTTCAGATCACAGATGTTCAGGGTTAAGCACCGAGCAAAGCAATCCCAGTCACCAAAGGACCGTGTGAGAACCTGCTTTGCCAGAGAACAGCAAAGTTCAGAGAGGCTCTCACAGCTTTCAAGAGCCACTCAACATTTCCCTGCTTCAGTCTCCCTTTCTGCCCATGGTGTCCAGGGATGGGCACTGGGGATTTAGAGAAGGGAAAGGCTAAGAGTTCTCTTTTCCTTTCCATCAGGTATCTTCACACAGCTTCACTGGTGCTGTGCATGTTTCGCATGACCTTTTCATCAGTGCCACAATTTAAAAAAAACACAATTAAAATTAAATTAACTCAACTTCTTTATGCTGTCTGCTATCCAACATGACTGCCTAAGGCTTTCTGTCCTAAGGACACCACATCAAGCACAGCAATATTCTGGTCTGGCAACCAGCTCTGGTGCAGTTCTCACCTTGTGTCCTGCACCATGCATGTAGGGCCTCCCTTCTCCAAAAGCACAAGAAACCTCTGAGAAATTCTTGCTTTCCTTGATTCCCTGTCAGAAAATAGCCTTGAACCTTCTTCTGTGACAATAAATGGAGACCTATGTCTGCTAGGAAGTCAAACAACATGCAGTCTGCAGCTCAATAGACACATAGTTCTTCTAAGATTAACAAAGGACGCCAAGGTGAGCAATTTTACTAGGAAAAGCATGAATCTTCTTACAGGTAACTTTTTCCTGAGCAAAATGGGGAAATAAGAAACAAAAAACATTGACTTGGTCTAACTTCAGATTGCATTTGCCAGGTGTAACTTTGGTATAAAGTTGGATCCAGCTTTATCTAAAATACAAAGCTATTAAGATTCATGCAAATGTTTGCATCCTCATAAGA
Source organism: Ciconia boyciana (assembly GCF_034638445.1). Classification (NCBI taxonomy): domain Eukaryota; kingdom Metazoa; phylum Chordata; class Aves; order Ciconiiformes; family Ciconiidae; genus Ciconia; species Ciconia boyciana. Next base: position 10,172,550 of record NC_132946.1, on the reverse strand, counting down.
CAGTGGTAAAATTCCAGGGCAAATCTGCACTGTTCCCAGCCTCTGGACTCCTCAGTACCAAGGTCTCTTTTTGATTTTTTCGGTTCCATCTGTAACTTGGGAACGACAAAAGTTCCCCTCGCCATACACAGCGGCCAGCAGCCATGTCACAGATGGGCCTTTGTTTGCAGCAGGGGATGCCAGAGGGACTCTGAGAAAGGCCTGAAGTCTTGAATAATGCAGAAAGTGAGAACTGCTTTAAACAAAAATAGTTTCTGACTAAGTCTTCTCATGGAGCCTGGAGCACAAACCTGCCAGCCTCGATCTGTGTCTGAGTCCCCATGCAGCAGTTCCAGTGTCCCGGCCGCTTCCTGCAGGCTTGATCCGGAAAACCACCCAGCAGAAAACAGCAGCCTTTGACATCTCTCTCCCTACCTCAGTATCCCCCACCCCAGCATACAAAGAAGCTTCTATTTGCTAATGAAAGGCAGGAAGCAGACTTAAATTAACCAAGTGAAGTCTCTCTCCATTTCATGTAAAGAAACTAATTCTAGTTAAACAGAGGTTTTGCCGTACTTCCTATTTTGAGACCCAACAACTGTACAATTAAAGTGCATACAAATAGTGTCATTATCCCTTCATTTCCCAGGACAGCTGTAATCCCAATCCTACGAGCCTCACAATAGGAACCCCCACAGAGCAGAGTGGTGTGTACCCACCTTACGACAGCAATGGTATGGGGTAGTTAAAATTAATGAATTGGCAGTAGGTTGAGTTGGGTTTTGGTATTGCTAAACTAAAATCCTGTTTGATTTGTTCTGACCTGGAGACATTCCCAAGCACTTCCTCCACTCCAGATCAAGCTCTAAAGGATTTATTTCACTTTTGGATGCCATACTCTTCATTTCTTCTCACTAAATAATTTGTTTCCAAATTGTTTGCAGTCCCAGCCTGGGAACTACTTTGTAGAACAACTGTAATGAGCTGCTTACAGACTACCACATGCACCAAGTCATGTTAGGGACCTGGGTTCTTTTGTTTGTTTGTTTTAAAGGCTCATGAATTTTTTCCTTCATTTATTACATATACTTACACATGCGTCTCCCCTTAAAGGGAAACAAAATCTCAGAGTAACTTCCTTCATGTGTATAACCCTGGCATCTCTAACATTAAGAATTACTTTCTTACATCTATTTTCCCTTCAGGTTTCTTCTAGTTCATCAGTGCATACTGGAATGATAACCCTAAATACAACACCAATCTTTAGACTTCAGTGAAAGTGGTTATTCTGGCCATATTACTGAGATGTTCATTGAAAGAGAACGGTTTGCAATTAAATGAAATGTTAACAGGCTCATGATATCTGGCTTCAATTCCTGACTCTATTTGGCTTCTGAACAGACTGATACTTTCAAAGCCTTTGTTCAAGCTGCTTGCTTTCTTGCAGAAGCAGTAGATACTGGCAATGTCAACACACTGCCTGTAGCAAGAAACTTCTCAGACAGCAATGTACATCAATTCAAATAATCCTAAATGGAAGGCTTAGGAGGAACGACCAGGATTTGGGCTTTAAACAGTTTTAAACTGCTACTGCTCCCCTTAGCGTCTTTTAGTCAGGAGGAAGGCTGACCTCCTTATTGTTTTAGTGGTCATTAGGAAATGTCATTTTGAGGTTTACAAAATGCACAGGCCAAGGGAGCTGCGGCAAAGGAGGTGTGGGCATCCCAGCTACTGGGGGATCTGATAAGAGAGAATTCTGATTAACACCACGACCAAAACACTGACCACTGCCCCCTTCTTTGTATCTACTACCTATACCATCATCTTAAAGCACCACTGAGAGGACCATGCTTGACTGCACAGCACCTACACTACTAGGAGACCTCCCACTCCTTGCAGTGAAGAAAGTGCATCCCCATTTTGGTTTGCACCTTTTTATTCTCAGTGTCTGCAGCTCATCCTTCTTACTGTTGTACCACTGTTAAAATATGTTTGCTCACACCCACTGCTCCTTCAGGGAGCTTGTGTGACCCTGGCGAGGTGCGGCTAGTGTGTCAGTCCTGCCTCACTAAATGTCCGATTCAAGAAAGCAGAGTCCCAAGACTGTGCTCAGCAACTCCTGCTGACAGACACTCACAGAGGTTCAGACCTCCTTCCCCAGCAGGCCACCACAAGCCACCATGTCCTCATGCTGGAAAGACTCCAGTGCAGAGCAGAGAGTTGACGGGAAAGAGCAAAATCTGTCCCTGGGAAATTCTCAGGCTTCAAAATTTGGCTGTGACTGGAAACACAAAAGACACTGGTGAAATGAAGGTCAAGGAGATGAAAATGTTTTGACGAGGTCAAATGTATTTTGAGGAATTTTAATCCATTCCTTTTGACTTTTATCTGACAGATGGGGCGAACTCTAAAACATTGGCAATATTGTAGTCTAAAGCTCACCAACCCATTCCTGCTCCATATGCAGGACTCAGCTGCCTGTCCTGTAGCTCTTCCCCAAACCTCCAGCCAAGTGATGGCAACACCTAACTGGCCATGGGTGAGGGGCATTTCCCGACTCTTGGTGGCTCTACAGCAGATACATGTCTGGTTAAGTGATGGGAAAAAGTCTTGTTTACAGCTCTCAGATACTCAAGGGTGGGCAGCCTAGACTACTCCAGCAAAAAAATAAATTGCTGCACACTTCACTTGGCTCCTGTTCTCTGCAGCAAGTGACCTAATCCAGGCAAGAATTAACCTGAGGAAGTCTTTGGTCTTGTGTTTCATGGGCTGAATTAGATGAGTAGAGTGGTACCACTTCCAGGACCATGCAAGCTTTGGCTTTCCACAGACTCATATGAAGAATGGGTGACCTGGGGAATCACAACGCAATCACAAAACCCAGGTAGTGGGTGATAGTATGGTAGTAGTTCACTAGAGCTCCTACTCACTCACTTCAGGTAATCTAACACAGGGCAGAAATGTCAAAAACACCCAAAAAGAGACATTTTTCAAAATTTCAGGTGATATCTAGTGTCCAGCACATGAGTTAGTAGCTGCCTCAGATCATGACACATAGCCACGAGGCTCTTGAAGCGCCTGAGACACACAGCATTATAAGGTAACGTAGGTTAACATTTTACAGAGGAGGGAGGCAGTGTTTGATAAACAGCGGCTCTGACAGACAATCCCATCACAACTGGGGCTTAGAGGTTTGTTTTGAAATGAGACTCAGAGCCACAACATAAAGAAAACACAACCTCTGAGTAATAGCACTTTGCAAGATGATACAAGGAAAAATTGCTTTATTAACAAATAAAGAAACAGCAGGCTCAGCCAGATGTTACTTAGGAGACTTGACCTGACAATTGATATATTGATACCTGGTTATTGCCAAAGTAGGAGAACGCAATGAGATATATCTCTCTTGCATGCAAAATAAATCAAACAATTCCCGCAGTGTCACCACGAATACTGCTTTGCATACAAGTAGCAAAGGCAGAGGGCTCAGGAAAGATGCGAGTGCAGCAGCAGATCATACTGCCCAGCGCAAACAAACATTAAAACAACACATACGGGAACTGATGATGGAGAATACGTAGCCAGTGAGACAGCTAAGTGGACTCTTTCAGCATTACAAAGTAACACAGTGTCACTGAGGTGGGAAGGACAAGTGAATAATGTGATAATATAAAAAGAAAATCCATGTCCTTAGGTTGATGATATGCTTATCTGTGTGGGATGACCCCAATGAATATTGCTAATGAGCCAGCACCATTGCAGTGTTAATTAATTTGGGATCTAACGTAAAGCAAAATAATCAGATGGTAAATCTGACAGATTAGAGCAGTCAGATAGTGGAAATAACAAAACAAATCTACACAAGAGAACTTCAGCATTCTGCAATAGAGATCAGATTAAATGTGTTTTCAGCTGAGAGGCAAAGACGTACTCTTTTAGGAGATTACCACGTGTTGCCTTGGTGAACTGACGATAGCTGGAGAGAACTTCAGGGTGTGAGCATAGCTCCTACCCTGTGTTTCCGCGTACTCCAGTATTCCAATGTCATTCTATTAATCTCCCTACAAGAGCCATAGAGTTAGTGCCAGGGTACAACAGCAGTTAAAAAAAGTGAGGCCAGATTTAAAAACTGATCAGAAGTACCTTCTGCTGATCCAATTGCTCAAATCACCACCACCTCAAAAACCAACCCAACACCCCTCGCCCGGCAGCTCAGTCTTAGGAAAGTGGGCTAAGCAAACCAAAAACTTACAATGATGCTCTAGACTCAGCTAATATAAATTATTGTGGCTCCACTGACTGCAGTAAGGCTCTGTCTCTCTGTTGAGATAACAAGCTTCGTACTGCTTATCTGCCATTAGGCATATGGCAATGGTAGACCTGAGGAGAGCCCATCCAGACTGCACAGTGTATCATGAACATCTTGCATAACAAGAACAAAATGGGGTGCCAAGGGTATGAAGACAATGGGAACCAACACAGCAACATTTGCGCAAAACCAGAACCCAAAGTACTACCAAACAATGGAGGGGCTATTTGAAGCAAACGCTTTCTCCCAGTCATCCTGAGGCTCATAAAAGCAAAGTAAGGATGGCCTGGGAAAGAGCTATCATAAAAAAAATAAAGAATACCAGAAATTCATCTTCTTCTGCCAAAACAGATAAATTGAATGCTCAGCTCTAAGCTAAAGCCTATTCAGCCCATGTGTTGCGCTGCCCAGTGACTTGGCCGTATACATGTATTTATGGAATATTACCATGGATGGAAGTCTGTGCTCATTTGACAAAAGCTGCAGCCACTAGAAAACATCATTACAAGAGCATCATACACAGATTTTCTGACACGCTGCCTGCCAGAATGTCTCCACATTACGGATGTCCCATTTTCAATTTACAGAGAAAAGAGTTCAACAAAACATGGGGCAGAGAGGAGCGAGGCTCACTGCAACAGTCATTTCACGGCAAGGGGAAGCCATTGGGAACGACTGCGACAGGTTGTCTGACTATGATTTACATTTCACTTTTCTATTAAAGGGTAGTTGTATCCACAGCCCTTTAAACCTCTCTTCTTTCTCAAACCTCTAGGAGCATTTATAAATATTCTCTACCCTTCTCTTTCAAGTAACTGGAGAAGGAGCTTGAAGGATATTTTTCCCCTTGCAGCATCCATCACTGCAGCCACAGAAAAACTACAGCTGAATATTTGTCTGGAGCAAGAAGTACTCCAGGTTCCAAGCTGGTATCTTAGTAATATTCATGGCATGGTCTATCATGTCTTTCTGGCTGAAGACATCTAAAGCATATTATTTTTGTATAACCCTAGTACTACAGAAGTGCAGTTTCCTCCAGGACAGAAGGTAGCAAACAACCAGATCAAAGACGGCCGCAACACACTGCACCCTGTACAAGAGCACGTACGTGCTGGCTGGGAACACCTGTGGGAAAATTCCTCATCTTAAGCAATGAGAACTTAATCATCCCTTACAGAGCAGTGCACAGGGCATGTTTCAATAGCTCCACAGTATACTAATATCAGGAAAGATCTCTGCTTGGTGAAAAGCACTGATAGCAGCTCTTTAGATTTTGGTCTGCAGTAGCGTAACAATGAGACCTTTTACAAAATACTCAGTTGAAAATACACAGGAAAAAAGGTGCAAGAAACCCTTTCCAGAATGGCATCTCATCCCTCTTCTCCAGCTCAGGAAATATTCATTTTCATAGAAAGCAGAATACTTGGCAAGACTGAAATTGCTTGGGGGAGAATTGGGTGTCTTCATCTCCCCTGGTGTCATATGTCTGAACTGCTTGCTTCAGGCTCCTTTTAGGAGCAATATAGAAAAAACAGCTTTGCCTTGTAGCAGAGCCAGGCTGATGGGCGTTCATCTGGTGGGGACCTTCAGGGAAGTGCAGCTCCACCAACTTATTGCTGCTGCGCAGCCCACCCGGCCCCTCCACCCCATAAGCATGTAGCCAGGTGCTGCCCCACACTGAGCTTTAGTAACTTGGGCCAAACATCTGGTCAAATCTGTATCTCCTAGGAAGGAGCAAATACCAGGTCTAGCGCAAGGTGCTGCAGCTAAGTGGCCTAAAATCTCAACTGCCACATCACAGCTTGGAAGGCAAGAGACTTGGGAAACAGTCAAATGCTCCAAGCCAGCAACACAATTTATAGATTAATGATGGACCTGAACTACAAAATTCAGATTCAAAGATGTCAAGATGCAAAACTTGAGCAAAGGTCCAGATTCTTTGCTGTGTATTGAACGGTGCCACCAAAGAGACAGCAAGAAGACACAAGGGGGGATGCACACCAAGGGGGCTGGGGTGGAAGGGCTGCAGCAGAGGCGGAGGATGCAGTGAACCACTGCTGAGCAGCAGCACAGGGAAGAAACAGCCAGAGGGATGGAGCTGCCTCTCGGGGCTGGGCTGTAGCACTGCCAAGCAGCTTACAGCAGAGGGAAATGCTGTACCTGCAGTACCTGTGCTTTCTTTGTTTGGCAGACATACTGGGAAGCTGTAGAAACTGCTTAAGGCTATGTCTGTAAACCACTGGCTTTGTGAAAGCACGAAGAACTAATAAAGGAAATTTCTAATAAAAGTAAAATTTGTCAGGGCTTTTAGCAGAGCTTGGAATTAACATGTGAAGCATAAAACATCAAGAGAAGAAACAAAACCCATCCTTAGACATTCACCCATCACAGCTAAAGAAAGATATATGTTTAGGCTTCTCTTGAACATGCCACGTGTACTTTATTTAGAAAAACTGAGTTTAGGGTCTCTTTGATTTTATTCTCACTCAAGGATACCATCAGCAGACTCTTCACACCTACAAAGCTCGAACAGCCCCTGCAGCTTCCCCACAGACACCTCTCACCTTGCTACATTTGGCAGCTGCACCACGTCAGTCCTCCACGTCTCTGATGGGACCGTACAAATCTAGTTACAGGCAACTGTAAATACAACTACTACCATTACCCACTAGGGAATGGGCTGACACCTTGAAATACTCCATCACATCTTAAAACTATATAGTGCTGTGGTGAGAAATGGCCTCTCTGCAAGGGTTCCTTCTGCTTTTCTGGGACCCTGTCAGCAAAGGCGCCTTCTGCTTTTCCGGGACCCACTCAGCAAAGACTCCTGCAGCCCTTCAGCCGCGGAATAGAAGCGTTCAGATTTAACAAGAGCAAAATACCTGCTGGAAACCTTGGTACTGGAGCTGGCAAGTGTTCCTGCACTCAGAGCCCACTTGAACTTGGAGAACACGGACAGTATTTCCCAATATAACCTCTGTAGTCTTCCGTTTCTGTTGCCAAAGAGATAAGGATTTAATTTTAGTTGCTAAAATTTTATTACCTCTCTCAAAACACCAATTAATAATTTCCCTGCTTATTCTAACAGAAATCCTAGAAAGACTGAAGATACTTTCCCTCTACCAGCTTCCTTCGTGGATGTGTTGGGTTTTTTTTTTCCTCATAAGTAAAAAGCTTTTATTTCATACTTTTATATCTACATCATAAGAAACTTTCATTTACTCAGCTAAAAGCTCTGGCCTTCTGTCACTGAAAATGGCCAGAGTATAGGGTATGGTGAAGCAGCCTGCAAAGACCCTGTTCAATGGGAGAGGGTCCCAGCGCACTCGACCTCCCTCTCTGAGGGTCCTTCAACCTTCCTGACCTTAGGACAGCTGCAGAGTTGCAGGTCAGCAGGTTTGAACCAAGGGGAGAAGAAACAAGCCCCAGAGTCTTTTCCTACATCTTTTCCCAGCCTGATTTTCAAGTGAGGCATTTTTAATAGTCTTTCTTTGCATGCAAGTAATTCAGGGCAGGACCAGAAACAACCAGTTTTTCCCAGTATGAATATAAAAATATCAAGTTCATTAAATCTTCTGTTCTGATTCGAAGTACAAATATTTGCTGTGAAAGGTGTATTTTATCTCCTACCCTTGAGGCAGGCAGGCTGTAAATAACACTGCTGTTGACCAAGAGAAGCCTAGCAGCTTTCAGACAGCTGATTTAAAGTGCAAATCTGGGACTGTGTAGTTCAGGAACCTTCTTTTGAGGCGCAATGAAAAAAGTTTCCTTTGTCGGTATAAACGGTTGTCACAGAAGGTGTTGCTGCTTCACCACAGAGCTCTGATACCACAGGAAGATGAAGAACAACCGGCACGGCGGTGCTCTGAAATCTAAGGAAACGGATCTTCAAAGAGTTCACCTAAACATTTAAAAAGCAGAGCTTGAGAAATAAAGAACCCTAAAACTGATGTCGCCAATTCCTCTCCTTGCACGCCCACCAAAGACACGGATGTCCATTTACTTCCACTCTAAAAAGCTCAGTCAAAACTTGTACTTCAATTGTGAAAACAAAAACATACCATCCTGTATTTACTGCCAAAAAAATTTTTACAGAGGCCTGGTTAAGTGTTAGACATAGGCATTGCTGTGGGATTATGAGCCTCTGTGAACCTGGAGCTTAATTTAAACAGTAGAAGTGGTGGAAGGAAGGGTTACAGCAGAAACTTACAGAATACTGCTGCACATCTCGTTCCTTGGAGATATTTTTTCCAAAGAGTCACTAAGCACTGGAAATGCAGAGTCAGGCAGCGAGTGCAGACAATGCAGGTGAGGACCAAGTGAGGAGCCTGCTTAGCACCATCGCTTCTTTTGGGTAAGGCTCCAGGAAAAGGGTTGTCCCAGACAACATGAAAAACCCATAATTTTTTTAATGGTCATACAGTTCAAGCTATATTTTTCTTCAAATCACACAGCTGATCATTGGAGGGGCAGGAAGATCAGCATCCCTCCCCGTTCAGAAGCACATCACCCGTGCTCCTAGTTTCGGCAGGTGATGTGGTGAAGGACGCATCTGGCTTCGGTCCAGCAGTTAGCACAGACTTTCTTTTTAGACATATCACCTGTTTTGGCCCCTCTTCTCTCCAGCAAAAATCATCACGCACATAGCGATGCAGCATATAAATCATGGCTATTTATCCTTGCCTTCTGATTTATGTAGCGTATTGAACAAAAGATCCTCTAATCTGGCACAGGTGTACTTTTCTTATGAAGCAGCACTTGTGGCCCCATGCAGTGCCCTTTTCCCAGACACACATTTTCTCTGTCACCTCTGCCACTTCAGGTCAACGTCTCACTAAGCTGAGCAGCACACACGTGCACGCACAGTCACTCAGCAGCCACGAGTAGGGAACACCTTAAAATACAGCTTACCATGCTGCAAAATGGCTGCAAAACAGTACTTAGAGTATATACAGCGTATAGATGCAGAAGATGAGAAAGGTCCATCTAGACCCATCGCTGAGCTGCTCTGATAGCTTACGCTCTATTTGTCCATCCGAAAAAAGCCAGAACGCTACGCACACCACAGGCTGCCTGGATGCCCTGAGAATGGAAAATACTTAATCGTGTCCTTGCAGAGATCACACCTGAAATCACAGAAAAGACATATAACCTGAGTTTTACCCACTGAAATTTTGCCATAAACAGGAACAAAACCGCAGCTGCAGACTTGTAGTGAGCAACCGATGTTCCTCCTCTCAGTAACACCCACGGCACAGGTGTCAGCGTACAAATAGCCACCAGCCAGGCTTGCGCTGATACCAATTTACCTTCACACGTCAGCCTCCCTGATCGCTCATTCTGGCTAGCCTCAGTCATAACTTCGTGAACTCACTTCGTAACAATGGAAACTAAATGTCATCAAGTACATTTAAATGTCCTGACAGAAAAGACATATTAAATGATGTTTTGTTTAATAAGATATATGAAGAGGAGCGTCACCGACTCATGTCTCAGGCAAGAGTGAGGAAATCTCCCTTTAGGAGTTTTATATTTTGTTGATTTGGATCATAAAAGGAACATCTTTTAATGTAGCAATGGACAGGTGAAATCAAAACTAAGATCTGTATCTACTCCAGATAATATTTTTCACATTATTTCCACCTGAATTTGCTTAACTCCATCATATTTTATGGCTTCCCGTTATTTAAAGCCATCACATTGAGTTATAGCAGTTGGGGGAATAGGAAAGTGCTCATTTGCACGTAGCCCTGTAGAAGATTATGACAAAAGGCAGAAGAATATGCTCAGGACACTTGATGAATAAAAATAGTTAGACATTTACCACTGTTTCATCTCGATAATGCTATTAATAACTAAGCTTCCATTAGAGGAGTAAAAAGATTCAAATTAGAGAACTGGAATGGGATAATTCCAAGGGAAAAACAATATTTTGACTAAAAATGGCCTTATTAAGTGGTATCAAGTCATCTCTTTTTACTCCTCTTTCAGAAATTATTAGATACTGTTATAAGTTGCAAAAGTATTGCTCTTTTCTTCTCTTCTGTACAATGAACCGAAGCAGATTGGGCCACAGACTCAGTTACTCCATAGTTAACACAGTAGTTGTTAAAGAAACCAGATTTGTCTAGCTATGCCCAATTATTTGTACTTATTCATGAATCTCGCGTTCATTTCCTGACAACAAAACCAATGCAAGCTTCCTAAAACATTATGATAACCTGTTTAAAAAAAACTAATAATGTGGTGTATTGCAGATCAGGCATTTTTTTTGCTATCTTTATAGCTCAAAGAAACAACGTATTGCCAGTACGACACAAGTATGGGGTGAGAGGGCACCAACTCAGCCTCGCATTTCCTAACGCACATGTTGGAAGCCAATTTAGTTTGGAATTCCCTAGCTTCTTAGGCTGAGGATTATAAACCATTTCCATCAATTTTGCAGAGCATTTTTCATTTGCTTCAGTGGAAAATTTGACTAATGCCACCAGAATGACATTACTGCATATCGGAAGACTGCAGCTGAGGTGTTTCCTGGGGAGCACATTTGGGGAGAACCAGCCCAGCAGGGAGGTCCATATTACACAAAAACAAAACCAAAAAACACACAGGGGTGCCTGTAAAAGCAACAAGAGAGAACAACTAGTGGAAAAGTTAAAGCAGTTGGTTGAGTTTTTTCCATCTCACATTTTCCGTTTAGATCAATTTACTCCCCCTCAAAAACTCTGGGGGGAAATTTTGTCCAGTCCTTCATATGAAAATTATCCAGAGGGCTGATATAATCCTGAGCTTTTTTTTTAAATCAAATATACATTTTAGAAAGTCATCGGGATCCTTTTTCAAAACAACTATTTGCAGTGTCTGAGTATTAAGGACATTATGCATTCAGATGCTGAACACATACAGACAACACTTAATACAAAGTTTCTTTGCATAATACAAAGCAGTTCTGCTGTCTTTAATGAATATTTTAGCACTGATTGAGGTAAACAGAACCATCTTCTGAAGGACAACGGATTTCACCCTTTGTTAAAAATGTCTCTTCAATGCAAAGCTGCACCCAAACTACGGTGCATTTTTCTTTCTTTCTTTTTTTTTTTTTAAGGGCAAAGGTGTTAAATGTTTTTCTGTGCCCAAAGTGCAGGAGCCCAGTATGAGCTGTCAGTCTGTTGGTCTTCTGGGGCAGTGTGCTCATTGCTGTTTCCAGAGCATCACACTTAGGTTTTGGTCCATAGCAAGGGTTTCTAAAAGCAACGGCAATACAAATGAATCATGAAGTTATTTACATAAGCCACTAAACCCCCTGGCATCCCCCATGGCATCCTCCTGCCATGGCAATTAAACTAAGATAAAAGCTTCAGGCACCACTGATTAACAGTAGCGTCCTCTTCTTTATCTGCTCCACTAACCGTGTTTGAGAATATGCAACCAGGTATTGGGCACCTGAATTCTTTATGAACTGCCAAACTCCAGTTTTGGAGGGTGTTTTACAGCAGGCTGTGGAAAACAACTTGGAGAGCTTTTATTAATGTTCAGGATGATACTTTGAAGGCTACCTACTGGTGACTTGTATGAATCAACTCCATGTCATTGCCTTGGTTGGGAGAATAATTTGGCCTTAATGGTATGTTATTCCTAGTGCCTACAAAGATAAGTTTATGGGACTTGGTTTGTCCTTTTATTTATTCAGGGAAGACTCATTATCCCTTGTGTGTAACATTTGATAGACCTGTTCCTCTCCTTCCCACAAGCTTTAAGCACACAGTCTGGTTAAAGTGCATAATCCCCGTTCCTCTGCTCTTTGGGGAGCGGAAGGAAGTTAAATGCATTAACGACCTGAAAAGCAAAGTGACAGACTTTGTTACTACATGGTTCTTAGCAAAAGAATTTGTACGTGGCATAAAAACAAATCTGCTATTAGTAATGAGTATACATGCAGCTACCTTGTAAATCCCAACACTGGGGAGGAAGCAACAAGTGAGGTGCAAATGCCGGATTTCTAGAAAAAAAACCCTCTAAATCTACCTCCAGCAGGAAATAAATGAAATAATAAAGGGAATTGCTGCAAGACACTGAAAACAGGCTAGTGCTGGGGTTGTTCTTGTACCTTGTTATAATTATTTAATACCAGTACCATGTTCAATATCATTACACTGGTATAAAATGCTCAGTGCCACTGGAGCTTGCAAAGGGCCCGGGGTGCTGGGAAAGCAGGACCCCAGCGCAGCCCCCCTCCACAGCGTGGCAGCGAGCACCAGCCCTCCGCAGAATGACGAGCCCCTGCTGCTGCGTGACTTCTGTGTTACTGCTGTCAGAGGACCTTTCCTCGTGTTTTTGCTTACTGCCTGACAGCCAGCTTTGCTCAGTTATCGTTTTTAGCTGTATAGACTTACTGCGCAGCAGTGTTATATATGCTGCTGGTCTGCCCGGGCACCCTGAGCCCTTTGTCCCTTCCCCAGTGCCAGCCCCATCACCAGCTGCCCAGCTGTAAAGCCACGAATCAAAGCCCCCAGGAAGGTGAGGTACTTTCTCTTCCCCACCTCCACCACTTCTCTGAATACTTTGAGTTTCTAAAAATTCAACTTTTCCATCGCTTGGTTCTACTGCCTTATTTGGTAGTACCAAAATACGGTGGTTAGAGATTGCGGAGTCTTTCACTTCTCAAAACCGGGAGCCTCACACTGAATAGTCCACATGGAGGTGGCTGCTCTGATGAGCAAGGCTAAACCCTGCCACATTCATGGCTGTCCACACGTTACAGCTTCTCCATGACTGAAGATCGGTCAGGATTAGGCCTTTGGAAAAGTGTCCAGCTGAATTTGAGAGATACATTAAAATCATTACATTAGGATGCTCTCGTTAGGACAAGGCTCCCCCACAACCATTAGGTGGTCAGGATGGACCTGGCCAGTGCTTCCCACACCAGGGAGATGTTGAAAATGGAAAAAGATATCTTCACTCAGAATTAAAACAAAACATGTTCTGAATTTTGGGGTTAATATGAGACCCTGTGAACCGTTCATTTTGTAGTTTTGAAATTCAGCATCTGTATTTTGCAATATGTCCGTTCTAAATTCATCATTGAATATTTATATTATTTTCACATCTCCTGATAAGCTAATTGTACAAACACAGGACACGACACAGACTACTGTTAAGTCACAGCATGAAGTCATATTAGATGAAATACAGCTGTTCAGAGTCAAGCTGTCTCATCACAGTGCAGACAGACACTTTCTCTGTAATCTTTCACAAAAGATGCTTTAGCTCAGGAGAATCTGCCTATAAACTATTTTTAAAACTGAGATAGAAATTACTTAATTGGTGTGATGGCATGTATACCAAGAAAAACAAAAATGAAAAAAAACAAGTGAAACATACACTATTTGCTTTTTTTAGCTGACAGAAGAGGTTACACACTATTAGGCAGGCATTTCTGAGCTGGACATACCTATCCTAAGTCCATTCTTGGACAAGACACCTGCCAGTGGGCTGGGAAGCAACCAAAGTATTTCTTACGTTTTCTGCAGGTGATGCAGAATTAGCTTTCCACTTAAAATTATAAACAAGATGTATTTTATTATCAAGTTAAAGTTACAGATTTTGGCCACTTCCGTGTTGAGTTCAATACCTTAGAAAACTTGCTGCTAAAGACCATGACAGCAGCAGGAATTTAATCTGAAAGGGATTCAGACCACACTCTGGCTTTCAGGTACCACCTTCTGCCTGAAGAGTAAGAAAGTAGGACTTCTCATCGCGCCAGGACTCAGACCTTCTCTCTGCAGCAGTGTAATTCGCAGATGGGCAAAGCAGATTTGGTTCATTTCACAAGGTGGGGTCAAACCTCTGAAGGGCTCCTGCTATGTCGCATCAGCCGGTGGACAAGCAAGGAGCCTGGAGAAGGAAAAAGCTAAAATTTCATGGGGTGAGGCAGCATTTACACTGATCTTTCTAAAGCATGTACCTTTTTCATAAGGTGAAAAGGGTTTTTTGCATGAGTGTTTCTCCCAGTCAAATTATTCTAGTCACCAATAGTCAGTTTTCTATTCTATGGTTCATTTATAGTGAAATTAATGAACCATTTGCACAGCAGTTCCCTGCTTTCATAAGCTCGTACAGTACATTGTCATTAGTGAACTGTCCACTCAGCTTTTCTAAAGCTCTGTCTGAACACCCTTGTAAGCAAAAAAGTGTGGCTGGACATCCTCCAGCATCTTCATGCATTCTAATAAGCAATATATTATCAGATTTTACTGGCTCTGTGTGTATGTCATCAGAAATGGCACCTCGTGCCATATGGAAATTCACCTTGCAGCTGAAACATGGGCAGCGTGTTTGGTTTGGATGAGCCACCACTACAGTAATGGGTAAGAAAAAGATATTTAATATATATGAGCTTGTTCTAATGAACTTGTTTGTCAAGGAGTGACTGTTTTATTGGCTCTTATATGTATTGCTAACCCTTTAATTCATGGTTTTGGACTGTTGCAGACTGCTACTAAGGGTAAAACTTAGTTTTAAAGAATTTTAATATTATATCATGGGAAAGATTGCCACATTATCACATGAGAAAATCTGCATAATGCAGGTGAATGATTCTGCTGTGGTCTGCTTTCAGTAGCAAACATTCAGTATCTGTTCATCCTGGACCAAAATTTAGTATTTTCAGTGAACTCAATGTTCAGTGAACTAACTGTCTAACAGATACTTCTAGTGTTTACAGTAAACACTAACAGAAAAAAATTGCCAGAAAAAAACAGAGAAGGTCTTTAGACAAATTTCTGAAAGGCAAGACTTGCACCATAACTTTTTCTTTCAGTCATACAAATCTGTGGCTTAAAGGTAAGAAACAGAAATAAACTTTGTGCCCATATACACTTGGGCATTCAGTCCTACCCTGATTTGACTTCAGATGTCCCAGACTTTCAGCTCACTAAGCTGGGACTTACATGTTCCCTTCCATGCATGCATATAAGACTCTGAGGTTTCTGAAGACCTCCCAGTTCAGGAGTTTCACAGCTGCCTAGGAAGTTCAGATGATCATTTTTGATTAAGGCTGACATTAACACGTAATCCCAGAGACCTCTTCTGGTATCCCCAACCTATCCAGAAGATACTTTTTGACCTATTGAGGCGTACAGAAGACCAAGTAATACCTGCACTCACTTATTCCACTTGAAGCTTATCAGAATTGATGTCAGGTAAGATTTCATACATAGCTGTTGTTCTCCATAAAATAATAAGACACCATCAAGACTGCCACACTCGAACTATGACAAAAGATAGCTCACTTAGCACATCCAGCCTCTTGTACATTTTGGGGTAGGCATGTTGCTTTGAACAAAGGAAACCCATCAGTAGGACAGGGGTCTAATCTGATCCAACCAGCACATGTTCTTTAGTATGTCCATAGTTACTTTACAGCAGTGAGATATTACTACAAGATTTCCTCAGGGTGAGGTACTCTCCTTCCCTCCGCATCCCCTCTACTCTTTAGATGCCAGTCATGGCTATTTCCCCAAAACGCAAAACATTCAGCTTACACGGTAGTAAAAAAACAGTTTTCAGTCTCAGTTAACCTTTACAGCAGTAACACTAATTTGCAGTCTGTTCATACTGAATGCTAAAGCCTCTCTGTTTCCTGCTCTGAATTTCATTCTGTGTCAATTAGTGCTATGAAGTCAGTCTAATAATGACGTATGGTTAACACAGGGTTTGAGTCTGAAAGCCAAGAGGAATGCACAGAGGACAGATAATTGCAACGGCGCCATCCGTGAACTATTCAATGCTTTGTTGAAGTTA
This sequence comes from Ciconia boyciana, assembly GCF_034638445.1. NCBI lineage: Eukaryota > Metazoa > Chordata > Aves > Ciconiiformes > Ciconiidae > Ciconia > Ciconia boyciana. The sequence goes on along the minus strand of NC_132946.1, from coordinate 10,156,460 downwards.
AAGGGCCTAGAAACATGTTATATTTCAACGTGAGTGCTGGTAACATTTAGGGGAAGTTCCCAGCAACTTTGTTGAAGATAAATAAAAAGATCCAGCAGCTTTAAACTGAGGTGTGAAGATAAAAGGACATAGAACTGTCCAAGCCATTTCCGTACCTGCTTTACTGAAGAATGGTGTGCAAGAAAAAAATCTCAACCAATAATCTCCAAGACTGCTACTATGCTTATTCACATTAACATGCTGAAAATAGCACACAGACAAGCACACGCTGCCAAGTCCCCTGGCTTTTTCCGTATTACAGCCACAAGCTCCTGCCAGACAGTGACAAGAAACTCTAATGAGCAAACCTGTCAAACCTGAGATGAACAGATCTTTGGCCACATGAGATGCTACAAAGGCACCAGGAGGCAGGGCAGCGAGTTACCTCTCCCAGCGCAAGGGACGCCTGGAAACTTTGGACCAGATTCAGCACAGCTCACTTCAGCCACCGGCAGAGCAAAGCCCATCTGGAGGAGTAACTGTTGTTTCACATCAGCATGAACAAGAAGACAAGTGGCTCGTTCTGGGTGGGTGATGTGCTCTTGGGCCACTACCAACCCACAGTGGTGAGAAGAGTCCTGGGAACCACCTTTGTCCCGTCCTGGCATCACTACTGCTGGTCAAACGCTGCAGCCAGTCCCAGACTGATCAGCAGAGCACCGGCTGGTCCTGGTGAGTCCTGCTGCCCCTGGGATCACACCCACTGTTAGGAGACAGCAGGAGCAGGTCAAGAGAATGATTTTCACTCATAGTAAGGGATCGGTGGGCTACATAGGAGATGCATAGGAAATGCAAAAGGTCCATCCCTTACTTTTCCAGCCCTTTACTTTTCAGAGCAGAGCTGGATCTGTCCCCAGATGTCCCTCCACAACAACAGGAGCTCCAGTATCCCCAGAAGGTGGATGATGATGTGCAGGGTTTGCCCATGCTGAGCTCTGTGCTTCCCACAGCGCTGCCTGGGCTGGCTGGGTTCACACCAGCCTCGAGCGGCCAGCACAGCACTTGATGTTGTCACTGCTCCAGGCACTTACTAACTTTGACAGTACTCGCTAACTGACATTTCATGCGTTTGCTGGCACATGTCTTGATCATTTTTGGCAATGGCACACTGGATCTTCCAGAAAAGAAAAAGAAAAAAAAAAATCAAATTGTGTCACTTCCTCTCCCATTTCTGCTTGCATTTTGGGTTGTAAAAAAAAGAGGTGGAAGTCAGCAATGATCTGATGAGCCTCAAAACTGCAGCTTTAGGCTAGCAGTACCACCTTAGGAAAATTGTAAATGCCTGTCTGTAGATGCACGTGTCTGTAGATGTAAAAGACTGAGAAAATAACGAGGAGAAATTAGAAATGAATTAGTTTTGGAAGAAAAAGAGAGGAATGCAGCTGAATAGCTACAATGCTGCATCAGTGAGATATATTAAAAACCCAAATGAATCTCAATGTCAGACAACGCAGTGCCGTAACAAATGAACATGGTGGCAAAGGGTAGCCTTTGTTGCTAAGCTGACAAAAATAAATTAGTCACCTGTCAGTACTTGCTTAGAATTTACAAACACATCAGTTTTTGAGGGAAGAGCAGAAAATAGCCAGCATATTTTTCCATTAGAGCATTGTGCAGAGGGAACTAAGCACTTTGTTTTCATTTATGCAGTAACTTAACCCCCTGCTGCACAGTAAATGCCTCCTTCTGGGAGTAAGGCACCGTCTCACCTGGAGGGCACGGAGCTGCCCACGCTGATGAAGGCACCAGAAGAGGCGGGGGGACACAAGTGCTGGAAGTGACCCAGCACTGGACGTGACCCTGCGTGACTGTGCTGAACCACAGAGCCCCTAGCGCCTCACCAGCTCGTGGGAACTAGCCGCAAAACTCATCTGCTCCAAGCCTGCTCACGCCCAAGCAAAACCAAGAAGGAGTTATATTGGTCTTTGCAGGCAAATTTTAGCATTTGCTGCAGATTAAAGACAGAAGAGTTTAGCTCAGGCCACAGGTCTCCTCGGCTACATCAATACATAAGCATCACCTCTGCTCCCCAGGTTTTGGATGTGGGGTGTCCCTCTGAGTCACAGAAAATGAGCTGCTTTCATAGGGTGATAGGGAGACTGGGAACTAGAACCAAGGGAATATTGCAAAAAAGTATATAACACAAAATAGCCGGGGGTAAAACGCGGACATTTTCTGTAATTAATTTATTTCTATTCTTTTTGTTCAACTTCCACATGCAACAAAGCAAGTCTTTAGTAAAGCTGAAAGATTGACTAAAATATCCAGAATGCCCAAGAAAATTTGGAATTTGTATTGTTAAGTATTGATGTTGAAGTTGGTTATACTGATTCAATCAAGAAACCAAAGCTTCTTACGCAAATTACAGGTCCAGTTGGAGCAGCTTGAACTGCAAATGCCGAGTCACAAGGAACCATGGGTGAGCAACCCCAGCCCAAAAATTATTCACAGGAATTAGTTGGGAAATCATTACAAGAAACAAGCTTGAGAGAACAACGATCTGCCACAGACGATTCATAAACCGAAAAAGGAGGCGATGTTCAGTCAGTCAAGTGATTTGCTACAAATTATTTGCCCAGGGCCAATCTTGCTGCTAAAGTGATCAGTGAAGATGCACTACCCGGAGCAATGCAGGAACATAGTTAAGACTAACAAGCTGCTATACACAGCACTTTAATTAGGCCAAATGAGGAAACGATAATAAACCAGCAGGTCAAAAAAAAAAACTTGTAACCGAACAGAATCAAATTATTTATTTTTATTGTGACAAGATAAAACCTCTAAAATGAGATTTCTGAATTGCAATGATACCCAAACTCACACCAACTGAGAGCACAGGAGACGGCGAACAGCCCATTCAGCCACCAGCACATCAGCCAGGCTGTTGCTAGCTCCAGTCCCTATCAAACATGAGAATTTGTTGATGTTTTATTTTAACAGCAACAAATGGCTGACTGAGCAGAGCTGTTGCAAACTGGAAATTGGAGGCAAGGACAGGTGTGTAATTTCTTGAAATATTCTTTTAGGGCTTGTGGCACAGATACTCCTTTCAGATACAAGCCATAAGGCTGAGAAATATCTATCATGCTTAGCTATGGAAACAGGGATTTTATGAAAGTGCGATCACGAGGTGATAAGAAGAATGTGATTGGAAGTTGATGTGTTATTGCTTAATTTAGACAGAGGAAGGCTCTTTTTTTGTCCATACCATCTGCCAGCCTAGAAACCCAAGGAATAAAGTCACAAGCTGCAGATGGCTTTTATAACGGCTGTACTCAAGCTGCAGAGGAGCAAGAAGGATAGAAGCCATATAAATCAAGCAGCAATATCACCATGGCTGAGCAATAACCAAGCTGATAGCAGCATTCAGCAGAAACAGAGAAAGCAAGAGATACTTTCCCAATTTGCTGCATTAGGATTCAGCTGCAGCAGGACAGGACGCAGAGCTGGACCTTCACAAGGCTGTTGGGAGCACTGACATGTGAGCCTGGTAGGAGCAGGCAAAACAGCACGGCTGCACAGACTAACTGCAGCCTCCAAGAAAAACAGATAAACTCTACTTTAAAATTGCATTCACATATGCAACAGCTCCCAAGCTAGCTCTTTTCCCAAGCTCCCCTCTTTTCTGAGGGAAGAAAGAGAGTGGAAGCTAATTTACTTCAAGTCAGTAGAGAGAAAACAGGCTTGGATGCGAGACTCAAGGCTCAGCAGGACGAGCACAAACTTCTGCTGGCAAAGCAGTCCCCCGAGATGACCGACTGAGCTCTGCTGGGGAGCTTGAAAAGGCTGCTCTGCTTATCTTGTTCCGGCAGAGCCTAGGTGCACTGGACACAGAACAGCGTGGCGTGGTACAGAGGCTACTTCCATGTTTTCCTCTTAAACGACTAGATCAAACAACCTCGTTTACACAAATATGTATAAACAAACAGTCAGCACCGGATTAGTGGAACAGGGTCTCCAAGTGGGACTGGTGGCATGCAGACCGAGAGTAGAAACAGTAGAAGGCAGAGGAAAAAATAGAGTTTAATTCTATTTGTTAAATATATACACACACACATTCATTTCTTTGCATTTTTATCATCACAGAGAATACTAGCTGCTTTGCTGCTTCACTGCAAAGTGTCTCTGGCCCACCTGAGTAGAGGACAGCCTGCAGAGACCTTGCAAAGTGCTCACAGCCTGTTCTGCAAGCAGTCTACAGGCAACCAGCTCTGCCCTGGATGCAGAGCCTGCAGCCAGGGAGAGGGACACGAGCTATGCCTTTGGCAGGAGGGACACACACAAAGCAGAGCTGCCCAACTTGGAGGAGGGAGGAAAAGCCATGTTGCTCCTGCTGCTGAGCTGGTGCAAGCCAGATGCTCCTGAGAAGCTGAGCTAAGGATCCAAGAACATATCCAACAGGTACCAGGTTTAAAGTCAACGTCATTCTTTCAGCACTGGGACATCCACAAAACCCAACTAGCCCCAAGAGCTGAACCAGTGGCTCTGAATCCCAGACGTCCCGTTGGCAGCCCACATGCAGAAAAAGAAGGCCATTTCAGTTGAATAGTTGGATAATTATGTTTCTGCGCCAATGACACCTATTGCATCCATCGCTGGAAGATGTATCTGAACATCATGAGTGCCCTGGGCTACAGCTGCTCAAAACCAGTCCTCAAAGCAGCACTGGAAGATTCAGTCGCTCACTTAATAAGGTATAAAATCCCCTGAACCCTAGCAAGTCCCAACTGTTCCCTCCGCAGAAAAGTCAGCTCTGCCATGACCTCACATGGCAGCTTAAGTACACATTAAAGGAAGATACAGTTCATGGCCCATACTGTGCACCTGGCATAATCCTTTCTGTCTATGCAAAGCAAATGTAAAACATTACTATGTCAAAACAGCAGGACTGTACAATTATTTTGGGTATTGTTTAAATCCATCATTTACAAATATGCACAAATAGTTCAAGTAGACTCTGAGCAGAACCAGCCGTTGAGCAGACAGGACAGACTCCAGAGAATGATCAGTGATGGATCTGTCAAAAAAATACTAGAACTGAACCATTTTCTTGCTAAATACTTGGCAAGATCACAGTGATTTTACCAGAACTTCACAAGGATGGAGGAGGGAGAAGTGAAAGGAGTGAGAAAAAAGCATGGCAAAAATCCTCTTTTGTTTTTTTCTTATTAAAGCTACTTTTCACTTGGAATCCTTTTAGTTTGGCATGGGGGTATGCCTTATGATAGCAGATCAGAAATTAAAACACTGCTTTGACTGATCCCACGCAAGTATTCTCCTTCTCACCCACCCCAAAGAGCTTTCTCCCAGGCAAACTTGTGTGAGACGGGGGTTTCCTTGCCAGACTTCAAAGTTTCAGTCAGTTCATATCTGACCGGTGGTGGTCTTGAGGAACTAGGATCCTACAAGACAGAGCGAGAGAGAGGATGTCTTGGGTACAATGACATTTTAGCTGTATACATGTGCCCTTGGGGCTGAACTGGTCCCAGGACACCCCAGAAACATTCAACCAATGTAAGACAGGAGCCCCACAGGCATCATTTCTAGATACATTCAATAACCTTCCTCTGCAGTTACACAGAACAGATTTACTTTAGAATAGCTTCAGAGCACTTGCAATCTATAGTTTCTCTCTTTTGCAGGCAATCAGATGTTTCTCGGCTATTCTGAAACACAACATTACTCTAGGAAATAACACACTGTCGGAGAGCACAGATAAACAGGCTGTTATTTAAGGCTACACAAGCAAGTCCAGCAGCATCCCTTCCCCTTCTGCCATGGGTGTAGACAGACTGCCCAGAGCAGGACTTTTCTTCCACCAAGTATTTGTACCAAGATCAGCATGGTGGTGTTGGTAGATACTGCCGCAAACAGCAGCCACGTGATACAGATGCATCCTTAGCGAGATGCTAGGGGGAAAACCAAGGGCAGTGCTGGCCTGAGTCAGGTGAGAGAAATGAAGATTGCTGCCATGCCCAGCCTGCTTTAGGTGAGCCAGCTGCCTGCAGGGATGCTGCTCTCCTGCCTTCGCACATGGAAGCATCAATCAAGTTCAAACAACAGCACATCAACTAAGTTGCCATCCCAGTAACCTTAACTATTAATTCACGACCCCCTGGAGTTAGATGGGATCAGGAGCAAGGACTTTTCATGCAGTAGCATCCTTAAGTGAGGAAAAGGGAGAGAACAGGGAAAAGCAAATCAATGATGCAAGAGATGCCTCAGACTCTGAGTCTATCTGTTATGACAGCCCAAGTCGTGAGAAAACCCTGAGGTCATCTGTGGCATACACACATGCAGACTCCAGACTCACTCAGGGAGAGATGTTTCCTTCATTTCAAGAGCTATCATGCTTTTTGGAGGGGGCGGGGGGGGGCGGGGAAGTAGTTTACCCCGACCTGTCCCTCTGGCCTTGGCACTCTCCAACCGCATGGAGCTCCTGGTGCAAGCTGACCTGTCCACGCGTTCATCAGGGACCTAACGCGTGTATGCCAGTGGCATGCGGTTAGGCAAGTACTCCCGCCTTGCTGCAGCTGGAAGCGCTAACACAGAGTTTATCCTGCACATCTAGAAAGGAAATTAAAAAATGACTAATTGCTGACAGAAGATTAACAGCACCTTGTCTCTTAAACCCCAAACCACTGCAGGGACCATGCACTGAGACACTGCTCTGCCACATCTGCTGTAGTGCAATAGCACCTCTAAGACAGGAACCATGAGCATTTTTCTTTGGCCTTGTGCTACTCCACTGCTTCTCAGCCGATTTACCCTTGGGATGATTTGTCAGAGGAGCTTCAGCAGCTCCTGGGTCTAGGACAGCCCTTTCCCATGGCCCCACCGCGTCCCCTCAGCCCCAGCAGCAACAGGATCAGGAGCTGTGGACCGCTCAAACCGACTGCGGTTGATGGGGAGGAGTTTCTCTGGGTTGTTTCCAGGCGATCTGCAGCAGCTAGTGGTGCAAAGACCCCCGTTTTGGGCAGGAGCCCAAAATTCCATTGGGAAAGTTTTAGGGTTCTACAAATTACAGTGGATTCAAGCGGCTGTTTTAAATTGGCCCTGACTGTTTTACAAAATACTCTAGACAGCATTTCCTCTTTCCCCCCCCCCCAGAATTTGGAAAATAGCCACTCCTTTGATGCCATGAGTTGAACAGCTATTTCACAGAGGCACAAGCAGGCACTGTCACTTCAGTAGCTGAGGTTAATGGTTTGGCAACTCAGCTGGGGCTAACTTATTTTTCTCTTAGTGATATCTCTTAGAGTGCAAGGGCTTTCACTGGAGTAATTCGAACAATTATTAAACTATGTACTACTCTGGTAAAAAGGGCTTCAAAGGGTGTTTTTTTCTTCCTGAGCCTGTTCTTCACCATCACTGCAGGGCTTCAGCTCAGAGACCACTTGCAGAGCCGTTAAATGCTCATCCCCATCAAAATTCAACCTTGAGTGCAGGGGATCTGGCAAAGCATCTCTAGGCCAAATCCTCCCTGGGATTGCCTTCTGATCAGCCTCTCTTTTAGGAGTTTAATGAATAAAAATATATCTGGAAATAGAACAGAGCGGTGCCTGGAGAGGGAAGAGAGCAGCACACTTAAGCCACTGATCAGAGCAACACAACACAGCTCTAACCAGTGGAGCCGAGGCTGTTGGACACAGGTCCACCGATGACAGCTCAAAAGGTGTGACGTAGCACAGACAGCTTCCTAAAATGCTTGTGAGGAACAATGAAAAATGGCCGAGCTGACCAAATCAAGAAACAAACACAAGCCTTTTCTGCCTTCACATAGGACTACTGAGGTCAGGTTAGAAAAAGGCATGTTTAACTCAAAAGTTAGAGTAAATTCAAATATTAAGGGTAAGTGCCTTTTAGAATGATGGAGAAAAAGGATACAGAAAGGAAATAAATTCAATAAGGAATTGAGACGACAAGCAAACATACAAAGGGAAGAAAGACACTTATCTGATGAGAAAGCAAACATGGAGACAGGGCCCCCAGATGTCTCATTTGTACAAGCCTACAGGTCTACGCTCAGCGGAGCAGCAATAACCCATGTGCTATTGCTCAAATGTTTGAAAGTGGCTTCATACAAATACCTATGTTGCATGATGACAAAGACTTGTGCATCAGCAAAAGTATTCACCATGCATTAATGTTAACTATCTTTTTCAAAACATACAGACAACCCACAAAATAACTAAAAAGGCAGATATAGCAAATGTTTTATGCAATTAATTGCATAGCATGAATAGCAAATAATCAGAGAAAATTATTGGCAGATTCCTCACAGATTAAATAAATTCAGGCAAATTATGCAATAAAAACTTACGGACAAAGCCATTAATGGATTGGCTTATAGAGAACTCTCATAAGAGAGGGCTCAGTTGGTTGGATGATCTATTTGCAATGAATTCTGCCACCTGTAACACTGAAGTTCCTAACAGACTCTCAGTGGTGTGTTTACTGTGAAGCATCTCAGCAAGAACCTTTTGTACCAGTTTGGATTGGCAGCTTTTCCTATTCCCTTCACGTAACACGAGTTTCCTTTCAACTGGAAGAAAAGGGACTTTGAGAAACTGAATATCCTAGTAAGGAGAAAAAAAAAAATCTTCAAATTGTAGGGGAAACAATCGAGCGAGATGAAAATAGTTTTCAAAACAAACGGAAACGAAACGTTCATAAATGCAGGACAATTCATTCCTTTCTCTATGGTAAGAAGAAAAAAGTGACATGAACGAGTCTAACCAGCATGCTCAGCCAGACCAAAGATGGACTATAGTATAGATCCCCAGAAATCAAAACACACCGATTTTTGTATTATACACATAAACAAACAGAGAGCAGCACAGGGCAGCTTGCTCCACACAGGGTTCACAGAGGGGACACATTACTATTTACAACACAGCACATTAAAATGACAGTGACACACACCACTCAGAGGTGATCATTATTACTGTCTTCTTAAGGGATGATTTGAGAAATGATCTGTAAATTTAATTTTTAATTAAGCCAGAAGCCCTAAGGGCCTTCTGAGTTCAAGCATTAAGGGGGGAAGAGGGGGAAATCAATTCTTGGTGATGGAGAGGTCTAGCAAAATCTAATAGGCCTGGGTAATATATCAAGAAGCTTTTAAGATCAGTCACACAGCTCAACAGAGGAAAGCCTAAAACCCAATTTCAGATAAAAAAAAAAATTCTGTAAAGTGGAATGGATAGTAACCATTCTTCAAGCCTCTGGAAAGCTACTGTCTTGAGCTCTGACACACATATTACTCAGAAAATAGATAAATGATCAACTCCAGCATGCAGAACTTCACAGAGAAGCCCTCATGCTCGGCTCCAACCAGCTTGGAAAAGCAACCATCTCCAAAACACCTTGCAATCGCTCTAAAGCTTCAGCACAGCCAGAAAGATCTACATTAACTCATGAGAAGCAATCATCAGCACCTCCTGGAAGGAGGCTAATTTGTGCTGAGAGACAAAAACTGGTTCCCTTGATGCGCAGCACAGGTCTATTGGGTTCATCACTGTGACTGTGGCTGGAAGAGACACAGCACCAAGTCCATCTGACCTCCACAGTGCAGTAACAGTTACAAGATGAGAAATTAGAGGTTTTTCATCCCATCTCTTGATTTCAAGCTCACAGGACCAGATGAGTTGCACCTACGGGTGCCAAGAGAAAGGACCAGTGTTATGGAAGGCCACTCTTGTCATCTCTGAAATGTTGTCATGATCAGGGAGGTCCCCAATGACTGAAAAATAGCAAATATTGCACCCATCTTCAAAAAAGGCCAAAAAGACAGTCTGGGGAACAGTCAGCTTTGCCTTGGTTGGTGGGAAAGTCATGGAGTGAATCCTCTTGGACTGGGCTTGGAGGAGAAGGCAGCAGCTGGGAGCAGTCAGCACAGATTGAACAAAGGCAAATTGCGCCTGACCAACCTGATTGCCTGCTATGGGAGAACAACTGGAGCTGTGGATGAGGGGAGAGCCATGGATGTCATTCACCTCGACTTTCTCAACATTTTCAACACAACCTCCCACAATCTTTTATACAGCTTATGTTGTATCAGTCTGGAAGAGGGGAGGCGACAACTAGATGGGCAAGAGGGTAGGAGTTAATGAGTACCTGGAAGCCAGTAGCAAGCAGGGTACTGCAGGAGTCTGTACCAAGACCTGTCCTCTTCCACATCTTTCTCAGAGACCTGCAGGAGCTGATGAGAGCCCTCTTTCCAAGTTTGTAAATGACACCGTATTGTGGTGAAGAACTGATATGCTCAAGGGCAGGGCTGCCACCCAGAGGGACTCCCTCTGTCCCTCCCTCCCCATAGGCTGTGGGAAGCACCACAGCTTTCCTTGAGGACACATCTAACTCCATGTGCATATTTTCAAGAAGAAAGTTGGGCAGAGGAAATGGGCGAGAAGTGAGATGAATGGTCTTGTTTTCACAAACCTTCCCTTCTAAGAAACAAGTCATTTATCAAAGTGCTGTAATCCTACCAACTGTCATAACACTTGGTCTAATTACATCTGGAGAACAATAAGCTCTATGTTCAGGAAGAAGCGGTCTGCAACAAGGTCAGTAGAGAAACTCTGCTATGTGTGATCTTAGATCACAGGTCCAAATACAAGAATAAATACCACCAGGCAAGGGGTCGGTGACATTTGTATGAAGCAGCTTCATCTTACATTGCAATTATAAAATTTGGTGGGTTAATTTTCTATATTTTCATAAAATGCCATTCCTAGTGCATTAATCTACATCAGGGAAGATCTTTAATGGGTTTTCAGATTATATGTTGAGAGGGCGTAAAATTCCATCTTTTGGAAGAATACAAAGCACATTCAAGAATTGTTAAAAATGCTAAAAAGCTGCTTGGGTGGAGACTTCACACTACAGTTTGCTGTAGACATACTAATGTTATTATGACTCTCAGCAATGTAAGTATTGCTTAACTTCATGCCTTGAAGAAAATGTCCTTCAAACCTCGCACTACAAATCCCACTGGAGATGAACCATTCCTTCCTGCAGTGGTTTCAGCAGGACTATTTGGGAGCATACACCGCCAAGCAGGACCAAACAGCAGCAGGTCCACAATAGATGCATTCAGTATGAGGAGGACATGTTATTGCTGTTCAGGCACTGACACTTCCCGCTTTGACACCAGATACCTGAGTTTGCAGCAGTACCAAGGCTGCACATACATTTCATTAACACACTCAAAGCAAAAGACAGAGGGGAGGAAGGGGAGACCCTCTCACCAGCAGCAAAGCTGGGCACTTAGGAAAACAGACTTAATTTGGATTCTTGATACAGAGACTTGGGACTGCCTGCAAAGCAAGATAACACTTGCATCCTGGATAAAGGTGCCAGAGTAGGGACTAGGTAGACAAAAGCAAAATACACAGTAACACAAAGCAATACACAAACAAAATATGAGCACTGGGACCAAAGAAGATTGACTTTGGTAGACAGTATCTCGGTATCTCAAAAGTGACTGAATCTTAAGCTCTTCCCATGGTTTAGGAATTGCTTAGCTTCATGCGTTGAAGAAAATGTACTTGATACGACATTGAAAGAAATCTCGTCACGTGCAACAGCAGATTTTCCATCAGTATCCTAAATGTATATATTGCATACCATCTTCTTGCTGTGGGCAGGGTGGCAAGGAAGGGATCAAGTGAGAAGAAAATGCCTCAAGAGTCTATTACTCATCCAAGATAAAGTATTTTAATGCCCCCAGTGCATGCCCGCCTTCTGAACTGTACTGGTGTCTGGTGTCCACTGAAGAACTTGGACCTAGGACTCTAGGAATAATGATTGCTATGGATCCTTCATAAGATGTTGAGCCCACCAGTGTACACTATGGGATGGATCTTACCTAAATTAAGTGGCTACAGCATCATGGTATCAAGGCACCCAAGATCACTGGTATCAGCCACCCATGCTTCAGGCTTGAAGCAACGAGATGGTCCTTTATAAAGCAGCAGAACGCAAACACACAGAGCACGTTACGGGCTGACACTCTGAGCATTGCCCTGGAAGGATCCCACGTGGACCATGGCATGCGCAGAGACCAAAGGGAAGTTGTAATAAGGAGGAAGGTGTTTCTAGTGAGCAGAAAAGGTTGTAGAGAAGTTGAAAAGAATAAAATTTATTTCTGTAAATTTTTCACTTTCTAAACTAAAAAAAAAGCACTTTTAAACTCTGTTGAAACAAATTAGGATTTCTAGTTTATTACTTTACCACCAAAAAAAATTCTGATGAAGAAAAAGCCAAGCTGAAAACTAGACATCAGAGGAAGGTATCATTTCAGACTGTCAAACCTGATTTAACTCAAAGAAACTCTGGTGCCAACATGCTGCCTCCAGTGGCTTTATTTGCCTGGGCAGGCACTTGACAGCGGCTCAGCCCCCCCTGAGCTCACGCTCCAGGATCCCGATGGAGCCTGAGCCTCCTCGGGGGAAGACAGATGGCAAGTTTTTCGCAAGTACTTGTTATCTGTCAGTTCAAATCGTGAGTCACCATTAGCACACAGGTTAAAGCACACGCACTGTGCCAAGGTGTGCAGTCAGAGCTGAATATTTGGGTGAGCGACTAGGGGCAGAGGTAGGGCTGGAGGCTGTGCACCCCTGTGCTGGCAGGCTGGGCAGGCTTGCGTGCTCAGCACGGCACACAGGATCGAAGCTTCTACGGCCAAAAATCACAGTCTGGTCCCTGGAGTTTACTTGACAAGTATGTCCCAACAGAATATTATTGCCGAGAACCAGATTTCACAGTAACCAGAAGGAAAGGTGAGAATTACCCAACAGATGTCCCTGGGTTGCACGTGCATGCAGGGGTGATATAATAACCAGAGGCAATACCCTGCATATGGCACAGGGGCTTGAAGAGCACGTGGAGGAAGAGGAGCTGCTCCCGTTTTGCCTTGCTCACCTGTGGCTTCCCGGGCAGCGCTGCAGGCACCCTCCGGCACCCACACCACCACAGCAGGGCTGCACCGTGGGCTGGCAAAGACTCAGCCCCACTGCTTGTACGCTCATGGGGCAAGCAGTGCCTGCTGTTAGGAGAAGTTTGGGCTCCTCCTGAGGTCATGTTTTATGCTTAGTTGAAAATTAATAGAGAGAAACATTATTAGACCTATGAAATGGGTATGCAGAGGAGTGCCCTTGCTGCGAATGGAATAAGAAAATCAGGTGTGGTTTTGAGAACAAAACCCCTGAAAAACGTGTTTGAGCCCTGGAAAAGGAACACACGCTAACCCCTCAGATGCCACCGAGGGCTCTGGCTAAACTCCTCACCACGTCACACCACCACCCCCTGCACTGGGGCAGCTGGAGCAGCTTATGGGCTGAGGATGCAAGAGGCTTTCTAATCCCCCCAGCCAGGCACAGAGGCTGAATCATTAAAAACCCTCAAATAGCCTAACTGTGAAGCCAATCCATGGAAAAAAAAATAAAAACCAACCAACCATATGAGTAATGCTGGTGCCTTTGCAGAGCCAGGCCAGACCTGTGACGAGTGGGAGTGATGCACCAAGGACCCTGCCGGACCCCAGCCCCGAGTGCGGGCTGGCTCTGCCCACAGTCGCAGCCGCGGGCAGACATGCAAGAGCAGTTCAAGGTCTCAGCTAGGCAGATATTTAATACTATCCAGATTGTGTGGATTTTCTTTTCCTTCAGGATAAAGCAGGATATGTTAGCTTATTTTGCAATAACAGAGATTTCTATATCCCAAACAAAAACAAACAAGCAGGAACAAAAAAAAAAATATATATATATCCAGAAACATTGCTCTGCTAAAGAGAGTAACCTTGAGACACCATCTCAGATTCACTTGGCATGATGCCAGAGCTGGCTGGACTTAGGGAGAAGGAGGCAGGGTAGGGAACATCAAGTATTTTCAAGGTTAGAAATCTGTCACTCACCATTTTTTGAGAGAAAATTCTGAATTATTTTTTGTAGGAAACCGAAGTTTTCATTTTGATTATTTTTAAAAATACATTTCGCTTTTCATTATTTTTCAGTTAAGGTAAAGGAGAAAAACTGATAGCAAATCTGATAACTGAAACCTTGCTTGACCTTTTCTTTCTCCATAATTTTATTAGAAAGAAGCTGAGAATGCCTCCTCCACAAACCCTCACTTTTTACAGCTATTCCAATCTTCCTGTGAAAGGATGAGGGGAGGAAGTGAGAAAAACCAAGTCCTAGATTTGAGGCAAAAATAAGATTTCTACAAAAATACATTACATAAAAATCCTACATGTAAGTCATTAATTTTTAAAACAAAACCCCTTTACTTGACAGCTTTTTTTTTTATTTATAGGTGTTTGACTACCAGTCTGGTACTCACTGATGTTATGCAAATATAAATTCAACAGTCTGTAATTCCTGAAATTATGCATTTAGAGCTGCATTTCAGATGCATGTTATTCATCATTTGCTGTTGTCCCACTACAAAGATGTCCAGCATCCAACCAGGCAGAAAAACATCAGAGGTCCCAAGCAATCAAACTCAGTGCAAGCATTAAACATCCTGCCTGTAAGGAGCAGCACCATTACTCACACAGCCTACCTGCCAGTTGCTCATGCACCTTAAGCATGTCAGAAAAAAGTCAGTCAGATCCATGAACTCTCTCCTGACCAAAATAACTTGGTGACAACTTATTATTATTATTATTATTACTCCTCTAAGAAATGGGCTAACCTGCCCCGCAGATGCTGTCCTTGGCGCACCCACACACAGCTCTTCCTCTGCTTGAGCTCAGCATGAGCTCTGGCTTTAGGTTCTCCTCCTCCACTCCTTCATTTCGGGTGATCATATCTACCTGACAGGAAGCATGTCCATGGGTCATCTAAGAGAACAACGTCTACATGACAGCAGCTGTGTGATTTTTTTTTTTTTTTTTTTTTAAAGCACCATATTGTGTTTCAGCTGGAAGCAGAACACTGACTATGAAAACCAGATGATGTGCCGGCAGGAACTGTGGAGTCTGAGTAACACAGATCGAATTAACCTCCTGAGGTGTCCCCATGGAAAAAACCCATAGCCATTGATTCTGCTTAAAGCCTGTGCTTTCCCAAATACAGCTTTAAGATCAGAGAAATGAGAAATACTCAGACACTGCAGGCTACAGTACTGTACACACAGGGTATAGCTGCAGTCTGAAGCTCTTTGCACCACGACCCAGCTTCCACTGTGAAATGTAAATGTGAAGTCAGTAGGAACTATCCGTGTGCACCACATGCATGAATAGCATGCCAGGTCAGCCTAGATAATGCAAATCTTTTGTCTACTCCAGCTTAACTGCAAAACTTCTCAACAATAAAGTAGGAACAATTTAGTCCCAGAGAGGAAGCCCCCAACCCCAGTGCTATTTTCTTTCCAACAAATGCATAAATATTTTCCTTTAGCAAGGATATGGAGACCATAAAATAATTAGTTACGCTGGTATGCAAAGAGGCCAACATGCAAGAATCCCCTGGTTACACAGCGTTAGAGTTGCAGAGCTCATAATTAAACTTCGATTCCTTTACAACTCGAGACAAGTTCCAGACAGTGGGCTGAAAATACATCTCAAACAGATCTTCAACATTCAGGACCATCTGTTTCCTTTTTGCGTGAAGTATTTTTTTTCGCTGTAAGTAATGAGCTTAAATAGATTTTAGGAGGTTTGTTATTAATAAAGGAATGTGAAAAATTTGCAGAAGAAAAAGAACCACATTCTGTGCCTGTGTCTGCTCAGGAGCCTGGGCATTGCTTTGAAGGCTCCATTTTCTCTTACATCCCTACATCCAGATTTAGGTTTCTGAAAAAAACAGGTTTCCTCTTCAGCACTAAACCACCCTTCATATAACACTGTTTAGGAGAGGAAGAGAAGAATAATTTCCACACCTGAATCTTCATTGGGAACATACTGCTTCCCAGGCAGAATGTAATTAGGCAGGCTGGAGTTCAGCCAGGACATTAGGGTTAATGGCCCTGCTGCTGCCAAGCACCATGGGATGCTTAATGAGCGCAAACAGCAGAGGAGCCCACCATGGGTCTCATCCGGAGCATGGCACCTCCACCCGCCTCCTGTCCTGCTGCAGCACCCCCGAGGAGCCCTCCTCCCACGGGGCCAAGGGTTTGCGCCCAGGGCGGGCAGAGACAGCGGATGCTGCTTTCCCTCGAACCCGCCACTTGTATGCACCCAGGAGCCAGATGATACCATCAACGATGACAGACAGGAATTTAAATGTGATAAGTTTCCTATAACCATAGACAGTAAGATCTTGTTTAAATTATGCCAAGGGGCTGTATCATCATTGAACGTTCACCAACAGTTTTATACAAGCAGAGCAACCTTCAGTCAGTTTCTCCCTGCATCTATTATTAAAGCTCTGTTTTGGCCAAGACAGATGTATGAAATACATCAACACCAACGGGAAGAAAATGCATTATCTCCATCATTAAAAAAAGGACCCTTTTCTCCTTGGTTTTCCTTTTCCTCAGAACAGCACAAAGGACTGCAACCCTCCTCCACGTCCTTCCCCCAAAACCATGCTGTACCACTTTCTCTCTCACACCCACATGCTGCCGTGGTTCAAATTTCTCATCATGAAAGCCTGAGAGGAGGAAAGCCACCAGGAACCGAGCCAAGGCAACGCACTGCCAGGAAGGGGGGAACTGCTTACCCACACAGCTGGGTGTCACTGAAGCTGCAGCCACTACCATCATGACTGAAGCATCGCAAGCCCCAGTACCTGGTCACTCCTCAGCACCTGCAGGGAGCGGAGCCACCCGGAGAACAGCACTGAACTGCGCCTGGAAACATGCTCATTCAAGGAAGCAAGTTATCCTCCAGCTGCAAAAACCAAAATGACACTCCAGCCTTCCAGAAAGCCAAGCTCATCAACAGAAGGGAATCAAGAGGAACACAGCTTTCCCAAGCTGTCTTGCATCAGGCTGCCCAGCCAGACCATTCCTTCTCATGGCCAAGCATGAGACAACCAAGCGAGCCCCTTCCCTTCCCAGCTCAGCGTCAGGCCCACCTCAGCCTTCTCTTACTCCTCTTTTCCCTAACATAAAGCTTTTGCCACGGCAGCCCCCAGGTCACTCACCCCCACCAGTCGCTGTCACGCCTCCAAGGATGGAGCTGAACAACCAAACCTCAGGAGCGGCACTCTCCCCTGTTCTCTAGGAGCAGCTTTGCCCCTCACCCCTCAGAGCAGCCATGACCCGGGGGAGGGTGCAGCTCTTGTTAGCACCTCCTCACTCCCCCCCACAACTAACAAGGTCTCACAGGTGCCACACGTGGGATCTGCCCCTCTGCAGGGCCCGAGCCGCAGCAGAGCTCCTGCAGTCCTGGCACACCGCTTAGGAGTCCCCCCTTAAGGCTCACTGACCACTAAAGCCCCCGGAGGTACTGGGAACACTGTGCTTTATTAGCCCCAGGTGGAAGGGACAGGTACCCCATTTCTCCAGCATGAGATTTCCCATACGGTATCCATCACCTTGCGATGCTGGAGGAAGAGCACCTGGTCTGCGCTGTAGATTTGCCCCTCACAGCCCCCAGGACAAGGGCACCTTCCAGTCTCAGCTCTGCTGCCGTCATCCACAATGGAAACATTAGCTTTGGGTGGGCGCTACTTCTAATACCAATATCCAAGCACTGGGGTTAGGAAAAGAAATTAGCATATTGGAGCAATAGCAATGAAGTGCCGAAGTGTTTAATGCATCTGGCTGGGCCATGCCAGCCATTTATTTACTGTAGTCAGTCCCTAAATCTGTATTGCATCTGCTGTCTGCATAAATAGTGAATAAAGCAATAAATCTGGCAGGGTTGCCAAACACTTTCACTCGGCGTCTCTTGAACCTGTTAAATTCTGCCGATTCATCTGCCTGGCCGGGCAGAGAGACCCCTCCTGGAGAAGGAGAGGGGGACTTTATTTCTGTGCACTGCTCTGGAGCTTCCAAAACCGATTCCCTTTCAGCTGCAATCCTGCTTTCTCTCTCATTTTTACTGAGGCAGGGAGCAAGAGAGAGACTCTTTTGAACTACAGTATCTTACCCTGTTCCAGGTACAGGTCACTGATTTTGAGACAGAAATCTTAGACACTTATATTAGGGTTTCTTTTTAATGAAAATCTATGTTGTCAATTTTTCTTCCAAGGCGACACCACCAGAAGTCACTTGTTATTGTCATTTCAGCAGAACCACATCTGTTTCCCTACGCTACGAGAGGACCACGCTGACGTGGTAGTGTGGGGAGATGCCACCACTCCCCAGGAGGCAGGGTCAATTGCCAGGCTGCTTGCCAAAGGAGGCTTTCGGAGGACCACAGCTCTTGAAGACCCTTTGGCAGCAATATTAGGGAGAGCCTGATAGGTATGAAGCAACAAAGGATAGGACTTGGTAGACCTAATATGCAACCAGCCTCCAGATAAATAGTAGCCAAAAAAAGTTTTGTAAATATAAAGCCAGGTTTATATCTAGAAAAATGTCTCTCCCAGCTTCAATTAATTGCTGTTTCTTGATTGCATAAATTGCCAAAGTTTTGGGTTTGCTATAATGTTTTTTCCTAACAGAATGACTGCTTTCTGTGCCATGCATTTTACCATTTTCTTCAGTCCTTATGCCTTTTTTTGATCTCATCACATTCGTGGCATATTACATGAATTTCTGCTTGCCCCAGCTGACTTATTTGTTAATAGATCCTCTATCTTTGGCATATTTCTTTCCATTTCTCCACTGTTGAAAGAAATTATCCAGCGTAGCAGTAAAATCAGAGTTACACTAATGATCAGCTCTGTAGCATGGATTTTTCTTGTTTTGTCACCAGAAAAAAAATCATCAGATTCAACGTGCTATTCAGTTACCTTTCCAGTCATGTTCTTCTATTTCAAAATAATTTCTATTCTTATTTTACCACAGGTTCTGCCAGTTTGTCCCTTACACATCATCCGGTCATCTTCATTGTGGCTTTGGGGTTTTTTTTGTTTTTTACTCTAAATTTTGAGCTGGCAGTGTGAGAAGCATATTCCTAGAATGTGTGAGACATCAGGACTTGCCTTTTGCTCTAGAGCACCACTATTTATTTTTTGCCATCCAACTTTTTTATGCAGAAGCACTTGATATGCAACAGTGCACAGGCTGTCAAGGAGACTCTGACCTGGGACAAATCTCCAATCTGTACTTTGGTTTTGGAACCATAAACACAACATGCTGGGAGCTCAGTCCTGCTCCGTCCTCCAAACAAGCATCTCTATTCTCAATGGCAGATGCAGTCTGATTCACCCGACTGCACTTGTTAATAATACAGAGGTAAAGTGTACTTTATCAATAGATGTGAGTCATTGTTCTCTTCTAGGAAAATCCAAAAAAGATTTAACCACTAGCCAAGGAAATATGCATTTCACTTATTCATAAAGGATAAAAACTCCTTTTTTCCTTGTTCTTAGAAGCCTTTATAAACTGCCAAAGTCAACGTGGGAGCAGGGCAGAAAAGATTTACACAAAAATCTTAATAAAATTCATTTGGATCTATATACAAGACAGAATCTACTTGGCAGATATTTTTTAAGAACCTGCTTAGGAAAGCAGTAAATACATAAGCCAAGTTTAAAATAAAAAAGAATAGCATGGTGCTGTTCCCCACACATCATCCTACTTAATAGTACTTTAAATTTAGCTGTGAAATTCTCTAAATCAACCTGAGTAAAGTCACATAGTCACTGCACTAATGCCCAGTGCATGGGCTGGGAGATAGCTGGCACTGCCCCACTGAAAACTGTTGACAGCAATTGTTCCTGCAGGTCTGAGACTGAGAAGTGCTGCAGCTTGAGGTGAGATGTCTGCTTTTCCATCTCCCCACCCAGCTTTGCTCTCCACTGTCTTCTCTGTGCCTGCGCTACCTGAGCCCAGGTTCTCCGGCACATGCCATACCTAAGCAGCTTGAATCCAGTTCAGGTGTCAGATGTCTGCAAATCTCAGCTGCCCTCAAAGCAGGCAAAGTCAGGTCTATTGTAGGAAAGGGCCCATCTTATCTGCTCAAGACACAGACGAGGTAGGGTAGATGAGCGCCATATGCAATGTCCTTTCTGAGTGTACTTTCAAGACCAAGCCCCACTGGGGTTTCCTCTCAGGCCACCCAGGACTAGCCTCAAATGCAGGCAAATAGCATGGACAGGCGCCCAAGATGGCCTTGAGTCAGCTCAGCTCAGCACTGTAAATTAAGCCAGGTAGGTAGGGAAGGCAGCAGGCTGCCTGTCTCCCTTCCCAACTTGCTTTACCTCCAGCCTTGTGTGTCCAGGAGCTCTGTCTCAGCCCTCTATCAGGCCAGGCCCATGACAGCTCTGTGCTTCTCTCCTTTCTCTCTCCTATCTTCTGGTTGCTTTAATCAAGCAGAGAGCAACAATTTGCAAGCAGTCACCAGGAAAACCCCTCAGTCTGTTTTGGGCAATGTTTTCTATTGTCTCAGGCTGTCCTGCTCCATAAATGATGTTAAACTGCTTCTTCCAGTTGGCGTGAAAGACAGGTGGATACTGTGCCCATTAGCCTTGCAACTACGGCTACATCAGAAGCATGCTTCATGGAAGGCATTAATATCTTTTAAACTAAGTACATTTTTTTCTACTGACATTTTCTTTAATGTTTTTAAGCTCACGAGCTCACGAACGAACGAACGAATGAACGACCTTCCTCCTCCAGCACATATTAGCCTTTCCCTGCCAGATCTTCAGCTGGAATAAATTTGGCCTCCCAGCCTCAATTCATCAAATGATGTGAACATGTGCATTCAGTTAAACAAGCTATTCACATGCTTAATGCTTACAGACGAATGTTTGGCTTGTGTAGGCCTTCAGTTTCAATTCAGAGAAGGACGTGCCCAGGTCCAACCTGTTCACCAATATATCTGTGAAACAATGTGTGCCCCAAACAAGCTTTTCTGAAATAGGAAATACCAAACTTCCCAGGCGCTTGTTCAATTACCACCTGATATTGTGGAACATAAACATCACTGAATAACATCATTCCTTCAAACACGAAAGAGTAATGTTTGAGTAACTGGAGCATCAATATAGTTCACCTCAGGCAAGAGATAAATTACATTAATAAAGTGTGGTAGTGTTCTTTAATTAGTTTGATTAGGAATGACAGAAGACTGTATTGTCAGAAAAGCTCCATTTCCTGAAGTAAGGAATTGTTGCTGTAGATCCCAATCTCTGGTTTTTGGTTTTGGGTTTTTTTAAACAGGTTCATTAATTGCTAGAGTATTGCTTTAAAGAGGATTTCACAGAACAGGCAAACATGGGGTCATTAGCAGAGGCTGATGCTGCTACACTTGTCATTCAGTGTCCATGACCCATTTCCCTCTCATACCTGGATTCAGTTGTGCTCCTCTCCAAATGGATCCTACAGGTCTTCATGCTCAGGGGGGTTTCAACAGCTGCACCCTCTATCCCATCAACCTCTTCCAGACTCGTGGGGAGACAGCCAGACCGTGGCCAGCTGCCCAAAGTCCCTTTTTTAGAGGTCCATTTCTAATATAAAGAGAGAGAGAATTAGAAAATAGTTTCATTACCTGTCAAGAGAATTCAAAACCCCCAGAAGACTCTGCCAAGTCACCATGCCAATACTCCGTAAGACACAAACTTCAGCCATGGCTCCCATCTTCTCTGCTGTATGTTACTTATTTATTTACTAGATTTACTGTGCCATTAGACTCAGCAAGACCTGCTGTGTTGCTCATGCTTTGCAAATGCTTGAAGCTGTGAAGTGTCAGGTCTGGAGGATTTATTTAACAGTGGCCTCGTGGTGCCAGACCTGGCTGCAGAGGCTTTGCTCAGGCCCTGAACCCATTTCTGTTTGGGTCAGGTCCCTGCACCATGCTCCCCACTGCAGCCCTGGCCTTTGAAAAACTATGTACAGGTTCCTAACTCACTGATGCACTTGAATAAATTCCAAAACGTACCTTTAGGTACCCAAAGGTTTCTGTGTATCTGACTATTAGGGTACGATACTTGCCTTCAGAAATCAGTGCAAATTCTTCCTTTGATTTTGCTGTAAGAAGAATCATATTCTTTCTGAACTCAGCAGCTGGTTTTCTGTTGACATACAAGAAGGTGTAGATTGTGGCTAAAATTTAAAAATGAGCAGTGTATGGTTCCAGGACAGCTCATGTCCCCAGACAGGAGAGAGTCGGTCCTGCCAGAATACGGACACCTTGCTGTCACCAAGCCCTAGTTTTGTAAGTTAGCTCCACTAAGGTGGATAAAGTGGTCTTTCCTGCCCATTGATCACACAAATCCAATTTGGAGACTTGTTTTCTCTACATGACAGTTACAGGAGACAGACCTGATTAAATATTTCTGTTCTGATCAAGAAGCATCTCACAGGCAATCCTGTGACTGCAAACCAAATCCCTCCCCAGAGCTCAGCCGCGTGCTGTGCCTGATAGGCTGTGCTTAGCTATGCTTCTTCCAGACCTGCGAAACAACACCCTTTGATACCAATGCACAATGTGTTTTGAGCTTTAGGAACAGAGTCATATTTACCTTCACACTCTTATCCTCAAGATCCAGCAAAGATTGCTTACAATTGAAGGACTCTCAAGGTTTTCACATCTTTCCTGAAGTACATACAGAACAAGTGTTCATCCACTCTTGCGCATCTCTCCTTAATGCGTTCCAGTTAAAATGCTGACCAAGTACTTTATTAATGCCCAAACAGCCGGATGTCAAGGCTCCACGTGCTGCCTATTTATCAAGTAGCACCAAAGACTGTACTAACTAGTCTGACGATATTGAATTTGATTTACATTTCAAGTGCAACCTGTTCCCTACAGGAATGTTCTGTTACAGGTCTTCTGATGGCACGGGAACAATAACTGATCAAACACATTTCTTGAAGCTATGCCAATGGCTATTTATTTGTTGTGTTTGTGACTGCTCAGTAGTGGAGATTATGGCCTTGATGTTGCTCTCAGTTGAACATCTGAGGATTAACCCCTGTGAAACCAGTGCAGTTACCCCAGCATTACATTTGAAATCAGAATTGGCATTAGCATAGCTGAATAATTACAGTCAAGTAAAGGATAGCAAAACACATAAGCTTTGCTGTTTTCTCCAAAACGCTGTAGTGTAGACCCTTTTGGACCAGTACAACTCAAAATACTGTTCCCACTGACGCCAGCTGACGTCATTGCACTTCGTCTGGTCCAGAGCCTGGTAGTTCAAAGGTAACTCGAAGCACAGTGGACCTCCCAGGGTGATCACAAATTTCAGAGTACATTCCTGCTTCTGTCGGTCAACCTCTGCGACATGCTTAGCCCACTGCTGTGCTGCCCCCAGCCAAATGGTCTGACAAGTCTGACAGTCTTCAGCTCACATCACTTCTCTCATCCTTCAGCTCCTCTTACAATATCGTGACCTCTTTCCATCTCACTGTGGAACATCCAAAATGCTCCATGACACAGTTATTAGGTGGATTTGAAAGAAAACTCCCCGGAGAAAATTCACCTTTGAAGAAGTTCCTATCGGAAAATTTTAGAGTTCCCAATGGAAACAGGGACAGCAGGAGGAAAGCAGATTTCGTGTTTGCTTAAAGTCGAAGCTAAGTGATACATTTTCATAAATGGGGACACAATTTAAATGATTTCTTTTTATTCTAAAAAGATTATTATTTTCCTCCCAAAATACCTCATTTTAATTGGTTTTTCTAAAATTACATTTTTAGGCACAGACAAAAATAACAGCCCCAAAACTCTGTTTTCAAAAAAACCCCTAATTGGATTCCCTTTAAGCTGGCAATACTTATGACTTGTATTGAAAGAACAACCAATAAAGGTACTTTCTGCCTCTCCCTTGCTACCCTTTAAAACAATCTGTCCACCAATCCAATTGTTCCATCTGTTTCCGAAACAAAATTGCATTTTACTACTAGGATATTCTCTATCCAAATGCTGAACAGCTTGTAGCTAAGTATTAATCCATAAAAACCTGAAAACAATATCTTATTAATTCACAAAAATCAATATTCCAGTACACATTTTGGAGCCAGTTCATTACAGTTAAGCCCAAATTTATACGATAGTCAATGGAAAACTGTCCAAAATGTATCTGTTTACCTATAATGAGACAAACTGGTTGCTAAACCTCATTCCGCCAAAAACAAGCTCTGTGACAGGACTCTGGTTCAGGGAAAAAGAAAAAGTGACCTTACAGTGTATGTAATCCTGGTGCAGTAGTTATTTCTTCTTGAACAGAGAACAACACAGGTATTCTTTGGTTTTCTTGCTCTTCTTCCCCTGTGGCCAGGATATTTAAATAAAAGACTAAGCTCCGTACCTGTTCCAATGACAATTCTTCAAGAGGGCTGCCTGTCAATTCAAATACCCTTGAAAAGGATATGGCACCAGCACAGGCTTAGGTGGATCAGTCTGGGTGTCCCATCGCATTCCTTTGAATACCGAATCCCGTTAAGGCTGATTTTCCCAAATAAGTCTAATATCTTCAAAAATATGTGGGGGAAAAAAAAAACTTTGAAAGCCTATAGCTCTTACGGTGGTGTTTTTACTAGTAGTCCAAATGCAGCAGCCATTGATATTGATGAGAATTCTTCCACTGGTTTCAGTACATATCTGATCTGAGATCCTAAAAGTAAATGAAGCCTGAAATTCCCAGAAATAGGACTCTATTGTCATCCAACAAATATATACACATATGTACATAGATATGTATGTAGGCATGTATACACGTGTAGATATGATAAATTATTATATTTCATTTGCCAATAATGGAAAAGGTTTATATATTTTAATATATCCATTTTTTCATTACTGACAACTAAAGTCTGATCATTTTTCACATGGTGACATCAGGCTCTAAGATTTTCCTTCCCTTTCTTCCTAGTTCCCAGAATGAAAGTGGTTCATGAATCATGAAGGTTAAATACAAATAACTTGCATTACCACTCACAGAAGACATGTGGTTAATTGCTGTCTGCCTTTATTGTTAATTGCTGAACAACAGCGTACTGGCACACCTACCACAGGCTTCTGAAGATAAACAAACACAGCATATGCCCTAATTGTTTGTGTTCTCTTTACATCACTTTTTCTTCCAAAACTACAGGGGTGAAATTCACAGATCCTGTCCCTTAATCTCCTTTCCCTTACACTAAACACGTGAATTCCTCTGGCTCGTAACTCCTGTGTTACACTAAGTCAGAGAAGAGTCAGGCCAAACAGAAAGTCTTCCAAACAGTTCCAGTAAATTAAGTCATGTGCTCTCCAGGACCAAGATTTCCTCTCCACCCCTTTCCCATACACAAGCTGGGTTAATTCCACTTCTGCTTCCATTGAAAACGCTGAGCTGACGTTCCTTCCAACACCAGAATATGACATGATCATATCAGACATACCCTGCACCAAAAGAAACCCACAGAATGGAAAAAAAAAGATTTAACACTCACCATAGAGTGGTTACGGGAGATGGAGTAGTTCCATCATTTGACCAAGCATTTCTTTCAAGTTTAAGTCCCCTGGAATGGGGAAACTCTGCTGAGGAAAGCGGTCACCCTGCTCCACTGTGCTCGTGTTCGCAGCCCTTCCCTGGGTTATCTAAGAGATTTCTTATTGCTGTCAAGAAAGAAAAAAGACACGTCAGCCAGGCCCCCAGGACAAGGACCCCCAACAGCATATTTTTTTTCTGTGAGACTGAGTCTGGCTAGCCATGAAGGCAAATCTCCCCTTTTGAAATAAATATTGATCGTGCAAGGAATTGTCCTCTAACATGCAGCACTTTAGCCTTCCTGCAAACTGTAAATGCCTCAGTAGCTTGGAGCCCCAGCCTCTGAATATGCAAATGCAATTTGATTCGTGAGATGAGATGCATTGTCAAAGGATCTCTGAGAAAGAGGACTGGACAGATCAGATACAACACATTCCTCAGATCAAATCAATGGATTCAGACAGGAAGATAGCCTAAGTATTTGCTGGGATGATATACCATCTGTGGCGTTTCTCTTGAGTTCCCATATCATGTTCTTGTTAACTTCCTCATTGCTATCCCTCACAGACATTTTTTTTTCCTCCCTTTCCCATGACATTAACCAAGTTCTGCTGGAGAGCAAGTGTTTCTTCTCATTAAATTTAATTTTCCCTCTGTAGAAAGAGACTAGCAAGAACCATATTTCCTGGTCTATTTTTGGCCATGCCATGTTCCTGACACTCATGCTGAAAAACCTAGAAGGCAACAACCTTGCCAAAAAATTCAGGTTGGCATGCAAAGGAGGTAAAATCAGTAACAGAAGTGATTAAGGAGCTATAGGTGCTACTTTACAAGGAAAGACTGAAAAAAATAAATCTGTATAACCAGGCTGAATGATAATTAAATCAGCATGTCTACAGGCTACTGAAGCATTAAAGGCTAAATCTCCAAAGACCTGGAAATCAAGAGGATTTGGGCACTTGAATGCCTCTGAGAAGCCAGGTGAACAGGCCAGAATCTTTATTTTTCCCCCTTCAGTCTTTCGAGGAGAATTTTTAATTTCAACATCATGTCACTGGAACCAGCAGAGTTAGTGAAACTTTAAATATCTCCTTACTTGTTAGGGGAAAAGCAACAGAATTACAGCTGAAGAAATTAGAGGATATTTAGGGTGATCTATGGAAATGTTGCCAAATAATGGGGTAAAACTGAAAGAAAAAAGTCAAAGTATAAGGTGAGAGTCTCATATTTGCAGATCAGTGGCAACAGAGGAAAGAGTAATAGTGGAAAATGAAAGTATCAGTTACTGATACATTGAAAAGTGGAGTGGCCAAAAGATAAGCAAGGAGAGTGTTGCCCTAGCAAGTGAATGAATGTTTATATCTAATTCATATTTTGCATTTATTAACTGCTGTATCACTCAGGACAGAGTAGCCAGGAAATTAGAAGCTTATCATTTCTTTAGAGATAGGAAAGAGGGAGGAAAGAGAGGAAAGGATGTAAGGAACCCCTAGAAAGCCAACATTCAAGAGCACGTGTACCAGGTGTGGAAAACAAAGATTCAGATCCCCACTCTGCACGGAGTCTTGATGCCTTGTGGGAGAGTTTCAGAGGTCTCACCTCTTCATTTTTCTGTAGAAAAAACGAAACACTGGACCTTACAGTTCTTTACAGAGCAGAATTCCTGGTTCCTGGCCAGTCCTACCTCGCAGTCTAGCTAGCTTGCAAAGCTGGCAAGCGTCAGTATTTCCACTGCCCAGATGGAGGCACAGAGGAGGGTACACTGATTGACCAAGGTCACCCAGCAGGCCAACCGCAGAGCCAGCGAGAGGTCCCAGGTCTCCAGAGTCCTGCTGTGAGCCATCCTGCCTCTTCTTAGTGGCTGTTTCCATTCCTGATATCCATCACTCATTACAGATGTCACTAAAATCCAAATAAAACACAGCAAATACTTATTACTAATTTTAAAAAAAATACACAGGGCTGTTTTTCCCATTGATTCCTGGCAGATCCTTTCTTGAAATTTGCTAGATTGGTACAAAAACAAAGAGGTATAAATTAGTAATATACGACATGACATGAATGAGAACATTCACTCTCTTTAATCATTCCAACAAGCATTTTGTCATTTTTCTGTCAGTTCTGTTGATAGGAAAGGAAACCGCTTCGCAATTTTAATCTCTTTTTCCCCGAGCACATTCTGTTCTTAAAGTTAGCTGATATAAAGCTAACGTATTGGAAACGGGGGAGGCTGGTGAGAAATAGGGAAGAGCTCTCTTTGTTTCTATTTCAGAGTGAACAAACATTCATTGGCACTTTTGCAGGCATCTCACTCCTCCCCCCCATCTCCTCACCTCCTTAAAATATGCAAAGACATTTTCTCTTTGAACCTTTCTGAGAAGGAAAAGGACAGTTACTTCAAGTCAATCCTCTTGATTAATCCAAAAACTTTCAACAACAGCCACCGGCTTCCTCTGTATGACCTTGATGTCAGGCTCAGAACTGCACAACTGTATTCTTACATTTTCAAAACCGGACCACGTCAAAGGCATCTACACATTGTCTGTGTCTTCATTTTCTGGCCCCAGTTAAATGAAGAATAGAGGCACAGAAGAAACAAATAGTGAGCTCAAGACTTGGTGATGAGCACCATGGCCATGCCATCCTTCCTGCCCAACTCTGGGGAAGTTTGTTGCCACATTTGGATTTTGATTTCTCACGTACTTTCTTGCACACTACAAAGCAAGCCCAGAGCTCTGCACAGCATATCGAGGGATAATCAAAAACAACATGATGAATTTATGACAAAAATGATGCAATGATCCAATATGATATGTTGCAATAATATGACTATTTACATTGCTGTCCTGGTTTTGGCTGGAATAGAGTACATTGCTGTCCTGGTTTTGGCTGGGGTAGAATTAATTTTCTTCCCAGTAGCTGGTATAGTGCTGTGTTTTGGATTTAGTATGAGAATAATGTTGATAACACACTGATGTTTTAGTTGTTGCTAAGCAGTGCTTACAATAAGTCAAGGATTTTTCAGCTTCTTTTGCTCTACCGACTGAATGAAGGCTGGTGATACACAAGAAGCGGGGAGGTGGCACAGCCAGGACAGCTGACCCAAACTGCCCAAAGGGCTATTCCATACCATATGGCAGCGTGCTCAGTATAGAAATGGGGAAAGCTGGCCGGGGGGCTGCCACCTGGGGACTGGCTGGGCATTGGTTGGCGGGTGGTGAGTAATTGCATCGTGCATCACTTGCTTTGTATGCTCTTTTTTTGTTGTTATTATTATTACTGTTTTATTTTATTTCAATTATTAAACTGTTCTTATCTCAACCCACGAGTTTTCTCACTTTTAGTCTTCCGATTCTCTCCCCCATCCCACTGTGGGGGGAGTGAGTGAGCGGCTATGTCGTGCTCAGTCACCGGCTGGAGTTAAACCACGACAATTGTACAGAAGGAAACAAGAATCTCTGGGAAAATACAAAAGGATAAGAGGCCGTTATTTGTTTGACATGAAATGAGTAAAATGTCACAAGAAAGGAGGGGATGAGGAACTTCACCTTGTTCCCCAGAAGTCAGTACAACTTGCAGCAGCTGCAGCAGATGTTGAATGGGGCAGCAAGTGAACAGTGAAGCATTGATGACTTTTGATTAACTGGGCCCAAAAAGTTAGTGTGGTCTTTCAGAGAGAAGTCTAGGTCCATGACACCATGAGTCTGGGTCCATGAGATATGGAATTAATTCTTCCGAAAGGGATACTTCCATGTAACATGTCCAAAACACATTTTATAAACTAGAAAGACAACTAGCTCTTGTGAATGTATATGTTTAGCCATCCCCCAAATCAGAGGCATCTAATAAAAATCTGCTCTCATATCAGTTTAGATCACATTTCGTGGCTAGAGCCCATTTCCTATTAATATAAAGTGTGCGTTTGTGCCTATTGCTTTATCTTTTTCATGCCTCTCAGACCTAGCTATTATCCATCTTGCCAATAGTTATTTATTACTTTCTGATTATAGGCAAAGTAGGTAATGACCTATTAAATCACAAACAAACAATTATTATCACCAAAACCAAACTCCAATTGCTAGAAAAGAATCACTTAATTTCATATGTGGTTAAGAGTTTACTTTTTTTGCAGCTGAGATAATGGATGGTCATTGCAAACCTTTTTCCCAGGAAACTGGCAGTTGGAGTAAGTACTCTATAGCTCATGTTTAAACTGTAAACAGAGGAATTGTTCTTGATACATATTCCAGGCACAGAGCTATGCCCATGGTAGCAGAAAACAATAGCAAATATATTTTAGGTTTTATCTTACCATGTGCTCTAAAAATGTGTTGGCATTTGTCATCACGCTACTTTCTGCCTTTGAATAGCTAGAGGTGGATTATGCAGACAGGTACAGGGCAGGTGACACACGCAACCTTCCTCCAATCATTTCAAATTCTCCCCCAAAACCAGGCATGACTGCCCTGAATGAGGACCAGATCCAGCATAGACATGGGCACATTCTTCCACTTGCAGCAGGAGAAACAGGGAGGCAAAAAGGGGTGCCAAACCTTAGCACCATCTTTCCAGGGAAATGTTCCTTTTACCAAACAAGAGAGCCAAGCGTTGGCCTGCATCATCACTTGCGCACTTACGTTTCTGTGATTTTGGATGAATTATTAGTATTGGCTCTGAAATGTACACAGAATCACATATAGTGGCAGAAACAAGCCCTAGCAAGGAAACAGCAAGAAAGAAACATGATAGATTTTTAGTTCAGGTATAAACCAACTGTGTGTATCCTACATGAGATACTATGTTTAACTGGTAATCAAATAACTACCCAAGAGTCTTTGCTAGCCAGAGGCTAAAAAATCTTACTTGGAAAGAATTCAAAATCAAGGCCAAATCAAAAAAAAAGTGTAGTTAAGTTTGACATGCTTACATGAAAGACTTTTGTGATAAGCAACTGCAAGTCTTCTGCCAAGACCTGACTGACTGCCAAAAGGTTGTGTTTATGAAGGTTGCAAGCAAATCACTGGCTCAGGTCTCCATCCAGAAACCTATAAAGTTGAAAAAAACTCTTTGCAATGTTCAGTGAGTTACTTTCCCCACTCCCAGATAGCAACCTGTGTAGCAAAAAAGTATTTGTTAAGCAAAATAGGAAAACACCAGTGCAGTAGATAAAGCCATCATATATTATCTGCACATAATACCTAGTTCCTGAAGTATAATCAAAACTATTTCACAGTCTCTCCTCCAGCAAGGTGATTCCTAAGAAAGACAGCTGGTTGCTATCTTCCTTTTGCAATACCACTGTACTCACAGGTCAGGATTCGTTCGGCAGTAAAACCTAATTCAAGTCACCGCTGATTTGGCACAAGCCGTATCTCTGCTGCCAGGCAATTCTCTCCCCACCCCACCCATGCTCGACCTCCCCATGGCAGGCTTCCTCCCATCTACTTTCTCAGCAAAAACACGAGCCCCAGTGCTCGTACACACAGAACGCCCTTCAGTGTTAGTTTTGCTTTCCAGCTTAAGGAAGCTCTTCCAAAATCTGTCTCAGCCTTCTCTTTTTCAGGCTCAAACTTTTGCATCCTAATAGTAGAAGCCATTGCCTGGCTACATTTAGGGACATACTAAGCACACTTGGGCATAATAAATCATGCGCTGGTACAGTGGGGAACTTTTTATTATAATATGCCCCATTTTTAACAGAAATTTCTCTCAAAGAAAAAAAAAAAGAAAAATGTTCATGTTTCAGCCCCTTTGGGCCCTTACATTTATCTTTCCTTCCCTCCACCAGAGTGTGTTGCCTGTTTTGGGATCCTCTTGCCTCTGAAAATCCAACTCTAGGAAGGGAGTAATGGGGTTTTATTTTGCTTGAGACTTCAGTGCCCAGGCGTGTGCAGCCTAAGACAAAAAAGCAATAGAGCATTATTCCTGACCATTTTTGATCCAGTTCTGCCGCTGTGGCAGCATGAGATTTGAAGTCATTTCTTATGCTCACTAAAAAGGCTGAATCCTCAGCTGATATGAGCAGGCATAGCTCTGCTTTGACTTCAGCACAACATGTCTGATGAAAATATGTCTCGATAGCATTGGAACCCAAAGTCAGGTGTCCCTGTGTGACCCCACATACAGTCATGCGGGGAGAAGTGTAAACAATACATTTTCCTCACATATGTTATTCATTTCTCTTCCAAGAATAGCCCCTATAGACTATCAATAAAATGGCTTTTTCAGAAGCAGTTAATTGTACAATGGAACACAGAGATCCAGAAAGTCTCCAAGGTATCAGCAGAAAACAATGATGAGAGATCTCAGCCCAAGAAAGCACAAAAAACATGTTAGTTACAGCATGTGGAAAGTCCTGCCGACTTCTTTCTAAAGAGCCCAAAGGGTCTTAGATTCCAGGAAACTCTTTGCTACTATGGGTTTGCTAATACTGATGTGAAATTGGGGTGCTTTGGGCTTGTGCAAGATCTAATGGAAAGCTTAACTGTCCTTTTTTTCTAGAGCCAACTGCTTGTTTTTCTTCTCCCCATTATAGGCACTTTCAAAAATGAAGACCTAGAAGAAACGTGTACTGAAGGTTCCCAAAATCCTGCAGCTGAGAGAAAAGTGCAAGGGAATTATTACTGTTTCTATTTATTTATTTGTCTTGAAATACTGCCCAGAATGTCATACGACACGATAGGATGCAGGATCTCTGCAGAGAATAATTCACAGTCTAAATAAAAAGACCAGCCAAATGCTTCACTGGGTGCTCACATCGTGCCAGCCACTTCTTAGATGCTATCAACCCAGATGCCATAGCCAACTCGCAATAAACACTGATCTTTTCCTTTTCTTTGTCCCCTCCTGCTGCTTTGCATTAAAGCCCATGCACTGGAAGAGACACAGCGGAGACTGGAAAGAAAGTCAGACTGGTGACGCCTAGATACGCAGGCCTTCCAGCCACGAAGCGGAGGCACTCCCTGAGCAATCCTACGTTTGCAGGACTGTCCTGGCAGTTCTTTTCTGTCTTTCTTGGCAAGGAGTTGGAAGATCCTTCTTCCCAGCCAAGGTTACGTGGAACCCGCACTTGCCATACAGCAAAGAAACATAAAAAGTATCTTGTCCATTTTAAATGGACTATATAACATTCTCTGTACAGAAATAGTCTTTAGCATAAAGGAAAAGACCTTTACTAGTTACGTAGATACTATTTACAACATGTCTTGGTAAAGTTTGTCCTCCCACTAAAATAGGAAAAATGTTGCGAGCTCAACAAAAGAACTGGAGAAAGTTTACCTCCACCCTGCAAAGCAACCTCCCTTTTTGCTTGTTGTTGGCTGTAAGTTTTGTTAGGTGATTCACTGGGAAATTTTTTGATAAAAGTATTTGCCAGGACACTTTAAAAATGTATTAGATTTTGAACAGTACTCACAGAACCTATCCAACTGAGAAACAATCCACAGAAACAGTTGTTCTGCGGAGTCCAAATTCAAGGGCCATGATATTTTGTCTTATATTTCTTAAGGAAAATTGTAGATGAAAAAAGTGGTGCTGGGGAAAAATCCATATGAAGCCATAGGAGATCAAGTCTTTTGAATTCCAACATATATTTGCAGGCCAGTGACTGAGAACTATCCATTAGCTCCAAACATACCTCATAAATTTCTTTAACAGAAAACACATGCTTGGAAGGTAATGCATTATGTCAGTGTCTAGTTCTTTCAATTTCAGAAGGAGTTTCTATAATTATACCCTCTCTAGCCTAGAGATCTATTCACTACTGTATAGCACATGCTTTTTAATATCTAAACGTTCTAGATAGGTGGCCCAAGTTGCTCACTAATTGGGTGTATGTTGCATCATCACTCATGAGGAGTGAGTGTCACTGCACAAAATTTGCACTCCAGTAGCAGGTGACGGCTCTGCTCACAGTTGCATTTGTTTCTAGTACAGTTCCTCCCACCAGATGAGAGCTGGTCTTCAGGATATAGCCCTATAGCTCTCTTGCACACTGGCTGTGTAAGAGGAATCCTATTCTGGCCAGGCACAGGGCTCTTCACATCTCCCTGTCCCTCTTACATTGCTTTTACCAGCTGAGAAGGCTCCAAGGATAGTATTCTGCTATGGATTATAGACCTGCTACGGCCAAGTTTTGGGGCAGTCAGGGATCTGGCTAGAGGTGTGGGCTTCCTTTTCATTGTGTAGGCTCAGGTTTCACCCTGACACGCTTTCTGGAAACGTCCAGGAGAACACTGAGACCAGAGAGCTGAGAAGAGCTTTGCAGCCCCACAGGATAGACACAGATGGAGGTAAGATTTTCCGAAGTACTTATACTGATGTAGGGATGCTCAGCCTGCTTTTAGAAACTCTCGTCTGAAATCTAAAGAAGAATTCTAAAAAAAAAAAAACACCAAAAGCAAAACCACACAAACCCCAAGAACCCTCCCCCACAAAAAATAAACACAAACAAACAAACAAAAACCCCACTTATTTCAGTCTTCACCTGGTCAGCGTACAGCTACAGCTCTCTGTAGGTCTGGCACCACCAGCTAGGAGCAGTGCCTTGTTGCAGACCTAGTCCATCCCTCTCAGCACCCTCGGTGTTCAGTTGCTTGAAGCTACCCAGTACTTGCAGAATCCAACTTGCAAATCCAAGGGTACCGAATTCCCTTTAAAAATACCTTCTTTTCCCTTTTTGGAGGTTTTTTTCAGCTGAGGCAATTATTACTTGTCATAAATAAGAACTGCCAGCTGTGAAAAACATTCATTTCACTGTTCTAAAAATGCTTTATAATTGTTTCTCTCTACAGCAAAGAATTTTCTAACTACGCTGTGGTGCATCCAGCCAATCAAGGGATGTAGTGGAAGGAGTACTGATAAGGCTATCTACTACTGTCAGTCAAAAGGACTGGAGCCCCCAGAGTGCACTCGCTAAGTAGAAAGTGTGGTGTTTGCAGCACACTGGCAAATCTCTCACGATTATATTGCAGATGAGGATGCTCAAGAAATACCATCATATAGAATGAAAATACGGTATCCAACATGTTAAAATCATGCCCTTACCAGATCTAGGATGTGGTTCTTTGCTTTGAAACTGTCATTCCAAAACCAGCACGTATTGATCACGTGAAAAAACAAAAGAGTGTCTTTGGTAATTAATGCCTAGGACAGAGTTGAGAATGAACAGCGAGGCTGAAGAAGACATTACTCTTGCAGATGGTATTGCCTGCAGATGGAGGCTGCAAGAAAGAAGCAAGTTGACTAAGAAAATAACTCTTGCTTTAAGTAACTTTCTTGCAGTGTCTGAAACAGAGCTGGAGCATGGGGAGATGAGCTGCTTAAAACTCACTTGTCAAAGAATTCACATAAATTCAGACAGAT
The DNA here is from genome assembly GCF_034638445.1 of Ciconia boyciana. NCBI lineage: Eukaryota > Metazoa > Chordata > Aves > Ciconiiformes > Ciconiidae > Ciconia > Ciconia boyciana. Next base: position 10,121,574 of record NC_132946.1, on the reverse strand, counting down.
TTTGATTTGCAAGAGTTTCACATTTCCAGATTTTCCCTTTTACATTTATAGTTCCAACAAACCTAACAGGAAAAGAAAAAAGTCTTAGTTTAAATGGGTGGGGGCCAGTAACCAGGGCAAGTGATGTTTCATCCATCTTTTGAGCCTCCTCTGATGTTTGAACTTTTTGGGAAAGCCCGAATAGGGGAAAATTTGGAAAAATGAGCACTAATGAATGGCTTCACCTTGTTCAATCTACAAAAATAGAAAGCCAATGGGGTAGGTTGATAGTCTTTCTATACATTAAATGTTATTATAAAAAGATTATAAACTCCAGGTTTTTCTCCACCCTAGTGGTTGAGGAAGCAGGAAGGAAGGATTAAAAAAAAAAGTGCTTTATTAGCAGCAAAGATTCTTTTGGGATACTAGAAAAAAAATTTCTTAAGGTAGTAAGGGATTGAGATACGCTGCCTTTGGATGTGCAAAAACCCCTCCACTGCAGTTGCTGAGAACAGTTAAACTGTGATATGTCTTGGGAGCTGTGTGGGCTGACTTGATCCTTCCTCGGAGCAGCACCTTGAGCTAGAAAGTCTCTGGAGGCTCGCTCCAGCCTTTCACTCCCAGCTTTCTATGTGATACCCTGATGCAACATCAAGCAGAAACACTAATTCTGCCTTCCTGTGGCCAGAGTTACAGTGGTAAATATCTGACCAGGGAATTGAGAAGAAAAAGCCTTCATGCCAAATGAGAGTACAGATGACAAAGACAGCCTTCAGCCTGGGCCTGGGCAATGAGGGAACGATCACATAAATGCTTACAGCAAATCCAGCTGTAAAAAAGCAGACTACAGTCTGAGCAGAGGCCATACATCTTTGAGGGACAGGATTTCTGCAGGAATTAGTACTGCCATGTAGAAAGGCACAGCTTCTGCTTAGTAAAATGAAATAATCTCAAATGAGGTCATGATTCCCACAGACAGATTTTGGTGGTTACACAACTGGTTACTTATACTATTAGGAAAATGCTAGCTGAGCAGGTAGACTGAGTGTTTCTAACGCTAGGTCTCACTGTGCTGTCAATAAAATCAAAATACTTCCAAGGGAGAAGAGCTAGACCGGTGCAGCAGAACAATTCTGCAGCAAACAGGTTGATTTTTCTCTCCTGTGGCAGCAGGAGTTTCAAGCACTCACTTCACTGTCACTGCAGCAGCCGCCTTCGGTGTCTCACCGCCTGGAAGTCCTGCTTCTTTCTCACAGAGCACCGCGTTCATGCAAGTAGGTGCTGACATTCGGTCTTACTTCTTCCCCAGGAAAGGAGAATGGATGTCACTGTTTCTCTGCTTGATTGCCAAGAGGTGGTTGGCTGTCATTGTTCCTTCTTATCGCTGAGCTCTTCTTCTCCTGCCCAAACCTGTCGGCTCTTGTAGGCTGTTCTGGTTTTGACAAAACACAAGCAGGAAGCAATCCCTCCCTCATACCAGGTAGCAGTCATGGTACTGCTAAACTAACTGTATCTTCTCGCAAAGCTTTGGGATGAAAGAAATACTAATTAGTCACTTTAACATGACTATAGGGAGAGACTGGTGGGAGCCAGTGTTTTCAAAAGTGACTTGTGTGCTTAGACATTCCCAAATTTGGGAAATATCAACAGCTCCATTTTCAGAAAGCCATGGGAACTCATACTTTGGGGAGAAATACATTAGAATGTGTGTCTGAATGTCAGAGGCTATCTCAAAACTGAGCACTCAAGCGCAGAGTTATTCTTCAGTCTAAGCAATACAGGCAATAAGCAGTAAGTTAGGAAATTTCAGGCGGTAGAGCTATACTGCAGGAGGGAGCGGCTGGCCCTCCCCGCAGCCCCCCAGCAGCTTTGCTGACAGGGTAGGGTGCATGATGTATGTGCACTGTTACTAATCAGTGGCAGGGCTTCAGCTTTGAAATGCTCATCAAACGGTTTAACACCTCAATGGAGCAGCATAATGCAATTCATTTTGAAGGTGCTCTATTCCCGTTCAAAATGATGGCTGGACCATGTTTACAGTGAAATTGCATTTGTCCTTATAGCACATGCTTTCCAGATACTGAGAAGATGTAAGCTCTGTGTCGGATGCTAACTCTCAAGATGGGTAATTTGGCTCCAAGCTGGCATCAGGCATGGGGATACATTAGAGCCTACAGGAGAGCTCAGCACAGCACCTATAACAGCAGGTCGGGCTGTGAACATTCACACTCTTTCTCCCTCCCTGCATTTCTGCCCCAGCCACACCGCAGCCCCCTCACCCTGTGCGCAGCTGAACGCCATTCGGCTGCCAGAAGCGACACACACAGAAAGAGCACTCATATAGCAGTGATTTATGCCCAGTATTCCCAGCTGTGGAGATCACACAAAGGTACTGACAATATAGTATCAGCTAAATAGATAACACAAACCATGGCGAAACAGAGGACACACACAGAAACACATCCCCTTGCTGGGAAACCACAGAACATTAAGAACATAGGTTAGATATGTCCAATGCAGGGAAAAACATCTTAGTGATCTCTCGGATGACTCCATTGGCAGCCAGCGGGTGATTTGACCACATCAGTCTTCTTCATCCCGTAAGGTCCCCATGCACAGGTACCTCATTTCAACACCTTCAGTGCTGTTTACCTCTGCCTCTCCATGCCTATCCTCTCTTGCCAGGCTTCAGGCTGACCACACATCTCTTCACTCTAAGACAGTCCTGCTGTCACAGAGTCCACCCACCCCCTTTTGTACAGTTTTTTTAAGCTTATCCTCAAGTTTACCCCTGTGTCACACTGAGGGCCTCTCTGGACAATTATTTTGGCCGCAAAGAGAGAGGAATTGCATACAAATTGTTCCTTGCTATTCCTTTTCTGCTAATCCCTGCCTGCTGCTCTGTGGCCTGACTCTGCTCTGGGCTCCTTCAGACCATTCCCAAGTCCCTGAGGCAGTTCAGACCATACTCTGGTTCCCACCAGACCTCCAGCTGCCATCTCCACAAGTTTTTCTCCCACCTCACCTTTCCTCCCCTGCTGCATCTTAATAGCACACATGGCCACAGTTTGTCATCCACACTACTCACTTACAGGGATTGCTGTTTTGGGAGAGAATAACAAAAAAAACCCAACGAGATCTGCAGAGACAACATGGGTATAGACAATGAGAAAAAGTGCAAAAAAAGTGCAAAAAGTACAGGAATGTACAAATACCTTTTTGATGCAAAATGTATGTGGAAAGGAAAACATTTAAACTGAGCATTTGCGTGTTGAGAAGGTGGCTGCTGTGTTTGAGGCTGGGTTACTTGTTGCAGAGGCCCCTCTGCCAGAGTTCCCACAGTTAAGACATATAAATTCTCGTAGCCTAATTTCCAGCAGTGCTCATCACCTCTCATGGGTTTAACAGCTTCAGGGGGAGCTCAGCCATACTCAGTAAATGCCTGACTTTCAGAGAGGCTTTCTGTTTGTTGTTTTGTAGACTGTAATTTGAATCCACAGCCTTTTGAAGGCTCAGAAGGCTAAAATTTGCACTGTCAGACAGGTGCAATTAGCCCCATCTGCACCTGCAATTCATTTACAAGTTTGAAGACATGGACCTGTGTAATTTGTAGTGCAAAACTGCGCTGGGAGGCGGGGGGAGTTATTTCAGAAAATCATTGTTAGGAAATAGAATTTGCTTGTAACATAAAGGAATCAACCATCTGGCGTGACAGGACAGGGAAATCAAACATCACTGTGCAGTCAAACCCACCCAGCAAGCAGACAGGACAGTCCTTACGTGCATTGCAAGACTTTTCTTAAACATACACATGCACA